>NW_006921709.1:8539651-8573155 GCF_000298275.1 Orycteropus afer afer
GGCAGCTTTAGCTTCTGTAAGTGCAGGGGGCCGAGAAATTCAAGGCTGGCAGGCAGTACACTGGTTGTTGACTCCAACAAAAGATGAATCCAAGATCTCCAGGCCAGGCGGTGGGCTGCTCACTCACGGAAGTCTATAGTCCGCACACCAGAGTTCCAATCCCTTGAAGAAATGTGTCTCTTCCCAGGATGTCTCTGTTTATCTTGGAAGCAGGCCACACCCCTAGGGAAACTCCCCTTGGGGAGACTGGCTACTCAGAACGTAGTCATCTGATCCCATCATGGGAACAATCACACAGAACTGGGGTCCAGCCAAGTTGACACACAGCTCCAACTATCACAGGGCTGTATTGCATCTATGAATCTACTTTAAAAAAAATACATCAATGCACCCAAGGCCACTTTTACTTTCCCTTGGGGGCACCTTTTACAGGTGAGCATTGGGAGTGATGGCTATCAATGAAAAAGTTTTGAATTTGTCTCCCTGGGAAGAAGAGTAGTGCACATGTTCTCCTTGAAGCTGAGAGTCACTGTGCCATAATACAAACTTATTTCTGAAATCAACTGACTTATAAGCAGTACTAGTCCTATGAGGTCCAGTGACTTAGCTTGATTTTACTTGTGCCCCCAAGGACCTACCCACTCAAAACCTTATTGCCGTACACTTCTTGCTCCACCCCAACTGCAGCCTCCTTTCATGAAGTCAGATTCTCCTATTTTGGCCTGAAGTTTTGGTGAGTTAGGCTAGGTTTTACAAAGTCTCTTCCAAGAAACACTAGTCCCTTTGTGTGTGTGTGTGTGTGTGTGTGTGTGTGTGTTTGGTGAAAGTTTACACAGCAAATTAGGTTCCCATTTGACTATTTCTACATAAATTGTTCAGGGACATCAGTTCCATTTTTCACAATGTGCCAATATTCTCTTTGATTGCATTCTGGTTATTCCATTCCCAATCTTCTAGTTTCTCTGCCCCTTGTCTCCTCATCTTTGGTTTAGAGTAATTGTTGACTTTTTAGTCTCATACAGATGATTTTTTAGTGGAGTACTATACTCAACAATGATATCCTTTATTCTGTGTGTCATCAGTTATTTAACTAAAAGGTGACCTTGGGATAGTTTTGGTTCAAGTTTTAAAGAGTATCCTAAGATGATAGTCTCAGAAAGTCCTCTAGTTTCACGTAGTTGAGTGAGTCTGGATTTTTTAAGAATTTGGATTCTGTTCAGTGTTTTTTTTTTTTCCCATTCTGTCAGGGTATGTCTATTATGGTCCTGACTAGAATCGTCATTAGGAGCTCTGGTAGCATAATGGCTAAAGCACCTGACTGCTAACCAGAAGGCTGGCGGTTCAAACCCACCAGCCACTCCTTGGAAGGAAGGTTGGGCAATCCTACTTCCGTAGTGATACTGCCTCGGAAACCCAAGGAGGGGTCGCTATGAGTCAGGGCCGACTCGACGGCACATAACAACAACAACAACAACAGAATTGTCATTAGTGGTAAAGGGACCATCTAGTTCTTCTGGTCTCAGGGTAGATAAGGCCGAGGCTCACATAGGCTATTAGCCCTGTAGACTAGTTTCTTCTGTGAACACTAGTCCCTTTTGATGCTGAAGTTAAAAGAACTCTGTGATCAAATAAGTTTGATAAATGTTTCATATTATAGCCTCTTCCCCTAAACATTTAATGCTTATAACTATGCTGAAATAAGGAAACCTGTTTAATTTTCTTAACCTAGAGTTTCCCAAATTAATCTGAGCATCAAATACTATTAATTTTCAACCCCTATTGGTCTCACATAGAACTTTAACTATTGTGGCATAGAATGATCTTTGGGACATGAAAGGTGAGAAAAGAGAAGGTGGAGTATTGCTTCCAGAATTTCATAAGTAAGACTCATGTATGCTTTGTGGGAGAGCTTTTGGATGTGTTCTCACTAAGATACATTAATTTAATTGGACTCTTGGAACCTGTGTTCATTAGAGAATGAGAACGGTCAACTGACTTTTGGGGAAGGATAAGAAGAGGGATGAGGTGAGTGGCAGAAAAACAACAATGATAATTCTTAGGTATTGGTGGAATAGAGAACTAATAATGGTATGGGGCATAAAGAATGTGATAGGCCAAAAATGACTTAATCCCTCCCAACGGTATCTACCTCAAATTTCTAGACCCTGTAGATATTACCTTATTGGGAAAAAAGATCTTTGCAGATGTTATTAAGCTAAGGATTTTGATATGAGATCATCCTGGATTATCTGGGGGTCCTAAATCCAATGACTGGACAGTGACTAAGGAAGATGGAAGAAGAGTTGATGCTTTTGAGTTGTGGTGTTGGTGAAGAATACTGGAAGTACCATGCACTGCCAGAAAGAACTAACAAATCTGTCTTGGAAGAAGTGCAGCTGGAATACTCCTTGGAAGCAAGAATGGCCAGACTTCATCTCACCTACTTTGGTCATTTTGTCAGAAGGGACCATTCCTTGGAGAAGGGTATCATGCTTAGTAAAGTGGAGGGTCAGCGAGAAAGGGGAAGACCCTCAACAAATAGACTGACATGGTAGTTGCAAGGATGGGCTCAGGGATAGTAAGAATTGTGGGGCTGGCACAGGACTGGGCAGTGTTTCATTCTGCTGTACATAGGGTTGCTATGAGTTGGGGCCAACTCGACAGCCCCTAACAACAACAAGAACAACAACAAGTCCTATGAGAAGTATCTTTATAGGAGACACACAGAGGAAGAGATGATGTGACAGAGTCAGAGATTGGATTGAGGTCACAAAACCACAAGTCAAAGAATGATGACAGCTGTCAGAATCTAGAAGGGGCAAGGAATGGATTCAGAAGGAGTACTGCCCTAGTAGCGTAGTGCCTAAGGCACTTGACTACTAACCAAAAGGCTGGCAGTTCAAGCCCACCAGCCACTCATCAGAAGGAAGGTTGGGCAATCTACTTCCATAGTGATACCACCTCAGAAACCCAAGGAGGGGTTGCTTTGAGTCAGGTCTAACTCGATGGCACATAACAACAACAACTGCCCTGTTGACATATTGATTTTGCACTTCTGGCCACCAGAACTGTGAAAGAATAAATTTCTCTTGTTTCAAGTTACCTAGTTGTGGTAATTTGTTATGACTGCCACAGGAAACTCTGAAGCAAAACCTCAGCCACCTTAGAATGCTGCCCGGAGTCAGCCTCAAGCAGCATTTACCTCAGCAAAGGCACAGTAGCAGTGTCAGGTCTGAGTGTGACAGGCATTGAGAAGGCCTTTATCGTGGATGGGGTTTGTGGCTTCCCTTGGGTTTCATCCTATCACTCGGCAGCACCCTGTAATGAGGAATATGAACTGTGTCTTTCTTCCTACAGGGCACAAGGGCAGAATGCTGCACCTGGCTTTGAGTCGAGACCACACCCAAATTTTTCCGCTGCAGCTGATGGGATAGCCTCTGTGTGGAAGTGCTGCTAGTCACCTAGCCCCTCTATGCTTCACTACCCTCCTTTCCAAGTGAGGTAATTGCATTAGCCTTGTCTTCTTCATGGGCTTGTTTTGAGTATTGAACAAGATGAAGAAGCTTTCTTGGTGTGAATGCCCGTTCTCCCGACCTTCTTTCTCAGGTTCCTGTGCTCTTCTCTCACTCATTGCATTTCCTAGAGATTTGTCTTCCACCTTCTTTTCTTTCTCACTATGCTCTTCTTTCTCTTTCTTCTCTTCCTCCTTATCTCTGTCTCTATCATAATTTTTAGAGATCTGTTTCACTGCTTTAGCCAAAATATCTGTAGCAAAGATTTTAAAATACTTTCTTCTCACCCAGACTTTTCTCCAAAGCTCCAAACTCACATTTCAGATCGTTTCTGGATATTTCCTTTGTAAAGTCATTCTCATTTTCAGCTCAGACTCAATACATTGAAACCACAACTAGTTCATTTAAGAAGTATTTCTTCTGCGAGGTGGAGTCCCTGGGTGGAGCTCGGGGTCAAGTACTTGCCTATTAATTGAAATGCTGGCATTTCAAGCCTACCCAGAAGTGCTTCAAAAGTAAAACCTGGCAACTGACTTTTGAAAAGTCACAGCCATTAAAAACCTGACGGACTATAGCTGTATGGTGCAACACACAGGTTGCTATGACTCAGAATCAACTTGGTGGCAACTGTTTTTATTTTTTTTGAAATCTTTTTTAGTCGGTGGGACCTTTTTATTTATTTAATTTTATTTTTCACTTTTATTGTGGTAAAAATATACACAGCAAGACATTTGCCAACATAACAACTTCCCCGTTTATAGCTCAGGGACAGTGATGACATTTTTCATGTTGTGCCACCATTACTGCTATCATTTTCCTAAATATTCCACCACCATTAGTATAAATGACCCCAAAACAAAAGCTTCCCTTTCCCCCCCTCACTCCTACCCCACTAATAAACTTTGGTTTCTAATGCAACGGATTTTTTTTTTTTTTTTGTGATTTGGGTGAAGGTTTACAGAGCAAATTTACCTTCCATAACACCAGTTCACATATGCTTTGTCTCATGACATTGACCACAGTTTACCACAATGCAACAGCTGCCCTCCCACTTTCTCTTCCCTGTGTCCATCCCTCCATACACTCCTGCCCCCTGAACTGTCTCCCTGTGCATAAGCAGCCTTCTTTCTCCCATGATTGTTCTCTCCAAGGAGTGTATCTACTTGAGGTAAATGTTCAACTCATATGCCTGTCTTTTGTTTGTCTGGAAACCACAGGTGTGGGTTCAATTAATTATAATTAATATAAGAATGTGGGTATATACTGCCAGTTTTTAAAATAAGTGGTTCCAATTTATATTCCATTAGCAATGTATGAGGAATCCATACAACTTATTTTTAAGTGGAGTTTAAAATTTGTAATAAGTGTTGCCAGTAGGGACTTGGAACTCACTGCTGTCGAGTCAGATCCAACTCATACCCACATCCTATGATCTAGCAATTCCCTTCTTGGGTATATACCAGAAAAAAAGGTTGTTTTTGTCCACCAAATGCATGTTTAAGAATATGCACAGCAGATTTATTCCTAAAAGTCAAGTCTGGAACTAACTCAAATATCCATCCACAATAAAATGGATAAGCATTTGTTGTACATTCATACAATGGAATATTACACAGCAGTGAAAAAAGAATAAACTATAGCAACATGCAGCAACATGAATTAATCTTTCAAACTTAATGTTGTATTAATGTTGAGTGAAAGAAGCCAGGAACAAAATAATATATACTGCATGATTTCCTTTCAATGAAGGTCAGCATGAGACAAAATTAATCCATATAGAGAGAAAGTTCAGAAAGTGGAGAGGTATTGACAGGGAGAGAGCACAAGGGAGCCTTTTAGGTATCAGAAACTGTTCTTATCTGGATCTGGATGGTGATTACACAGTTATCTATTCATAATTAAAAATTCATCAAAATATACATTTAAGACATATGTTATTTTTTACATATGAATTATTACTTAAAAAAAATCTATTACGAAATGTAAAAGTCAATTGTAAAAAAGATTTCTGTTCTTTGTATTATCTGGAAGTTCACTTGTATCTTTTCTAAAACTATATCTCACACTTTGGATCAAAACCAAAAGGAGGTAAAAGATAAATATTGCTCTTTTTTAATGAGAGCCCCTTTTTCACACACCAGTATTAACTGAGAAAAGTGGTCTTTAGTCATAACATGGTGTCATGAAACTGTTAAGACACAACTGCCCAGAACAGAATGGTGAGGAACAGTAGAAATGGCTTCATTATTTTGCTTCCCTGCCAAACATCTTCTCAGAGTTTACACCTGGCTAATTAAGAAGATCACATTTAACGCATTCACTTACAAAAGAGTTTACATTATAGGAATACATTATATTTGCAGCTTTTGGTGGTCTAAAATTTCTAAGACAAGAATTACTAGAACTACCAAGCAGATTTTCTAAGTTAAAAAAAAAAAAAAAACGGAAAAGGAAAGGAAATTAATATACTGCCAAATTAACAGTAATTTTTGCCTTGTATATTATATACCACTTTTCAATTAGCAAGGTTTTTGTTGTATGGTTTTTCTTTTGTTTTGTTTTTTGCAGCGTATAAAAAAACCTCACTGCTGTCAAGTCAACTTATCATGACCCCTCCTTGGGTTTTCGAGGTGGTATCTCTACAGAAGTAGGTTGCCCAATCTTCATTCCAAGGAGTGGCTAGTGGATTTGAACCACCATCCTTCTTGTTAGCAGTCAAATGCTTTAGGCACTATGCCACCAGAGCTGCAATGTCTTGCAGCATGTAGGAGTAGGTATATATTGGTAAAAGATATTGTTTTATGACAAAGCAAGTAAATCAATCAGTATTTGCTATCTAGCATATGCAAAACATCCTAAAGGGCACCTAAAATATACTATTTGCTCTCTCAACTCCATGAGATTACAATGTAATTGTAATGTAATTGTTCAAGAAATAAATAAATAAAATAATCAAAGATTCACATAGTAATAAAAGAATTCAAAAACAATTGTAATAGTATTTAAATATCAAATAGGTGATACAGAAGAATCCAAGTCCATGTAGCATAATTTTAAAACACTCCTGAAGAGGTTAGGGATTTTTCAGATGTGCAAGGAACATGGGGAGAGGAACAGGAATTCAAGACTAAAGAAAAGCCCCAACACTAAAGCAGAAAAGCACAAAATGCAGATAAGGGTTTTTGTAGGAGATGAGTTGGAACTAACCTTAAGACAGAACAGTGAGAACAACAAGTCTGAGGAAATCTTAGAGAGACCAAATTCAAGGTCTTATTCTTGTAGAGGTTGGGATGCACTCACGCCACACAGTTTACAACAGAGCAGAACAAGAACGTAAGTTCTCTAACTTCAGATCCTGGGTTCAGGACATGAGGTGGAGGCCAAGGGGTTTAAGTAATAGGGAGTCCTTGGGAGTAATGAGCAAAAGACTGATAGGATCAGCACAGTGAGAGCACAAGTTGAGCTGGGCAATGGTGTGGAAACAAAGAAGACTAGAGCTAGGAGAACCAGTCAGAAGGTAATTACAACCGACCAGTCATCAGCTATTCAAAAATGACCAGGGTGTGGCACAAGGAATGAGAGCAAGGGGTGAACCAAGGACACATGGGAACAGAATAATCCAAAGGCTCCCAGGTGACTTGATGGTCAGGATAAGTACTAGGGTCATTAAGAGTCAAAGGGAGACTTACAAAAGAGTTGACTTTGAGAGGAATATTATGTTAATTATAATTAATATAAGGATGTGGGTATATACTGCCAGTTTTTAAAATAAGTGGTCCCAATTTATATCCCATTAGCAATGTATGAGGAATCCATACAACTGATTTTTAAGTGCAGTTTAAAATTTGTAGTAAGTGTTGCCAGTAGGGACTTGGAACTCACTGCTGTTGGGTCAGATCCAACTCATAGTGATGCCTCCTTGGGTTTCTGAGGCGGTATTACTACAGACCTAGATTGCCCAATCTTCCTTCTGAGGAGTGGCTGGTGGGTTTGAACTGCCAGCCTTCTGGTTAGCAGTCAAAAGCCTTTGGCACTGCACCACCAGAGCTTCCTAGTAGGGACTATAGCATCCTTTTATTCAAGTTAAAATCCTAACTTGGAGTTAAGGTTTATAGCAGATATCTAAAAAAGTACATCCTAGTTACTCTCTTATTAGCCTCTCTTTTTTTTTTCCACATCTTGTTTTTTCTTAGCTGTATAGTATTCCATCATATAGGTGTATCATAATTTACTGTGATAGACATGTTGATTTTATTATTATTATTATATACACATTTATATTGTTATTTGGGTGAAAGTTTACAGAGCAAATTCACTTTCCATACAGCAGTTCACACACATATTGTCTCATGACATTGACTACAATTTACCCCAATGCAACAGCTTCCCTCACATTTCCTCCTGATAGTTACCTCTTTCTTGTGTCTATCCCTTCATGCACTCCTGCCCCCTGGACTGTCTCACTGTGTATAAACAGCCCTTCTTTCTCCCATGATTGTTTTCTCTAAGGAGTGTATCTACCTCAGGTACATGTTCAATTCATATGCCTGTCTTTTGTTTGGCTGGAAGCCACAGATGTGGGTTCAATTCCAGACCTGAAGGGCAGCTAGGGACCATAGTCTCAGTGGTTCCATCAGGCTCTATCAGACCAGCAAACCTGGTCCCCTCCCCCTTTTTGTTTTCCAAATGATTTTGAGTTTTGTTCCACATTGTTCTCCCTCTCTATCCAGGAACTCCTCCATAGACCCCCCTCTGAGTGGTTGACAGTGGTAGCCGGACACCATGTAGTTCTTCTGGTCTCATAGTTGTATAGGCTGAGGATCTCATGGTGTACCAGTCATGAGGACTAATTGTTTCCATGAATCTTTGGTTTTCTTCATTCTTCTCTGTTCTAGATGAGGAGAGACCCATTGTTGCATCTAGATGGCTGCTTGTAAGCTTTTAAGATCCCAGTCGCTACTCACCAAAGTAGGAGGTGGAACAATGTTTTGTGTAGTATGTTATACCAATTGAGCTTGATGTCCCCTGCGACTATGGTCCTGAGCCCACAGGTTCAACTATTCGGTCCCTCTGGGTAGCTGTCTGTGACCAAGAAGTGACTACAACCTTGCCCCTTGTCAACTCCACTATACCCCTGGGAATTCTTACAGAACACACAAATACACTTGTAGAACCATTGCCTGCCAACCCTATATGTCGTCTTGGGTACTTTCCTAATTAGCCTCTCTTTTAGATATGAGCACCAGACCTCATTTTCTAGTGCAGGGGTTCTCATCTCCAAATTCCCACTAGAATTGTTAAGGAGCTTATTAAAGAATGCTGCTGCCTGGTTCTATTGAATACCAATTAAATCAGAATCTCTAGACGTGGAGCCAAAGTTCTGGTAATTTTAAAGAGCCTGGTGAATCTAATCAGATCTCTGGTGACGTAGAGGTTAAAGCTGCTAACCAACAGCTTGGTGGTTCAAATCCAGTGTCTGCTCCAGGGAAGAAAGATGAGGTCTGGTTCTGTAAAGATTTTCAGCCTTGGAAACTCAATAGGTGTTGCGATGAGTCAGAATTGACTGTATAGCAAGGAGTTTGTTTTTTTTGTTTGTTTACTGAGTCTAGTAGGCAGCCATAGTTGAAAACCAACATGCTAGTATTTTGCTGAGTCTTTCTTTAAGCCATGCTTCTTCCTTTGTTAAATGGAGCTGTCTTTTTCTCACAGCTCTCCATTTGGGAGAATGTATTTATTTGTATTCCTAAATTTATATATAAATATTGTAGTGCCTAAGGCACTTGACTGCTAACCAGAAGGCTGGCGGTTCAAACCTACCAGCCACTCCTCAGAAAGAATATTGTGCAATCTACTTCTATAGTGATACTGCCTTGGAAACCCAGGGAGGGGTTGCTATGAGTTGGATCTGACTTGACAGCAGTGAGTTTGATTTAGTATTGGTTATTGAATCTTGTGGCTTAGTGCCTAAGACATTTGACTGCTAATCAAAAGGCTGGTGGTTCAAACTCACCAGGCACTCCTAGGAAGGAAGGTTGAGCAATGTACTTTCATAGTGATATAGCCCCAGAAACACAAGGAGGGGTCGCTATGTGTTGGGTCCGACTCCACAGCACATAACAACAACAATGGAAATTGAAGGAATCAATTCAAATAGTGTCATCTTCAAGTACCTACAGGACTGATTAATTTCAATATTAATTGACCTACTTAAATATGCTGAATAGTTCCATGAGGATTTCTCCAAAGAAAACTTTCTGGTCACAATTCAGCACCTACTCCTCACTATGGGGTGGCAGTCACTGTAACCACATGTTGATTGGACCTACACAGGTTTAGGGATTTGGAGAACTAGGAAATCACCTAGTAAACCAAGGCTTAAGTTCAAGCTAGCAATACAGGCAGCTGACTTTCTGGTGTATGATTTTCTTGGCTGGCCAGCTGCCAGAATTTTATTTTCTAACCTAAACTGCTTTGAGAAATACTGTAAAACACGTCTATTCCTATTTTCACTTTTCCCAGAGACTCAGGTTCTTGCGTATATATATATATGAATAAAAGGTGTTGACATGAAACCATGGACTTTGAAGGGCAGACTTACTGTCTTTTAACCCAAACATTCCAGATGGGCTGTTTCTGTTTCCTGTTGAATCAGAGCCCTTCAGTGTACATGTTGCTGGACAGGCCTGATATTAGTGTCACTTCTGCTGGATCCTACTGAGAAAGTAAAATGAATAGTTTGGGTATAATTCCCATGTTAGTTGACACATGGATGACACTGGTGACATTGGTCCCTTAGCTAATCTCTTCTTTGCACTATTCATGAGCTTGCTATATTATTCTGCTTCACTTTGCCAACAGAGATTTGCTCACTAAAGTTATAAGAGAGAAACAGGTACAGTCATACAAATTGATTTTATTTATGATAAAATTAAGAAATGACAGTAAATGAGATACAGATATCTAAATTGTCCCCTTGATGGTCTTACTTATCCATGCGAGATATTTCCCTGAGAGAAGAATATAGATGCCAGGTCCTTGAGGGTCTCCACATTTCCCTGGAAGGCCAAAGGCAGTGGTGCCTCTGAAAATACCTTCACATATCAAAGGGCTTCCAGAATCTCCCTGGAGGAAAACAAGAAGGGTGGTGGAGATTAGTGTTGACCATGATCATTTGTGAAATGGAAGTAGTTCTGTATCATTTAATATGGAGTTAAGACCAATCTTGACTTAAGTGAAAATGAGTGTTCGAAAAACCCACAATCTTTGGAAATATTTTATTATTTTTAATTGACTCACTTGGTTTAATTATGAACCAGTAAAAATAAAACTTGTATTATAGTTTATGCTATCAGCTAATTTTGAGACTAATCACTTCATCTGATTCACTCCTTTTTGAAAGAAATCACTTCTGTTGACTGGTCATTTTCTGAAAATGCTTAGTAACTCAAGGGGTCAAATAGCCAAATGCAGGTGGGACATTGAGGCCATGAGTGAAAACTATGAAACCGTTTTCTGGTTCCTGCAGCAGATAGTCATCTTCCCTTCTTCCAAAGGAAGAAATCAAAGCAACCATTTCCTCCCCTTCACCCATCTTAAGTAGACAGGAATTGCTCCCCTAGTTCTCCTCTGAGCATCTGATATAAGATGGAAGCGCTAAGAATACAGGGATTATACTTAGGCTCTCACTGACTGGCCAGGAATGAGGCTTAGGTTAGCTGTAAGTTGCTGCTTTATTCTTCCTTACTGGGCCATCCAAAAAGAGCCATGGTGGTGTGGCTAAGGCATTCGGTCACTAAGCAAAAGGATGGTATTTCAAACCCAGTAGCAACTCTGAAGGCGAAAGATGAGGCATCTTCCTCCATAAGAATTACAGCCTTGGAAAACCTATGGGGGCAGTTCTACCCTGCCCTATAGGATCTCTATGAGTTAGAATCAACTTGATGGCTGTGGGTTTGGTTTCTAAGGAAGACCCCACGTCGTTATGTTGTTCCTTACTTCATCCATTCATAAGGCCAACTTTTGCAGGTAAGAGGTGGATCTTTGGTGACTTCCCACTGGTAGAGTGGAATTGGTCCATCAGAGTCTTGCATTTTTAGAGCTCTATATACATGTCTTTCAGGCCCCTTCTATCTAACACTTGACTGTCTTCCCTAAAGCCAGAGGGAAGATGGCAGACCTCAAATACAGTTAAATATGCTAATTATAGATTTCTAGGAGAGAATACAGGGTCATACCTTAGATGGCCCAAACCAAACCCAACCCACTGCCATCGACTCAATTCTGACTGATAGCATCTCTACAGGACACAGTAGAACTGCCCCGTAAGGTTTCCAAGGCTGTAAATCTACATGGATGCAGACTGCCTCATCTTTCTCCCAT
Organism: Orycteropus afer afer; assembly: GCF_000298275.1. NCBI lineage: Eukaryota > Metazoa > Chordata > Mammalia > Tubulidentata > Orycteropodidae > Orycteropus > Orycteropus afer. The sequence goes on from NW_006921709.1 coordinate 8,551,543, forward strand.
GGAGTTGCTGGTTTGTTCAAACTTCCAGGCTTTTGTTTAGTAGCCCAATGCTTTAACCACTATGCCACTAGATTCTTGGGGCCCTCCCTGGACAAACATATTTCCCTTGCTTGTTATAGTGCCTGGAATTCTCAGTAGTTCTTTAGATTTAATTAATCAACAGCCAATTTCAAGGAGTCTTGGTCATTGAGAGATTGGGAAACAGACTGGTAAACTTTGATGGTAGAGGACTGGCTGGTGGGAGTGGGACTAGCTTCGTGGATGCTGTTGTGTCCTTAGGATCTTGCATGTAGTTCTAAGAGGATGAGCTTCTGGGTTCCTGGATGCCCAGAGTGGTGGAGAAGGATAAGGGATGGCAGAGGGAGGACAAAGAAGAGAAAGTGGAAGACTGCTGAAGCCAAACTTCCTCTTGGGGTTTGTTAAGCCTTGGTCTTCAAGGACCTCTACTCTGATAACTTCCAAGCCATGCACACTGTACTTCAGGTGAGTCTCTGTAGGGTCTCCTTGGGAGAGGTGAAAAATGAGCTTAAAACACTGTAAAGTTTTTATTTTCCTACTCCTGTCTTTAAGCAGGTCCCTGTCCACCCCAGCTCAAAGAACTTGTATGGAGGCTTCCACTTTCTATGGAGTTGGTTACACCTGAAGTTGTTTGCTGAGGATTAAGCTTGGTCCTGGGAACCTATGGGGTCCAGGTCCAGCTTCTCAGCCAGGCTGGGGAATGACAAGCATTTCAGACTTCAGCAGGAGAGAAATTTGATGGGAGATCAGGGATTGGGGTGGAGACAAGGCTCTACAGGCACCTGACTTCAGCTCTCCTGAGTGTTACATATTTTCAAGTTTAGATCTATATATTGTTGTTGTTGTTGTTGTTATGTGCCGTCGAGTCGGCCCCGACTCATAGCGACCCCTCCTTGGGTTTCCGAGGCAGTATCACTACGGAAGTAGGATTGCCCAACCTTCCTTCCGAGGAGTGGCTGGTGTGTTTGAACCGCCAGCCTTCTGGTTAGCAGTCAAGTGCTTTAGCCACTATGCTACCAGAGCTCCTAGATCTATATATGTTAATATGAAAAATGAGAAAAAGAGAAACACCGCTACTCAATGGTTTCCAGTATAAAATCTAGAAGATGTAGTGGGTTGACTCACACATTAGCAGTGAATTTCCTATTTTTGATGAACTCACTTGAGCTGAGGACATTAATTTATTTGACTGAGGTTATATCAATAACTTCCAAAAAGCACTTGGGTCCTGTATAAGCCAATATTGCGACAAGACAAAACATTATATTGTGTATATCTGCATGACTCAATCTGACAGCTAAAATATTGAGTCTTATTTTACTTACATTACATGTATCTTTTCCACCTTGGGGGCTCCCAGCACAAATCATATTCACTCCAATCACAGGATTATAATTATAGTGCTTCTCATCATTGCAGATTTTTCTGTCTATGACAGTGACATTGACTTCTCTCAGAGTATCTGAGGATTTAGTTGACTTATTATGAAACTTCCCCCACCCTGCAACTCGACAGACTGTTCCTGGCTTCACATCCTCCCCCTTTTTAGGTAGTTGAAGAAGAGTGACGTTTTTATTAAGTGATGCTTTTTTGTTCAGCTGTTGGGAGAAAAACAAAGAATTAAGAGAATGAGATAATTAAAATACCCACATTTCTATTTACATTCTAGTTCAACCCTCAGGGACCCCCTTTCTGAGTCTGTGGCTATATGGGCATCAAGGAAAAGTTTCCACTTAAGTGACCTGATTGTAGGAGATCCTATGGTTTTTATGAAGACAATCAAAGTTACATACCTTTAGCAGTTTAAGATCACCTTCATGCGTGTTAGGGTCATAGCATGGATAGGGAATCTCTTTCTTAACAGACATTACTTGTTTTTCTCGCTCATGCTTGGATATTGTGTGAGCTCCAAGGATAACCTGGGCTCTTTTGCCCCTGAAACAGACACAACACCATTTAACTGGTTACTTTTTTAACCAGAAGGTGGACATAATATATGTTGATCAATTGTCCCATTTGTAAGTATGCTTGTTGTGATGATACTTCTTCCTACCTCAGAAAGAAAAACAACAAAAAATATGTATACTTTCAAGAATGAAAAGAAAGGTGTTTATGAATTTTATCATCATTATCACCAGCTTATTTATAACAAACTAAACTAAGTTCATTGAAAAACAATTTAATTCTATTGCAGTTAAGCTTAGTCTTGGGATCTCTTTTGAGGATTTGGGCTCTCTCCCTTTGGCTGTGATAGAGAATTATTCTGCAGATTACCTACTGGTAAACAAAGTTCTTGATGGTCTGGAGACAGAATAAAAAGATACATGGGCAAGTATGATAGCTGTAGAGCAATGGACTGAAGTGATTTTTGTAAGAGAACAAACTTACCTTAAATAGGAAAACTTTCAGAGCTAGATTGCCCAGTGGAGAACCCTATTTGCATGGCATTGAGTGCATGTATGTTAGGGGAATGGTGTCTCAGAAGTAGGGACCCAGGAGTCTTCCCTTCTCTTGTTTCATGCTAAAGTTAATTTTGCTTAACAAAATCAAAATCTACTCTGAAAGAGTTAAAGCTCTCATCTTTCATGTCCTGATATAAAATGCACTAACCAGCTGTTCACAGTATATTTCCCCAGAGCATCAGACGAGTTCAGTCTCACCTAAGACGTTAGAACAGAGCTTTCCAGTAGAGTATACTTTGATGATGAAATGTTCTATAGATCTGCACTGTCCAATATGGCAGCCACCACATGTAGCTACTAAACACTTGCCCTGGGATTAGGGTGAGTGGGAAGCTAAATTTGTAGTTTTATTCAACTTTAATTAATTCACATTTATATAGTGAATTATATATAATTCACATTTACATGTGGCTATTGGCTATCATATTGGGTAGCCTGGGATGGAGGTTTGAGTCTAATCCTGGGCCATCCAGTATGGGAGGAGAAAATGCCACTCCTGGAGGTGAGCTGAAGGGAGTGATTGACAGGCTTTAAGAGATGGCTGAAGGAGAGAGAGGAGTTTCCTAAAGGAGAGAGAAAAGCATTCCAAATAAGCAACTTGAGTCCTGAGGGGCACTGAAAGTATTTGCTTTCCATGCTGTGGTAAATTCTATGGGTCTTGCAGTCATGACCAGAAGCAAAGCCTCATAGCTTTACAGAGGTTCTCGCTGAGACCTACAGAAAGAGCTGGCATGTTACTTCTTCACTGGTCTGACTGTGTCTGGGCCTACCTCCCAGTCAAGTTAAGGAATGAGGTTCCTGTATGGTGCAAACAGTTTGTGTTCACTTACTGACCTAAAGGTTGATAGTTCAAATCCACTCAGTGGCACCATGGAAGAAAGACTTGGTAATCTCCTTCTGTGAAGATTTAGTCAAGAAAACCTATGGAGCAGTTGTACTCTAAACACTTTGGGTCACTATGAGTTGGAATCAACTTGATGGCAATGGCTTTTTGGTTTGGATGGGGGGTAGGGAAGGTCTCCAGAATTTAAGGCATGTGAAAATAGATGCGAGATGGTTTTAGTAGGATAAATATCTCACCAAATATTAGAATCTTCACAAATATTTTTTAAAATCACAGCACTTACAGGGGACAGTGAGCTGCAGTCAACACCCAGTTTTTTGCAATCAAAGCCCCAGCACAGATTTTTTGTCCTTTAAGTAGGACCATGTAGGGTCTTGAATGAGGATCCACTTGATTTCCTCCAATGATTTCTGCACAGAAATCTGTTAAATAGAAAAAAAGCAACTTAGGTCAGTACTCATTCAAAGAGCTCTACATAAAGCCATGTTTCTAAGGCCACCTTCACTTTTCACAGATGGAGAGGAAGTATGGGTGAGAACATCTTGTTTTTTTTTTTTTTTTTCTCTTGCTTTTACTCCATGTAGACCTTAGACACCTGGATGGAAGTCCTGTTACTGTTGGACTTTCTGAGAGGGTCCTCTTCTTTCACCCACAGCCACAGAAGCCATGTTGTGGCCATCCCAGAGATTATTACACTGGAAATCTGTCACAAATCACCAACCTCAGGCCTCAGATCTGGCAAAAGACAGAGAGCTGTGTCTTGGTCTACACCAGTAACAGTTGTTATGGGAGATACTGGCAGTAATGGAAAGCCTGAGCACCCCCAAACCCTGTCTTCTCTCTGAGTATTAATTTGGGGAACACAGTGCTTTTAGAAGCCTGAGAACTTCCCTTTACACCCCAAGCCCTTGCAAAAAAGATCTTACAAACTGACATTAGCACCTTTTAGTTGTGACTTGACCTATGAGTTCTTTAGTCATTGTGAGACTTCTGGTTACAGAACTTTGCGCTGTCCTCATTCATAAATAAAGAGAAAAACATCAGTTGCTCCTGAGGCTACCCCTTAATCTCTACTGAACTTCATAGTTTAATTAAGGTATTTTCCAGTAAAGTAGAGGAAGGGAGAAGATGCTATAGAGAATTCTGTCTCAGAAAAATTTCCTTGCTGATAAATTAAAAGTATAGACCCATTGTTAGAGAACAATAAGACCCAAACACAAGGCAAACTGAACACCTGCTGGTTGAGAGGACCTTGTGCCTTTGTGATATGTTCTCAGCTCTTCACCTTCCTAGACAAGATATGTTTCTGAGTTCTCCTAAATGTCTCTAACTGTTGGCTGAGGCTCATAGTTCCTTGAATAAGGCACAGTACTTGCTATCCATAATTGAAGCTACCTCACTACCAAATTCCCAGTAAGAAAGACAGTTGTTCTGTGTTACCTAGTGCCGCTCTGACAGGAATATACCACAAATGGAATGGCCTTAACAAACAAGAGTTTATTCTCTTATGATTTGGAGGCTTTAAATCCAAGTTCAAAGTGCCAGGCTCTAGGGGCTGGGTGAAAGCCCCTCAACCTTGGGCTTCAGTTCTATCTCCTGCTCCTGGTCCACTGGAGCTAGAGGCTTTTCTTCACTCAAACAGCTGCTGGCTGCTCAGGCTGATAAGCCCAAGGCTGAGAAATAAAAAGGCACAGTCCCGATGTTACCAAACCACATGGCAGACCATTAATTCAAGTCCATTGTAAGTCCCAAGTTCGGCAGGGCATGACAGGCTGCTGAACAATGGCATAGCTACATGCAGGGTCCAAGTGTGCCATAGGCTAGAGACCATTCCCAAAGCTGTTTCTTACATATGGGAAGTGGACCACATACCCAAAGGCAGCTACTCAACTACTCCCTGTAGATTCCACCATGGAGCTGATTACCAGTCTCATCATGGGAAATACTATATCCAGCTGCCCAACCACTCAACCAGGCCCAGTCAAGTTGACACACAAACATAACCATCACAACAATATACACATAGAAGCATTTCATAAGTTTTGATGAGGGTGAAGGCAAGGAGGAAAGGAGTGCCCACGTATGCTTTCATTTCCAGAAGGGAGTGGGAAGGCAAAATTCTAGGTTCTAGAAATAAAAGGGTAAACCAACCAACAGAACACCACTCACATCTCCATTCTTCCTGAGGTGAATCACGTATAGACCCAAAGATATAGCTTTGGACCTCTGCAGAAACCATAAACGCAACATTCCATAGAATATTGAGTCCCATGTTTTGAAGCACTCCATGTTTGGTGAGTACATATACCAGCTTCAGAAATAAACCCAGCTTTCCTGCAACTAGCCACTCCTAGAATTGTCTGGGGCAGGGTTTAGAGCAGGTGGGAAGCTTTGAAAAAACTATCAAGTCCTGGTCCCCATCATTTGAATCATTCTGGTTCATTTTTGGTGCCGAGGTCATGTCTGTCTTAATTGTCTTTAAAATACATGTGCATTTTCTGCTACACAAAAGGCTTAACTGACTAATGCACCAATCTTCCTTTCCTAAAGATACTATTAGTTTTCCCAACTCAAAGACCTTTTTTGTTTGTTTCCTTGTTTTTCCTTCATCTTTTTTTTTTTTTTGGGGTGTGTGTGTGAATTTTCAGGCTACAAATTGGTAATAAACTCATGTGGTTCTAAGACCATTTGTAAAGAAATTGTAATAAGGAAGAAAGGAGGATGTTTTTCCTTCTAAAATAAAGATAAATATTTGGAAGCCAAGAAAGAATCCTAAACATTTGAAGTCTTGTTGAAAAAAAATCTTCTCTTACTAGACTTAACCAAATGTTCATTGAACTTTTGCTCCACTTGACTTGATGGTTATAATGAAAGTGACAAGAATCAGTCTTACCTTCAGGAATTAGCAGAAGAAAAATGACGAGTGAGAGAAAGGATGCCAGAAATGTGCAGGAATTTCTCATTGTGGCTGGTGTCCCCACATCAATCAATGTAAAAATCTCTTTTCTGTTCTTTACTGCTGCTAACCTATATATTGAGAGTACAGAGGATGTGGTTTCCTTTCTTTCTTTGCAATTTCAAAGTTTAGCTAGCATTAGGAAATGAAACACAAGTTAGGTGAGAATAGTGAGTAATTACGAATTACCAGCAGGCATGCTTGTCCCTGCCAGGAGGCAGAGGTGGAGTCTTGTAAATCATACAGGCTGGTGGGGCAAAGGGACTCTGTTGCCATCAGAATATAGTGCAGGCAGCCCCTGGGTTACAAATGAGATCTTTTATTAAGTGTATCTTTAAGTTGAATTTGTAGGTAAGTCGGAACAGGTGCAAAGTGTTCTTATTCAGCCTTACTTGAGTGCAAGATAAGACTTGAAGTTTTTTCAGTGATTTAAAATGATTTCCTTCCTTCCTTTCTTCATCAACTGAGAAAGAAAAATAGGAATCAAATGTAGCTATTTTATTGTAGTATTCGGGAATATCTCACTCTGAGAAATATCAATTCTAGTTGCTGAAGGAACAGTATAAAGTTTGCCTTCTAAAATATCTTGAGCTCTTTTTTTGAGCTAAGGATGTGGTATTTATTATAATACATATGATCATATGTTCTGTCAGGGTATCTGGTGTTGAATCAACCATAGTTAGCACCCTGATAACTTCAGACTGGGGGGGTGGTGGTTACTTTTTTTTAGAAATCACATGAACTTAGGAGAGAGCCCTATTGTTTCCTTTTCCTAGATAGTACTATTGCATCAAAGGTTAATAATTTTCAGTAATGGCAGATGGGATATCATGCTTCTGGTTTTGGTTTGGTGGGTTATAGCTGTGGAAAAGATGTTAACAGAAACATTGACAATTCTGTTTCTTTTATGTGAAATGGTTGCTATTCCTCCATTTATGTTGACTCTTACTGAGATATAATTGACATACCATAAATTCAACCCATTTAAAGTATACAATTCAGTAGTGTCAGAGTTATGCAACCATTTCCATGTTTTAATTGTAGAACATTTTCATCATCACAAAAAGAAGCCTGTACCCATTATCAGTCACTTCCCATTATCCTCCCTCTCATGCCACCCTCCTCACCACTTCCAGGTCTAGGCAATCACTAATCACTAATCTAGTTTCTGTTTCTATAGATTTTCCTATTCTGGACATTTCATATAACTGGAATTATACAGTACGTATTTTGTGACTGGCTCTCTTCATTAGCATAATGTGATTAATCCGTATTATGCTATGTATTGGTTACTTCATTTTTATTGACAATAATATATCACATTATATAGATATACCAGGTTTTATGCATCTTTTCCTCAATTGACAGACATTTTTGTTGTTTCTCCTTTTTGGCTATCATGTATAGTGCTGCTATGAACATTCTTGTATAAGTTTTTGTGTGGATGTGTTTTCCTTTCTCTTGGGTATGCACCTAGGAGGGAATTTTTGGATCATATGGTACTGTGTGTTTAACAATTTGAGGAATTGCCACAATTCTATTTTCCACAATGGCTATAACATTTACGCTTGTGTCAGGAATATATGACCATTCTGATTTCTCCACATTCTCACCAACACTTATTATTGCCTGCTTTTGATTATAGCCATCCCAGTGAGAGTGAAGGAGGAGGGTGGACAACTCTTGGCCTCAAATTCTGAGGACAACTCATTTTAGACTCTTTTGTTACTGTTCCCAGTTTATGCATGTGAAAATGCAAGCACAGAGTAATTCCTTGTGCAAAGTCTTAGAACGATTTAGTGTTGAGACACTAAATAGTATTTTGACTTGTAGGCCAGTGCTGTTTCCACCAGGCTGTTGTGATGTCTGTGGCAATTCTAGTCAGGGATCTGGAATTTTTATGGTGTAGAGCCTAAGGCATTTGACTGTTAACAGAAGGCTGGTGGTTCAAACCCACCAGCAGTGAGTTGTTTTTTTTTTTTTAAATCTAAATATAGGTAAGATTTCAGGAAGAAGACTTTTGGGGCTAATTGTGATGGCTGATGGAAGTGTTACATATATCTTTTCCCACATCAACTTCTTAACACTGTAGACAACTTTGCTGTGGTGTATGTTCTTCAGAACCTGAAGTAGATGTCCACTTATTTAGGGCTTTCTCCTTGACTTCTACGAGACTTTGAGCACTCTGAGGGCAGTGATCATGTTTAGTTATGCATGTATTTACACTGCTGGGCATAATATCCTCAAAAAATGTTTCATAAGCATGGCTAAATCAGTTAGGAATATTATGTTGTTCTTGTTAGTTGCTGCTGAGTCTATTCTGGCTCATGGTGACCCCGTGGGGGGTTTTTAAGGTTGTGACCTTTTGGAAGCAGATCACCAGGCCTGTCTTCTTAGGTCCCCTCTGTGTGGGTTTGAATCACCAACCTTTCTGCTAGTAGTTGTGTGTTCAACAGTTAATGCACTCAAAGACTACAGAATTATTATAGAATTAGTTTATTTTAAATCAGCTCTTTGGAGTTTAAAAGCAGTACAAAAAAATGAGGTATAAATAAGAGAAACTATTTTTATTATGTATCCCAATTATTGAGAATAACATAGATTTAAGCTTAGTGCTTGCGAGTTCTCGTGGCATAGTGCCTAAGGCATTTGACTCCTAGCCAAAAGGCTGGCAGTTCAATCCCACCAGCCACTCCTCGGAAGGAAGACTGTGCAATCTGCTTCCATAGAGATACTGCCTCAGAAACCCAAGGAGGGGTCACTATGAATTGGGACCGACTAGAAGGCAGTGAGTTTGGTTCTTTTTGGAAGGCAAAATACTATCAAGATACTGGAGGAACTGAACCCTATTGGCATATGAAACTTTAGTCTATGTGAAATTACATTAATGATGCAATTCCTTGAACTAGTCTTAGCCTCAAACTCCAGATTTTCCACATACCCAAAGCACACGTTGACTATTTTTCATTCTTTCTAATTAAAATATTTGTAAAAAATATACACAAATATTTAGTAAGAACAACATCATTCTTCATCTCTTCCCATACCTATGCATACGTCAACTAGAATATCAGACTCTAACTTTGGAAGGTCAGAGGTATTTTGGAGCTCCATTTGAATGCGTGAAGGATATTCTAACTTTTCCCAGGATGGAATGCCTTTTAAGAACAAACACAAAACTGGTAGAGCTAAGATTCTGAATAAAGCAAAGAGTCACTGAGCTGGGGACTTTTCCTCAAGGAACATCTCTGCCATGGACAGAGGAAAAGTGTGATGACCAGTCTTAGCCAATCATGTAGGTCTGAAAGCAGGAAACAATTTCTTCCATTGACTTGTTTGTTCTAGATAAGCTGTAATTTGCACACCAAGATAAGAGGTCCTTCTTGGGTAGGCCAATTTTAAACCACCTTTTCTTGGCATCTCCATGTGCTTTCTACTTTGAAGGAGAAATGGATTCTCCAATAGTTTTCCTTATCCAGTTGAGTTTTTTTTTTTTTTTTTTTTTTTTTTTTGGTAAGGAGAATGTAGATGTGAGGTTTCTGGGGGTTACCACACTTCCCAAAGTAAGTTATCACATATCTGAGGACTTCCAGATTCCCCTTCACAGAGAAAATTACGTATGTTAAATGTGAGTGCTTTCTAAAGATGATATATTTATGCATTCATCCACTCATCCATTCTGTCTTTCCTTATTTAAAGGCCAATGTTCAATCTATTTTAATAATGATCTGTCCTCAGTATCAATTAACACAGATTTATCTTTTCCAATCATTTTCCTTTGAAAAAGGCAGTTCTGGTGAAGATGTGCAAATTCATTTTCCTCAGTAAAACAAAGAAAAAACAGTAAAGGAAGACTTTAATTGGAAACATAATTGTCTCCCTTAGGTTAGTTGTGTGCATTTTTTATTTTTTTGGTTAATAGATATTAGGATAAGAAATTGAATGTTGGGGCTACAAGAAGGCTTGAGATAGGAACTCATCTATACCTTGTTTTGACAGAGGACACTTGCTAAGCCATCTCAGACCAAGGAGTACTCAGTCCAATTACTGATACTTTTTTAAAAAAATTATTAAAGATTGAACGAGTGGCTCTGGTGTCTAATAAAAAAAAATCTGTTATCTCTTCCCCAACCTTAATTTTAGCCAGTGGCCTGTTGGGGCTGATTAAGAATTCTGCCCTTGGTCCTTGTCACTCTGAGTTGTCTAGATTTAAAGTAGAATCCAAGAGAACAGTACAGGGAAGTCATTTCTTCTCTCTCTGTTCTGTCATACTATGTCCTTCCTTAACAGCCCCTTGTCTTTTGGGCATTCTTGCTTCCAATGAATCTCATCTTTTGAGATTCATTCTCAGATCCATCAACTTCATTTCATGTTCTCTCTGACCTTACAAAGCTGCCTGTGGGCTATGAGTTCTAAATAGGTTCAACCCTGGACAAATGTGTTCTTGGCACATAAGAGACAAAACAGTATGGGAGTTGAGAGTCCAAATCCAGGTCCACCCCACTGATAACCAAGTTATTAACATGGGAAGTTAAGTAACTTTCTATGCTTTGGTTCCCCCATCCCTATGTTCTTGGGTAGTGCAAATGGTTAATTTACTGGGCTGCTAACCAAAAGGTTGGAGGTTGAAGTCCATCCAGAGGCACCTGGGAAGAAAGGAGTGGTGATCTGTTTCTGAAAAAATCAGCCACTGACAACCCTAGTTCTATTGTGACCCATATGGGGTTGCCATAAGTCAGAGTTGACTTGTTGGCACCTGGTTGGTTCAAAACAGGTGTGATAATAATAATGCTGATCTCCTGGGCTTAATTCAAGGATTAAGTGGCATAATAAAGAATTTGGTCGTTGCTGGGACCTGACAATGCCAGGGGTCATTACTATTAATGAGAGGGCTAGAAAGCATTCATGAATGGTGGTCAAATGGTATCCTGAAATTATCGTTAGTAAAGAAGAAATGCTCCCTGAGCAGGATTCACACTGGACAAAGGATCATATACCACCACCACATCAGTGCCAAACAGTACAGTATTCCTTGTAGGCCTTCCAACTAAAAGTAATAGCGACTGTCCACCCTGTTCCTCCTAGGCACTCTATTTTAACTTTATTTATTTTTTTTTGTGAAAAAATTGTTTGCAGTTTTAATTTGCTTACTTCATAAGAATCATTCTCACCTTTTCTACCACGAGCACAGATGTTGCTGTTGTCAATCAATGACTAGAAATTATAATGCTCTGCATCATTTTGTATCTTTCAGTCTATGACAGTGTCATTGACCTCTCTCAAGTTGTCTGAAATTCCACATAGATCTTTTTTGGTGCTTCCCCATCCTGCCAGTTGACACTTGGTGTGGGGTTTGACATCTCCTGTTTTTGGTAGCTGAAGCATTCCTACAGCTTTGGGAATCATTCCTCTACTGTCCAGCTAGAAAGTAGACAGAAGATACAGTTTTAGGCAAGGAAAACAGTAACAAAAACAAGAACATATCTCTGATTTGAAGATATATCTTATTTATTTACTGCGTCTTTATGAAGAACACAAATGAAAAGATATCCCAATCTAATTGATAACTTGTTGATGTTGTTATGTGCCATTGAGTCGGACCCGACTCACAGTGACCCTTCTTTGGGTTTCCGAGGCAGTGTCACTACGGAAGTAGATTGCCCAACCTTCCTTCCGAGGAGTGGCTGGTGGGTATGAACCTCCAGCCTTCTGGTTAGCAGTCAAGTACCTTAGGCACTATACTACCAGAGTTCCCCTAGTAATTGATTTTTAAAAAGTGACAGGACACTTTTTCAGATGAGTTTGGCTAGGCTAATATATGCAAATTTCAGGTGAGTTGGCCTAACAATAATATCATATTGGTGGTGGCTGGTGGTTTTATGGTTGAAAAGTTGTAGTGGAGAAATTAGTTATTATTTAATTCAAGTGTTTTTAGTTTATGAATTAACTGGTATTGAGACCAACAGAAGGAAACTAATGCTGCAGTGGTAAATGGTGAGAAAGGGGCCAGTGGCCTCATTTTCCACTTCAGTGTGGAGTCACCACTTCTGAGCCTGAGGATCTTATCTGCCTTCAGGTGCTCACCCACTCTCCCTCATTTCCCTTCATTTCCCAATCCCTTTTCTGGGCTACCACTCTCTCTTTCCAAAAAGTCAAAGCAAGGAGAATAGGGAGTATGACCAAGTTTGAGTAGGGGGGCTTGTTATTGTTTTGTGCCACTGAGTAGATGTTGACTTATAGTGATCCTGTATGACAGAGTACAACTGCACCATAGGGTTTCCTAGGCTGTAATCTTTATGGAAGCAGATTTCCAGGTCTTTTTTTCCTGTAGAGTGACTGGTGGGTTCAAATGGCCAAACTTTCGATTTATAACCTAGCTGCTTATCCATTGCCACCAGGGCTCCTTAAGTAGGTGTAGAAGGAGACACTTATAGTTCTTTTATATCTTCTTCCCTGAAGCTCAGTTTGGAACTCAGAAGGGCTTGGTTCTGTGGACCTTCCAATCCACATGAGTGTAGCAGCCATGGTCACTGCCACATTCCTATCATCGAATCGCTCTCAGACCCGTCCTATAAAACTATCCCCCTTCTTAGGGTCCCCCTCTGTGTTGCTGATGCTTCCTACTGCCACAAGGCTAACATTTAGAAAGTGAAATGGCCACAGATGACAGTCTTTACACAGAACATGACAGCCCACGTGCTCCTTCCCTCTTCCTTCCCACTCACACTTTCTCATAGCCTTCATGCTTGTCCATCTGGTTGGATGAATGAAGAGAGAGGAGAAACCTTGAAAGGGACTTTGGGTCTTAATGAGTTGATCAAAATTAAATTCTGGGAAGCATATGTTTGTAAGGAGCAGTCCTTTCAAGCTCTCTTACAGCAAGTATATAATGCAGTGATGACCACACAATTAGATTTTAACTCTGTGAGGTTACCATGGTGAAGTCTTGACACCTTCTTTGTGATTTCTCTAACAGCATCACACTATGGGCCACAGTGTCAGAGGTGACGAGGAGGTTCCTGACCTATTCCAACAATACTGAGCCCTCACTTCCCCTTCTCACTCTACCCACCCTGTGATGATTAAGACTTCTATATCTTAATGGAGACCTGACTCACTTATACCATTTGCTTAAAAACCTGAATCTGGAATTCCTTTCCTTCACTTGATTACATTTGCCACTACCTGGCTTAATCCCATCCCTTATTTAAAATTATTCTAAAACTTCTTTGAAGGCTCACTATTTTAATATAGGAGGATATATAAGTAAATAAAACAGACAAACATTCCTATCTCATAGACATTAAATTCCGCTGAGGGAGGCAGACAATCAATTAAATAAAACCTAAAATATTTCAGAGGGTACTAAGTGCTATGGAAGGAGCTCTGGTGGCACTGCGGTTAAAGCATTGGGCTTCTAACCAAAAAGTCAGCAGTTTGAACTCACTAGCTGCTCTAAGGGAGGGAGAAAGATGAGGCAATCTGTTTCCATAAAGTTCTACAGCCTGGGAAACCCTTTAGGGCATTTTTGTTCTGTCCTATAGGGTTGCTATAAGGTGGAATTGACTGGATGGCAGGTGGGTTTGGTTTGGGTTTAGGTGTTATGGAGCAAAATACATAAGGGAAATAAACCAGGAAGTATTTTATGCATGGGGATGGAGTAAGGGGTGTGGGGTAGGGAACAGGCAATGGGAGGGGAGAGTGGTCTCACTGGAGATTAAAGTATGTGCAGAGGGTGGACCTGAGGCAGAGGCCCAGTCTGATAATCTCCAGATTAGTAGTATGGAGGGTCAAACTGTATGTACTGGGTGGCAGGGTGGTGGGGGTTCTTCCAGAAGCATGCAGCTTTAGGGCCTTTTCTTTGCTCCTCGTGATGGGGGTTTGAGGAGCCCCTAGGCTTCCTTTTAAATCCTACCAGTGAAGTTCTTCATCAGCCCCTCTGAACTGGTGTACTAGCCTCTATTCACACACTCTCTGCCAGTGCTTCTGCTGTTCTACTTTCTGCACAGCAGCCAGCATGCTTGTTCTAAGAACAAGTCTGAACATGTCACCGCCCTGCTTATAACAGTGTCCCTTTCCTTTCCCATAAAGTTCAAACTTCTTACCGAGCTTCTTACTGAGGCTAGCTTCATGGTCTGTGCCCTGTTTCCTCCCTTTCTCAACTCTTATGATTAATCTCTTTTTCAGGGCCCTCCCTCCAGTTGTGTTTTCCAGAGATCCCTTTTGTACAATTGTTCTTCCTGCCTGGTAGGCCCCTTCCTCTTTTCTCCTGATGGACGCTGGCTCATTCTCTTATATCCCAGCACCTTCTCTAGGAAGACTTCTCTGGCCCCTACCTCCACAGCACCTCTTCTTAGCTAGCTCTGTCATCTTCTTGGTTAGTTCCGTCATTGATGAGTAAAATACCACTAGATCAGAGGTGCTGATTTATTTGGTTGTCTCCTTCTCTGAACTGTAAGTACTTGCAGGGCAGGACCTGATTACTTTAGTCTTCTGGAAAAGAGAAAGAGTGGCACTAACAGCTAAGCCTTGATGTGTTAGTTTCAGCTGGCACTCACAGCTGCCCATGATTTTTCCTGTTGGTCACAATCTTACACATCAACATCAGATAAGGTGACCATAATGAAGTGACAAAACAAGGCTGCTCTGCAATCGTATTTGAGTACAGGCAAATACCAGGTCATTGTGTAAACCGCAAAAATGACTGTACACCTCCCTCCTGGCTAAAATGAGCGACTGCACTTCTTTACCAACCACAGCTATAGGCTCTGACCATTTCTTCCTTTTCCTAGATAAGTAAGATTCATTAAGATGCCTAATTACAGAATTACCCCATGTCCTGGCAACATCCAATTCAGAGCAAGCTCCTACTTCCTCAAACCCTCCCACAAATTGCCTACCACTAGCCCAAATCCTATTGTTACAGGAGGAGGACCCTGCGAAACCAAAATGGTTCCTTGTCTCTGGCAAGAAAGAATTGATCGCAGAGACAGAGGTGGTTTATAGAGAGCAAGCCTTTAATGAAAGACTGCATGAGGCTGGGCAGTGGGACAGCAAACCAGGTGGCTAGCACACTAGCTGGACTGCCAGCGTTTCCCAGTTGGCTCACAGCAATGATAGGGGACAGAATGAGGAAGCTATACAACTGACAAGTCACGTGGGCGGGATTCCTAACTTTTGATGTTCTGGTCTCCTGGGTTGATCCAGGCATCTGCCTAACTATAGATGAAAAGGGGCTCCCCACAGAGTCTCCTGTGTTGACACCCTAGGACCTGCAACAAATTGTCTAGCAATTACACACTTCTCTAATTGTAATTTTTCTAGTTTTCTGGTTCCTCTCAGTAGGGATAATTTAAGTAATTTGCAAAAGAATATGACTGGTAACTTCCATTCCTTACATTTTTCCCTACTTCACTATCAGTAGGAGTAAGGAAATTTACAAGGGAATGTGGCCTGACAGCTTCTAATACATGAGGTCTCCCAACCTCACTATTATAAGCTGAACTAACACCCTCTTGGAGTTCCTGCATGCTGCAAATGGTTAAAGTGCTTGACTGCCAACTGAAAGGTTGGAGGTTCGAGTCTTCCCAGAGGTGCTTTGGAAGAAGGGCCTAGTGATCTACTTCCAAAAAGTCAGCCATTGAAAACCCTGTGAAGCACAGATCTGCTCTGATATCCATGGGGTCACCAGGAGTCAGAATCAACTTGTTAGCAGCGAGTGGTACTGGAACACTCTTACTGAACCACTCCATGGTGTACCCATCAGTCAACCCACCTTTGTATGATGGTAGGTGAGATTCTGGTGGTCTGATTTTTGGGCATCAGTACTTTGGATTCCCAGGTCCTACCACAGTAGGTTTTTTGTCAGTGTCTGTTGAACTAAACTCAATTCCAAGAGAAGGACCATCTGTGGAATATAGTGCTGGGTGCCAGCTGTGCTTCCAACTCCATACCCCGAGCATTAGCCAATATTGACTGTGAGACTGAATGTGTTAAACCTCTAACTTCGGATTAAAATGACTAGATTGTAAAATTTCAAAGCTGCAATATCTTTCCTTTTTAACAACTTCCAATTTTCCTAGATTCATACTTCGTACATTCCATGTTCCGATATTAATGGATGTCTGCGGCTGTTTCTCTTCAATTTGAGTGGTGCCACATCAGCAAATGAAGGCCTCGAAAGCTTTCTCTTTTCCATGAGTAAGGCTGGGTTTACTCAGATGGTGCAGCTCTTTCCCAGTCCTATTTTGAGAGCCTTCTAGCCTAAATGGACTATTCCTCAAGGTGCTCGGTAATGTACCAAACAGTGTTTCTTTGCTATTCATAAGGTTTTCCCTGGCCAATTCTTTCAGAAGTGGACGGCCTCTTCCTTCTTCCTAGTCTGTCTCAGTCTATAAGCTGGGCTGTTACTTGTGCACCAGGTGCATCTCTCTGGGTTTTAAACACCAGAGGCTCAGCCTCAAAACTCATGTCTACATGTCACCACAGTAGGACAAACCGACAGACAAATTTGTCCTGCTGTTGGAGACCTCTCGTACCACCCCCACCTGGGTCCCTGTGGCTGACTGTTCCTCCGTCTGGCATCCTGGCTTTTAATCCCCTTTCTCCTGCTCTTCTGGCCTGCTTCTTTGGGTGTCCCTGCGTTGTCTCTCCTCACCTGTAACCCTGGGGCTGACTGCTCTTCTGTCCGGGTTCAAGGCTTTTATGCCCTTTCTCCTGCTCTTCTGGGCGGGCCTGAGATTCCCCTCCTCACCTAATCCCTTTGGCTGATTGCTCTTCTCTCTGGCTTCCTGGATTTTATCCCCTTTCTCCTGCTTTTCTGGCCTGCTACTCTGCCTGTCCCTGCGTTGTCTCTCCTCACCTGTAACCCTGGGGCAATATCTTAAAAAAAAAAACAACCCATGTTGGCCTGAAGCAGTTGAATATCCCCTTCAAATGACTGTGGATCATAGCATGAATGGGGAATTTTTCTTTGAATGGAAAATATTTGCTTGTGTTTGCTTTATGGGATATAGAGTGTATTCCATGAACAATTTGAGGTTTGCCCTTCCTGAAAAAACCAACAACATATAATTTATGTAGGAGAATGAATGAAACTAAACTATGGACTTAATTCATTCATGTCTGACCAGTTCTTTAAAAAATTTCCTATTTATAAACAAACATAGTAAGAGAAGGGGGAACTTACGGGGCTTTTTTCTTTTGGTGTTTTAGCTCCTGTTATCTAAAACTCCCAAGATGTTTGGTATCACAAATTGCTTCAACTTCTCAACATCTTTTCAGGGAAGAAAGAACAAGAAGGAAATCGTTGCTTTGGCACAGGAGAGAGTATCGAGTCATAAGGTCTGGAGAGGTACGTTTGGGTGCTGCCCAAAGAGGGTGACCTGGATTTGGGGTTTCACTCTCGAGGGCTGTGCATGGGGCAGTAGAGGGGGCAGGAAAAGAAGAGCCACCAGTTTCTCCACCTGCTTGGGATTTGGGGAATAAAGCTCTTCCCCAGTGGCCTTCCAGGCTGTTGACCTCTCATAGAAGAGGAGAAACTCAAGAAACAGAGCAGAAGTAGCAGGTTTTCATTTTTGTGCTTCAGAAGTTGTGTGTCTGCTGAAGTCTTCAAAGATGAGAAAAGTCGGCCATAGTCACGTTATTATAAGTTTGACTGAAAAAAGTAAATGAGGGTTTCACAGTGACATTTTAAAGCTGAGTCAAAACAAATGCTACACACACACACACACACACACACACACACACACAAACTAGGACTAACCCTGAATGTAGTTCGTGAATCTCCTGAAAGTTTTTCTGGGAAAGGAGGTTGGGGATGGGGGTGAAAGTGTTTCCTGATTTGTTTGGCAGACTTTGCACAAAGTGGGCCTACTCATGAAGTGTGCTAGCTTTGTTTCCAGGGTAAATTGTGTGGAAGTTCCACCTTGACAAATTCTTATTTTATAAAACAATTAGACATGAATTTGTTTGAATTTTCTCTATGACAAACCAGTTTTAAGCTTTTTCTTTTGCTTATGCAACTTATGCTAAAGTGAATAGGAAATAGCACTATTGCTTACCAGTAACAAGTATTAAGAAAACAGCAACATATGAATTTCATAACCATTATCCTGCCTTTCAAATCATGATTAGGAAAACCACTCCTTTGAGCCATAGGAAATGATATTCTGAAACTGTCAAATATCAGTGAGTTCCTGTGGCTCAGTCTAATATGTAGCAACATGAGGTAATGCTAGTTCCTGGTGAAAAAAGCAGTTGTAACGCTACTGGATATCCATCATGTGACCGACTATGTAAAATATCCTTGTGACAAAGATCTGGAACCAAAATATACCAAATACTAATCGTGATTGTGTCGGGTGGTGACATCATGTGTGCTATTTTTCACCTTTTCAAAATTTTAATAATAATAATGCATTTTTTTCAAAATTTTAATAATGTTGCTAATTTTAGTGACAATTTTTAAAATAATGTGGGAAAAATGGTCATGAATTTTGATCTTCTTTCTGTGGGCTCTGGTCTTTGTATATTCTAATAGAACATAGTATTGGACATAGCTGCCCACTTCTCCATCCTGACCTAACTTTGGTTTTAGAATGAGAGTCGTTTTCACCTCCCCAATCTGCCTTGAGAATCAGAGGAGTACGGAACTACTCACAGCTTATAAAGGCCACCATCAGCTCCCAGTTTTCTTTGATCAAAGTCCCTGCCCAGATGTTCTGTCCTTTGGGCAGAACCACGTAACATCTTGCATGAGATGCCACTTTACTTCCTCCTATGATTCTCTCGCAGGGCTCTGAAAAAAACAAAAGAGTGATCCAGAGTGAGATCCTGCTGTGATGGTTACGTTTGCGTGTCAATTTGGCTAGGCTTGGTTAAGTGGTGGGCAGCTGGATGTAGTATTCCCCATGATGAGACTGGTAATCAACTCCATGGTGGAATCTACTGTGAGCAGCTGAGTAGCAGCCTTTGGGATGCGGGTTGCTTCCCATATATAAGTAGCAGCTTTGGGAATGGTCTCTAGTTTATGGCACACTTGGACCCTGCCTGTAGCTGTGTTGTTGTTCAGCAGCCTGCCATGCTCTGCCGACTTTGGGACTTAACAATGGACTTGAATTAATGGCCTGCCATGTGGTTTAGTAACATCAGGACTGTGCCTTTTTGTTTGTCGACCTTGGGCTTGTTAGCCTCAGCAGCCAGTAGCTGCCTGAGTGAAGAGATGCCTCTAGCTTCAGTGGGCCAGGAGCAGGAGGCAGAGCTGCCGCCCAAGGTCAAGGGGCTTTCAGCCAGCCCCTAGAGCCTGGCACTTTGAACTCGGACTTCTAACCTCCCGAACTGTAAGAGAATAAACTCCTGTTTTTTAAGGCCATCCCACTTGTGGTATTTCTGTTAGAGCGGCTCTAGGTAACCAAAACAAACTCAGTTTCACATTAAGCAAAATTCATATTCTTTCCATTGTGAAACACTGTTTTTCTCAAGTAATGGTTCTTTACCTTTTTTTTATTCCTTTGAAATGCAGACCATTGAAAATCTGATAAAGTATAGATACACATACACATGTAAATCTTGGCATGCAGTTTGGGAGGTTCACAGATTTCCTGATGCTCATCCATGGCCTTATAAGAAGATTATAGATCCCACTTTAACAACCTCAGCTCTGAAGATATCACTGAGCTATGAGACATGTCCTCTGGGTACCAATCCCAACCTTCTAGCTGATGATCTTACTAAATTTAGTTAACTTTTCTGTGCCTTAGTTTTCTCATATGCAAAATATTACTTAAGAAGATTAAATGAGTTAATACATGTGTTATGGAAATTTTCCAAGGAGGTTAAAACTTCTGCCTGAGTAGGTAGCAAAAGTCTAAAAACTTCCCAGGAGGCATAGTCAGAGACCTGAACATTTATTCAGAAGAGAAACAAAAAGAATAGGGAGAGTGGATTAAAAGATAAAGAAAGCAGGCTTATAAACATTGCTAGCAATTCAGTGTCCAGTGATGGCAGGCTGAAATGGATCTAAGATGACCGCTACCTCCCTCCCACTTTGAGGGGATACTTACACCTGAGTTTGTGCAATTGGAGATGGATACTATGTGACTGAGAATGGAAGGCTATATGTCTGGTCTCAGACTCGGTGGTGCTGGGTCCTGATTGGGAGGGGGCCCCCCCGGAAGGTACCCTATGACCACCACCTGTGTATACTCTGATAAGATGCTGCTGTTAGCAAGCTTTAAGGCTTAAAACTATTCTAAGGATGGGTTAATACGTTACAGGGGAGGTGATTAATACATGAAGCGAGGAGCAGGGGAATACATGACAAGGGGAGATAGACGAAATGGCTTGTAGTTATTATAAGACCAGACGGCTGGCGGTTCAAACCCACCAGCCACTCCTCGGAAGGAAGGTTGGGCAATCCTACTTCCGTAGTGATACTGCCTCGGAAACCCAAGGAGGGGTCGCTATGAGTCGGGTTTGACTCGACGGCACATAACAACAACAATAACAACAAACAAGATGGAATCTGGGAGCCATTTTGGGGGGTTGCAGTTACTGACTATACAACATGTAAAGCACTTGCCAAAACCAAACTCACTATTCACTGCCATGGAATTGATTTCAACTCATAGCAACCCCCATTGGGTTTCTGAGGCTGTAAATCTTTACGGAAGTAAATTGCCCCATCTTCCTTCCATGGAGTGTCTGGTGGGTTTGAACCACTGAACTTCTGGTTGGCAGCCAACTGCCTTATTCACTATGGCTTAGAGCTCCAGTGCTATTTTTAATGGTTGTTGTTGGTGCCATGAAATAGGCTCTGAATCATAGTGACCCCATGTACAACAGAACGAAACACTGCTCAGTCTGTTTTTACTGGTAAATTTTATTAAATGTTGGCAAATATATATCTATACATAACATATTTATATATTAATATATAACATCCATAATTCTTTTTATATAATATTAATTATATTAATTGTACCCTATCTTTACCATTATCATCACCCTCAACAATGGCAACAGACATTCCCACACAAGTTCTAAAATCAAAAAGTATTAAGATTTGTTTTAGAGCTATGACTATTCATATGTATGAGTGGAAGGGGAGAGGTCCTGCTAATAAACACATATATCCCCAATTTATTAACTGCCCGTTTTTCACTTAAGGTTTTGCTCTGTACATCTGGCTTGGGTTTATGGGAACCACTAAACCAAAAAACCAAACTCACTGCCATTGAGTCAGATCTGACTCATAGTGACCTCTCCTTGGGTTTTCAAGGCACTATCTCTTTGGAAGTAGATTGCCCAGTCTTCCTTCCAAGGAGTGGCTGG
>NW_006921709.1:8573294-8590327 GCF_000298275.1 Orycteropus afer afer
TGGTATCACTACGGAAGTAAATTGCCCAACCTTCCTTCCAAGGAGTGGCTGGTGGGTTTGAACCGCTAGCCTTCTGGTTAGCAGTCAAGTATGGAAACCACTAGGTATAGTTAATGCTTTCATATTTTTACTGTAGACATGTGCAGTATATTTTCTTCTTAGGAAACCAGTATGCCCTTTAGATAGCAAAGACAAATGGTAACATTGGAAAAAAATTATTGGAAATTAAGTTAGGATTTTTCTTTCCTTTTTACAAAATATTAAACATTAATTAAACTAATATAGAATTGTACTTTCTCGTGAGCAGAACTGGAAAGACAGATGTAAATATGCCTTATCTCTAGGATTTAGAAGGAAAAACATGGCAGTAGGGAAAGAGAAAGGAAAGGAAAGGGAATTTTCATGGCTTCTGTTATCCACATATGGATACCATATATTATCAGGTATTGATATTACTAATATGTAATGACACAAAAAAGATATGTTTTTGTTTTTTTTTTTTCCTTTTGCTTTCTCTTCTGTGCTGCTAGAGAGCATGACATTTGATTACTGGCAAACATAACCTTATTTTTAGCTATGGTGTGGTTACTGATTTATCTGTTCCACAGATGCAGTCATTTGTTTCTGGGTTAAATGTCTTGTAAAAGGGTATATGTGAAACTACAGAGACTGTGATAATGAAAATTAAATAGAAAATTGCTCTTCTTTTGACTGTTTTCTAACTTTCAAAAACAAGTTCATTTACAAAGCTGAGACTTCAAGTTTATATCAGAATTTGTTTTGAACTATCTTTAACTTATTCTAGGAAGGAAAGGATAAATATTGAAGATATTCATTATTGAGACTACTGGATAATTATTGAGGAAAAACTGAAGTTGGATTCTTAACTCATAACATTCAGGTTTAAAGGCACTAAATGAAAATACAAATGAATATTTATATAAATGTAAGCCTGAGACAAAGACAGAAATTATAAAGGAAAAGATTGATAGATTCAATTAGGTGAAAACTTCTGCACCTTAAAACACCAAACATAAAATCAAATTGCAAACATTTTCAATACATGTGATACAAGTGGCTTTTTATAAATAAATAAGAAAAAGATGAACACTTAAAAGAAAAATGGTCAGAAGATTTGAACATGTAATTTACAAAAGAAGAAATTAAAATTGTTGCTGTATTTCTATTCTATAGAGGAATGGATAAGCACAGGACACAAGCTTATCAATAATAAAAATGCTTTCCCTTTTTTGCTGACCCTGATCTTTACCAAGCACAATATTGTCTTCCAGGGAATGGTCCCTTCTGACAACATGATCAAAGTAGGTGAGATGAAGTCAGGCATTCTTGCTTCCAAGGAGCATTCTGGCTGCACTTCTTCCAGGACGTATTTGTTCATTCTTCTGGCAGTCCATAGTGCTTTCAGTACTCTTCGCCAATACCACAACTCAAAAGCATTTCCTCTTCTTCGGTCTTCCTTATTCATTGTCCAGCTTTCACATGCATGAGAAGTAATTGAAAACACCGCAGCTTTGGTTAGGCTCTCCTTAGTCTTCAAAGAGACATCTTCAAATACGGAATGGTTATCTAAGAGAATGGTTGATTAGAGGAGACTTGTTGAAACAAGTTGAGTTGAGTTGGAGAGAAGTTGAAAACTCTCAGTGATGGAGGAGGGAATGAGGCTAGAGACAGATTAACCCACTAACACTGAGTGGATTCGAACTTAGAGCGTCCTACATAGAGTTTCCAGGGTTGTAAATCTTTATAGAAGTGGATTGTCTCATCTTCCTCCTGTGGAGCAGCTGGTGGATTTGAACGACTGACCTTCTTGTTAGCTGCCAAATGCCTTGTTCACTGCATCATCAGGACGCCTTAGAGACAGATTAGGAAATTATGATCCAGGCTTTAATTGACAGAGGTTTAAAATCAGGAAGGGTGTGCATCAGGGTTGTATCTTTTTACTATATTTATTCAATCTATATGCTGAGCATCCAAGAAGCAGGACTATATGAAGAAAACATGGCATTGGGATTGAAGGAAGAATCATTAACAACCTGTGATATGCAGACAACACAACCTTGCTTGCTGAAAGTGAAGATTACTTGAAGCACTTACTGACAAAGATTAAAGACTACAGTCTGCAGTATGGATTACATCTCGACATAAAGAACATGAAAATCCTCACAACTGGACCAATAAGCAGCAAAATGACAAATAGAGAAAAGATTAAAGTTGTGAAAGATTTCATATTACTTGGATCCACAACCAACACCAAAGGAAGCAGCAGTCAAGAAATCAGACATTGCATTGCACTGGGCAAATTTGTTGCAACAGTCCTTTTTTAAAGTGCTGAAGAGCAAAGATGTCTGTTTGACCAAGTCATGGAGTTTTCAATTGCCTCATCTGCATGTGAAAGCTGGACAATGAATAAGGAAGACCGAAGAAGAGTTGATGCTTTTGAGTTGTGGTGTTGGTGAAGAATGCTGAAATTACCATGGACTGTCAGAAGAGTGAACAAATCTGTCCTGGAAGAAGTACAGCTGGAATGCTCCTTGTAAGCTAGAATGGCCAGGCTTCATCTCACCTGCGTTGGTCATGTTGTCAGAAGGGACCATTTCCTGAAGAAGGATATCATGCTTGGTAAAGTGGAGGGTCTGTGAAAAAGGGGAAGACCCTTGATAAGATGGATTGACATAGTGGCTGCAACAATGGCTCAGGTAGAGCAAGGATTGTGGGGTTGGTGCAGGACCAGGCAGTGTTTCATTCTGTTGTACATAGAGTTGCTGAGTCTGAGCCAACTCGATGGCACCTAACAACAACAAAAACAACAACATGGGAATGGAAAGGAAAGGGCAGATAAAAGGGGTTAAAATTAGTTTATATGATAATAATGAGTTTTCCACAAAGAGCAGGAAAGATTTTGGGGCAGGGAGTTCTAGTGCCAGGGAAGGGTGGGCTGGGTTGTCGAATGATGTTGGCAGTGAACTCCTACTCCTGACCATTGGTGTCTGATAGGACCAAATCCTGTTCTATGCTTCCCGTTGAAAAATGACAGGTGTGAGAACAGAATTTTCTCTACAGAGATGTGGGTAGGGATTTGGGGGAGGAGAGATTTCTAACTTTTTTGACTATGTGAACTTTGGGTTTAGAGTGAACTTTGTCATGAGAAGAGACTTTTATGAGGTTCTCATCAAATCTTTCTGGTTACAATTTGGTCAGTTAGATGTGGTCTAGGCTAGAAGTTTCTATTTAGTGTGTTTTCTAGTAAATGAAGCTGTGGATCATTTCCCCACCATCTTCTAGCCACCTCCCAGCTTCAAATCTTGTGTCAGCAGACTAGATCATTCACTGTCTCTCACTCTTGCTTCATCTACTGCATCCATGGGGACGTTGTTGTTGTTGTTGTTATGTGCCATCGAGTCAGCCCCAACTCATAGCGACCCCTCCTTGGGTTTCCGAGGCAGTATCACTATGGAAGTAGGATTGCCCAACCTTTCCTTCCGAGGAGTGACTGGTGGGTTTGAACCGCCAGCCTTCTGGTTAGCAGTCAAGTGCCTTAGGCACTATGGTACCAGAGCTCCTATCCATGGGGACAGTCTCCTTCATTTTCTGATAATTTTAGATCCCAGCTTATTGTCACTTTCTCCAACACTTGTTGTAGCTGTTCTTACATGCTGTCGAGTCAGCTCTGACTCACAGAAACCTTATATAACAGAAAGAAACATTGCTTGGTCCTGCACCAGCCTCACAAACACTGCTATGTTTGAGCCCATCATTGCAGCCACTGTGTCAATCCGTCTCATTGAAGATTTCCCCCTTTTCTTTTTTTGCTGACCCTCTGCTTTACTAGGACAGATGTCCTTCTCCAGCAATTGGTCCCTCATGATGACATGTCCAGAGTGAGATGAGGTTTCACCATCTTCATTTCTAAGGAACATTCTGACTTTACTTCCTCCAAGACTGCTATGTTTGTTCTGAAAGTCCACTGTGTGTTCAGTCTTCTTTGCCAACACTACAATTCTGATGTGTCAATCCTTTTTGGTCTTCCTTTTTCATTGTCCATCTTTTGCATGCATATAAGATGATTGAAAACTTTTCTCTTATTTTTTGGTGATTTCAGTATACATGTAGATGATCCTTGCAGCACCCTGGCCTCTCAGTTCCTTGAACTCTTCTCTTCCATACATTACATTTTACCTGCTGCCTTCTCACATCCATGGCCATTTCCTAGATCTGTCATCAGCAATAGCTATATCTCCTTCAAAATCTCAAATTCAGTCATCTCTCTTGTAACTTGTAGTATAAATCCTTCAATTTTACTGGGACCTTGGGTCCATTGATCATACCATGTTATCATGCTCTGTCACTCTGTTTATGCTCTCACTTCTCTCCTTACCCAGCTTAAAGTCTATGGTCAATCCTTTAGTCACTTCTCTGCATTCACCTTCAACACCAGTGCCGTCTATCACTTGATGAATCTACAGTCCTAGTTAAAATGAACTCTTCACCTACTGCTCATAATAGACATCTAAGAACAATCACACAACTCATTGATTGATCTCTCTGTAATTCATGACCATGAACCTTAAGTGGACCTCTAATGCTTTCTGGCAATCAGTATTACATTTCCCTAGTTTGTTATCTTTCTTATTCTTCTGGATGACTATTTTTTACTTCCTCTTCTCTCTTCAAACTTCCAATACCCACTGCTCATTCTCACTTTTAGGTGATGACTCTGCTTCCTGTTACACTGAGAAAATTGCAGTGATCAGAAGGAGACTTCCACAGACTTCTTCACCCCCATTCACCCACACATGTGTACTCACTCCACTTTCCTTCTAGATCTGTAGGCAGACTCTCCATGCTCCCACCTAGAATGAGTTCCTCCATTTTTGTATAGGCCCCTACCACTCTTACCAAGGTGCTCTTACCTGCTTAAGACCATCACAGTAGCAATTCTTTCTTCTTCTACCTACTTCAGCCAATTTTATTTTTCTACTGAGTCAGTCCCATCAGCATCAAATATACTGTTATTTTTGTTACCTTAAACATACTCTCATTTGAGCCCACTTTTCTATCCCAACCCAACCAGCTTCCCTCTGTACTTGGAACCAAGGCAATACACTTCTGCCTTCCTCACATGGACAGAGCACAGGTAGGGTCCCCTTTTAATTTCTCTGAGACTTAACTCTGCCTAATTTAATAGATGCCTAATTTATTTCTTGTAAAAACACATAACTTAAAAATCCCAAAATCTTTCAATTGGCAAAATTCAAAAATTAACAAAGCTGGATGATGGATATGGGAAGGTTCATATATTATTTTGTATATTATTGTATATAAAAAATAGAGTCTTTGATTCCTTTCCTGTGCTGTTTATATTAATTGTATCTTTCTGATAGAAAATGACGTGGTAATATATTCTTGCCATTCTTGTCAGTTCACCTAATATTCCATATCTCCAAAAGGATTGACAGGTTACCAAATAAAACACCTTTAAATTAAATTTTAAGATATTTTAGCAGCATATGGAGTAGCTAATATTTTTAATCTGTGGTGAATTTGAAGAAATACATAGGTATATTTGGCTTTATAGAGAGTTTACAGAAAGTTATAGAGGCACATTTTTGTGGCCAGGTATTAAACCACTTGAAGGCATAGCTATTGTACAGGAGTGGTAACTTCCTGTCAGTTAGATATACACCACACCTTACTACTAAATATTCCAAGACTGAAAACCACATCTGCCACAATCGTATATTCCAGGAGAATAGGACTAATTACTGGGTGTGGGGTAGTGTGAACCCTGTGTGCACTAGGCATTTGGGTTGTAGTTTTGTTTTGCACACCAGAACCTTTATTGGATTAGATTTAATTACTTCTCAGGGAAGGTAGTTGAGGCTAAGTGCAGAATGAAAGCTCATCTTAATTGACACCTAGAAAGGGATGTGGTGGGGTTCCAAAGTTCCCTTAGTAGTGGAGTGTGGGGTGAAGTGTAGGGCATGGGATGGGATGAAAGGAAGTGTGTGTATGTGTGGGATATGAGCTGTCTGACTATGAAAGAAAAAGTTGATTAAAGTGTCTTTAGTTAAAATGAAAAAATTCAATTAAGCTGAGCAAATAATGAAATAAAAATCTCAAGAGTGGTACCATTTCTTGAAAAGTAAAGATGGAACAGTGTTTCTTATATACCTGAGCTATAAAAACGAAATGTTTCTCTTCTGTCATAGTAGTTAATGTACTTCTAGAAGGCTGGCAGTGTGCTGAGGGCTTTTATAGGGATTACCTCTTGCAGTTTTCCTAACTGTTCCATTTTATACATGGGGAGATTTATGATTAGGGAGGATAAATAATGTGATATAGTCAGTGAATTGTGTACCTGGAATATAAATACAGGACCATGCCAGAGTCCATGCCTTCAATCAGTGCAATGGTGATAACTGGGTAAGAGTGCCTATGTAATAGTGATTTGTGTGCAAGAGTGATGTCTATGCAAGGGTGGTATTTGTGGAAGAGTTTCTTAAAATAAGGAGCTCTGGTGGCATAGTGGATAAGACATCTGGCTGATAACCAGAAGGTGAGTGGTTGAGACCCACCAGCCATTCCGTGATGGGACAATCTACTTGCATAAAGATTTTCAGCCTTGGAAACCTGGTTGGGGTCAGTATGAGTTGGAATTGATTTGATGACAGTGAGTTTTTTTTTTTCTTGTTCAAGTGATGCCTGTACAACAGTAATGTATGCAAGAACATCTGTGCAATAATGATTTGTGTGCAATAGTGATATCAGTGATTTTTGAAATCATCTTCCTAAAATGAGCTGATCAACGCAAGTCAGTCTGTGTTGACGCTGGATGGAGAACTATAGGAAGTCTGGGTTACAGCCCTGGCTCACTCATTGCCCCTGCTCTAATCCATTTATTTTACTTTGCAGCAACTGTTTCTGCTCCTTAGGTATGAGGATAATTTGAGATGAATTTCCTCAGGGGTAGGAGAATGCCTTGCTAAAGTGATTTTCAGAAATATAGTCTTGGACAAATATATGCTAGCCCACATTTTCTTTGTGATTTTGTCTTGGGCAAAGTCTGGGAAGCTAGAAGATGTGTGGAGGGGACCCTGGGGATGGGAGAGAACCACTCAGTGACTGACTGGATAGATACCCGGGGGCCTGGAAGCAGCCTGATTTCCTGGTTTCTTGGGAAAACTGCCAAGTAGCCTGGCATTTAGGAGTTTCCTACAGAGCCACTCAATTCCTGGGCCTCGTTTCTGCTGAACCATAGCACACTCACCAAGCCACAGTCTGCATTAGTTGCTAGAGCTTCTAATGTAGTTTTTCAGTCGATGCCTCAGGGCAAGGGAGACATCTACTGTTTATTTTGAGGAAGATGTCTATCTTCAGTCCTTTGAACAATAATGTGTCTCGTTGTGGTTTTTTTTTTTTTTTGTGTGTGTGTGCATGTACACACATGATGTGGGGAGGTGTTATAGTCACAATGGCTTGATGGTGGGAGTAGTGAGTTTGAAGCAGAGTTAGGGTTAGAGGGTTCTAGAATGTCAGAGCTGGGAAGGTTCTGAAAGGTCATGTACACTTGTGCCGTCCAATATGGTAAAACCAAAAAACCAAACTCACTGCCAAGGAGTTGGATCCGACTCATAGCGAGCCCTCCTTGGGATTCCGAGACGGTTTCACTACGGAAGTAGATTGTTTAGTCTTCCAATATGGTAGCTATATGTCAATATTTAAATTAATTAACATTTAAACACCAGTCCCTTGATCTCACTGGCTCTATTTGAACTGCTTACTAGTTACATGTGGCTAGTGGCTAGCATATTGGGCATCACAGTATAGAACATTTTCATCATCTAAAAAAAGTTCTATTGGTCAGCACTGTTCTAGAGTCATCTACATCAATTCTTTTGTTTTGAAAATGAAGAAACCAAAGCTCAGAGGAGGGATTTGTCTAGCTGGTTCATATCAGAGCTGGAACTGCTGTTGTTAGCTGCTGTCAGGTTGGTTCTGACTCGCAGTGACTTTCTGTGTAACAGAATGAAACATTGCTGTGTCCTGCACCATCCTCATTATCGTTGCTATGGTGGAGTCTATTGTAGTGGCTATTGTGTCAATCCATCTCATGGAGGGTTTCCCTCATTTTTGCTGACCCTCTATATTACAGTGTCCTTCCTATTGATTATTCTTTCCAAATGATGTGTTCAAAGTAAGTAAGTGAGATGAGTGTTAGAGAGTTGGTATTGGGACCCAGCTAATTGGCACTGCTTGCCTGGTGCCACCAAGACACTTTCTAATTAAGTTTATGGCATTGTACTAGATGTTAGGGGATGGGCTTTTGCCCTCCTGAAGTTCATAGTCTAATTAAACATTGGCAAATATCTAGACCAGTGTTTTGCAAATATATATATATATATATATATTGGGTTTGTTGTTGGTGTTAGGTGCCGTTGAGTCATCTCCAACTCATAGCAATCCCATGCGCAGCAGAACAAAACACTGCTCAGTCCTGTGCCAGCCTCATGATCCCTGCTATACCTGAGACCATTGTTGTAGGCACTGTGTCAATCCATCTTGTTGAGGGCCTTCCCCTTTTTTGTGGACCCTCCACTTTACCAAACATGGTAAACTTCTCCAGGGAATGGGTTCCTTCTGACAACATGACCAAAATAGGTGAGCCAAAGTTTGGCCATTCTTGCTTCCAAGGAGCATTCTGGCTGCACTTCTTCCAGGACAGATTTGTTTGTCCTTTTAGCAGTCCATGCTACTCTTAGTGTTCTTTTCCAACACCACAGCTCAAAAGCATCGACTCTTCTTTGGTCTTCCTTTTTCATTGTCCAGCTCTCACATGCATAAGAGGCAATTGAAAATATCATGGCTTGCTTTAGGCGCACCTTAGTCTTCAATGAGAAATCTTAGCTCTTGAAAGAGGACTTTTGCAGCAGATTTGCCCAATGCAATATATCATCTGATGTCCTGACTACTGCTTCCATTGGTGTTGATTATAGAGTCAAGTAATATGAAGTCTTTGATAACTTTAATCTTTTCTCCATTTATTGTGAAGCTGTTTATTGGACCACTTGTGAGGACTTTTTTTTTTTTTTATATTGATGTGTAATCCATACTGCAGACTATAGTCTTTAATATTCATCAGTAAGTTATTCAAGTCATCCTTACTTTCAGCAAGCAAAGTTGTGTCATCTGCATATCACAGGTTGTTTATGAGCTTTCCTCCAATCCTGATGCCACATTCTTCTTCATATAATCCAGTTTCTTGGCTTATTTGCTCAGTACACACATTGAATAATTATGGTGAAATGATACAGCCCTAACACACTCTCTTTTTGATTTCAAACCATGCAGTATCCCCTTGTTCTGTTCAAAGGACAGCCTCCTGATCTATGTACAGGTTCCTCATGAGTACAATCCAAGTGCTCAGGAATTCCCATTCTTCTCAATGTTATCCATAATTTGTCATGATCCACACAATCAAATGCCTTTGCATAGTCAATAAAACACAAGTAAACATCTTTCTGGTATTCTTTGGTTTCAGCTAAGATCCATCTGACATCAGCAATGATATCCCTCATTCCATGTCCTCTTCTGAATCCAGCTTGTATTTCTGGAAGTTCTCTTTCAATATACTGCTGCAATCATTTTTGAACTATCTTCAGTAAGATTTTACTTGCATGTGATATTAATGACATTGTTCAATAATTTCCACATTCTGTGGGATCACTTTTCTTTGGAATGGGTGCAAATATTGATCTCTTTCAGTCAGTTGACCAGGTAGTTGCCTTCTAAATCTCTTGGCATAGCCAAGTGAGTGCCTCTAGTGTGGCACCTGTTTGTTGAAACATCTCAATGGGTATCCCGTCAGTTCCTAGATCCTTGTTTTTCACCACTTTCCTCAGTGCACCTTCAACTTCTTCTTTCAATACTATTGGTTTTTGATCATATGCCACTTTCTGAAATGGATGACCATCAACCAATTCTTTTTGGTACAGTGGACTGTGTATTCCTTCCATCTTCTTTTGATGTTTCCTGCATCATTCAATATTTTACCCATAGAGTCTTTCAATATTGAAACTTGAGGCTTAAATTCTTTTCTCAGTTCTTTCAGCTTGAGAAATGCTGAGCGTGTTCTTCCCTTTTGCTTTTCTATTTCCAGGTTTTTGCACATTTCATTATAGTAATTGCTTTGTCTTCTCTAGATGCTCTTTGAAATCTTCTGTTCAGCTCTTTTATCTTGTCATTTCTTCCATTTGCTTTAGCTACTCTCTGCTCAAGGGCAGTTTCAGAGTCTCTTCCTTGCTCTATATCTCATTTATCACTCAATTTAAATGAAAACACCCCACTGCCACCAAGTTGATTTCTACTCAAAGTGACCCCCCTTGAGTTTCCAAAGTTGTAAATATTTTTGGAAGTAGATCATCTCATCTTCCTCCCATGGAGCAGCTGGTGGATTTGAACTACTGACCTTCTGTTTAGCAGCCATCTGCTTTAACCATTACTCTACCATTAAAGAGGTCCTTTAAAATGCAGAATAGGTTCCTGAAAAAAAAAAATTGTTTTATAATCAGTGCTATGGAAAGCTGAATAAGATATTATTGTTTAAAAGATATTCATTAATTTTTCAACATCTGGCATGCTCTATATATTTTATTCCTGGAAATATCATCCAGAGCCCTTGAAAATATTTTAGCAATAGCCATTCTGCTGCTCTCTGATGTTCATGCCATCCTTACTTTAAACCTGTGCACACCCAAGGTCTTCCTCATGCCAGTATAAAGGTGGTGTTAGGTTAAAAAAGATAATGTTTTCACTTCAAACCTTTTCTCCAAGACATAGTTCATTTGCAGTTGTGTGTTTCTGGTGTTTGTAAAGAGGGGTCAAATTAAGAAACCAGGAAACTTTAACATCCCAAAAGATTTGGACATGTAGATTTGCTTTGCTGGTGCTGTATGTGTTTACTTTGCCTGCCCCCTTCATGGTATATTTCAGAATCTGTTCAGGAAGCCATCAACGAAAGGCAGTTTTCAAGTTAGTCTACAGGCACACTTCTTCTCTAAAGACTTGGGACAAAGATATTTTTGATCCCCAACTCCTCATCAGTGCTAATTGAGGCAAGGTTCTAAGCCATAACTGTCTTCCATACAGTGTAGAAGTGGGTGGATGTAAGGAAACCCTCTTAATCACACTCAGGCACCCCATGCTTCTGCCAAAGTGAAAAATTTTCCTTGTCTGTTCACTCTCTCATCCTTGCACTTGTTCACATGGCTCCAGCCACACTCATTCCACAAGGAGAGCCCTTCCAGCTTCCAATCTCTCTGTTCATCCAAATCTAGCTCCATTCAATGTTCAGATAAAAGGAGGTAGCATATGATGATAATGAAGAACTGATGGGATTAAAGGAAGACGTCCAAGCTGAACTGAAGGAATTGATGGAATACTTATTAAGATGTTTCAACAAATGGATGCAGTGCTGAAGGCACTCACTCATTTATGCCAAGAAAGTTGGAAGACAGTTACATGGCCAACCAACTGGAAGAGATCCGTATCTGTGCCATTCTAAAGAAAGGTGATGCAAAAGAATGCAAAACTTAATGAAAAATACCATTAATACCAAAAGTATTAGCAAGTAAAATTTTGCTAAAGATAATTAAAAAATGGTTGTAGCAGGATAGCAAGAGAGAATTGCCAGAAATTCAAGGCAGATTCAGAAGAGGATGTGGAATGAAGGATATCATTGCTGATGTCACATAGATTTTGGCTAGAAGAAAAGAATAATAGAAATATGTTTATCTGTGTTTTATTGACTGTGCAAAGGCATTAACTGTGTGGATCATAAAATTATTGATAATGTTGCAAAGAATGGGAATTCCAGAACACTTAATTGTGCTCATGAGGAACATAGACCAAGAGAGAGTTCTTCAAACAGAACAAGGGGATGCTGTGTGGCTTAACCATTTGAATTGTGGTGCTGGCCAAAAATGCTGAAAATACCATGGACTGCCAGGAGAATGAACAAGTTGTCTTGGAAGAGGTAAAGCCAGAATGCTCCTTAGAAGTGAGAATGGCTAGACTTTGTCTCATGCACTTTGTTCATGATGTCAGAAGGGACCAGTCCCTGAGAAAGACATCATGCTTGGTAAAGTAAAGGGTCAGTGAAAATGGGAAAGATCTTCAATGAGATGGATTGATGCAGTGACTGTGACAATGGGTCCAAGCATAGCAAGGATTGTGAGAATGGTGCAGGACCAAGCATTGTTTTGTTCTGTTGTGATCATGTTCTGATAGTGACATAGGGTCACTATCAGTCAGAGCTGACTTGATGTTACTTAACAACAACAACATTCTATGTTTCACATAGAGGTTACACTAACTGACTCCTTCTCTCTCTTTTTTTTTTTTTTTTTTATTAGATGATTAAATCTTATGCTTCTCAAAGCAAATAGAAAAACAATAGAAGAGTAATGTGATGAAATATCATTGGTTATTGTGGCTCATGCTCTTGTGCCCTGACCACATACTCTCAGAATTTACCATTCATGCTGAGAGAGCAATCCCCCAGGTGGCACGGAGCAGCAGCAGACAGGGCTGCTGTCCAGAACAGGTAAAGTGGGCAGGAGACAGTCCCCAGGTGGCAGGGAGCAGTGGCAGACAGGGCCAGCAGGAACAAGTAGGGGGTAGCCTAGGAAGTAAGTGGAATGGTTGGAATAGCTGAGGGAGATGAACTTGTCTATTGGTTTGTCATACTGTGGTGGCTTGTGTGTTGCTGTGAGGCTGGAGGCTGTGCCAACAGAGGTGTCCATGCTGGACCGGTTTCAGTGGAGCTTCCAGACTGAGACAGACTCAGAAGAAGGAAGAGGCCATCTACTTCTCAAAGAATTGGCCAGTGAAAACCTTATGAATAGTAGTGAAACACTGTCTGATATATTATTGAATAATTTTATGAATAGCCCTGAAACATCGTCTTATACAGTGCCAGAAGATGAAGCCCTCAGGTCAGAAGGCACTCAAAATATGTCTGGGAAAGAGCTGCCTCATCAGAGTAGAGCCTACCTTAATGATATGGATAAAGAGGAGCTTTTGGGGCCTCCATTTGCTGAAGTGACATGACTCAATATGAGAAGAAAGAGCTTCAAACATCCCTTGATAAGCAGGACATGGAATGTAGGAAGTATGAATCTAGGAAAATTGGAAGTTGTGAAAAATGAAATGGAACACATAAAGATTGATATCCTAGGCATTAGTGAGCTGAAATGGACCAATTTTGGCCATTTTGAATCAGATAACCATATGATCTACTATGGGAATGAAAAATTGAAGAGGAATTACATGGTATTCATTGTCACAAAGAATTTTTCAAGATCTATCATGAAGTAAATGCTGTCAGTGATAGAATAATATCCCTATGCCTACAAAGAAAGCCAGTTAATACTACTATTATTCAAATTTATGCACCAACCACCAAAGCCAAAAATGAGGAAATTAAAGATTTTTACCAACTTCTACAGTCTGAAATTGACTAAACATGCAACCAAGATGCGTTAATTATCACTGGTGACTGGAATGCAAATGTTGGAAACAAAGAAGAATCACTGGTAGTTGGAAAATTTGGCCTTAGAGATAGAAATAATGCTGGAGATTTCATGATAGAATTTGGCAAGACCAAAGACTTATTCATTGCAAATACCTTCTTTCAACAATACAAATGGTGGCTATATGCGTGGATTTCACCAGATGGAGTACACAGGAATCATATTGACTGCATCTGTGGCAAGAGATGAAGGAAAAGTCCAATATCTTCAGCCAAAACAAGGCCAGGAGCTGATTGTGGAACCGACCATCAACTGCTCATTTGCAAGTTGAAGACAATTAGAACAAGTCCACAAGAGCCAAAATATGGCCTTGATTATTTCCTTCCTGAATTTAGACACCATCTAAAGAATAGATTTGATGCATTGCACACCAATGACTGAAAACCAGAGGAATTGTGGGATGATATCAAGAACATCATCCATGAAGAAAGCGAAAAGTCATTAAAAAGGCAGGAAAGGAAGAAAAGACCAAAGTAGATGTCTGAAGAGACTCTGGAACTTGCCCTTGAATGGAAAGTAGCTAAAGCAAAGGGAAGAACTGACAAGATAAAAGAGCTGAACAGAAGATTTCAAAGAACAGCTTGAGAAGACAATGTCAATTATTATAATGAAATGTGCAAAGATGTGGAGTTGGGAAGCCAAAAGGGAAGAACATGCTCAGCATTTCTCGAGCTGAAAGAACTGAAGAGAAAATTTAAGTCTTGAGGTGCAATATTGAAAGATTTTATGGGAAAAATAATGAATGATGCAGGAAACATCAAGAGAAGATGGCAGGAATACACAGAGTCACTGTACCAAGAAGAACTGGTCAATCTTCATCCATTTCAGGAGGTGGCATATGTTTAAGAACCAATGGCAATGAAGGAAGAAGTCAAAGCTGCAATGAAGGAATTGGTGAAGAACAAGGCTCCAGGAATTGATGGCATGCCCATTGAGATGTTTCAACAAATGGATGCCCCATTGGAGGCACTCACTGGGTTATGTCAAGAGATTTGGAATACAGCTACCTGGCAGAATGCTTCTTGAAAGTGAGAATGGCCAGACTTTGTCTCACCTATTTTGGTCATGTTGTAAGAAGAGACCATTCCCTGAAGAAGGATATTATGCTTGGCAAAGTGGAAGGACAATGAAAAAGGGGAAGGCCCTCAACAAGATGGATTGACACAGTGGCTGGAATGATGGGCTCAGGTATAACAAAGATTGTGGGGCTGGCCCAGGACCAGGCAGTGTTTTGTTCTGCTGTACATGGTGTCACTATGAGTCGGAGACAGTTTGACAGTACCTAACAACAACAAAGTAATCCCCAAAAATCAAGGCACTTGGCATGACTAAAATGGCTTCTCCAGATCTAAATTAAATTCTATTTTTGCATCTGCTGCTCAGAAAAGACCATTCAGCTTCTTGTAAAAATTTAATTGCTTGTAACCCAAAGGAGCAAGGGTCAAGATGTAGCTTGTGTGAAGAATTGTTTGATTGTTTGTTAAAAGATGTTTGTTGGAGAGTGTCTGTGCAGCTTAATCCAATAACAATGCCTTAGCCAATGTGTTCCAACAGTTCAGAAAATAGAAATGATAGGGTTAAGAAGAATTGCAATTTGATAACTCCTTTGTAACTTTTTTTTTTTTTTTTTTGTCATGTATTCCCCTAGTGCCTGTGAGCTCATAGTCCTTTCTTTATTTACTCCATTGGATAAAATCCTTGCTCTTTTCTTGTTATTTTGAACACAATAGTACTCTGTCTTGGTACTAGTGTGTCTCTCAATTCACAAAACTCTCTACCTTTCAATAAAACTCTTTGTTTTCACTTCTAATAGAGTGTAAGACTGTTGTTTCATTACAACATGCATATTAATCAACAGCTTCCAACTGTAAGCACACACAAATCTTTGCCTGTAGCTTTCTCTGGCTGCTGGAAACTACTTTGCCCATGATTGGGAAGGCCTGAAACACTGGGGAGATAAAATCCTCTGCAAACAGCCCTCAATAAGTACTCCTTGGTTGGGTAACTCTAAGGTATGCTCTACAATGTTTCTCAGAGGTCCCTAGTGGGGATTGAACACTGGTGACCCACAGTGATACCTTGCTTAATATAGTACCATTCATTGGCTTCCTTCCCTTCCCTAACTTAAGTCCATAGTTTTCTACCAGAACTTCTTGGGATCACCTCCTAAGGAAGCTATTTGCACTCACATCCATGTATCAGCATCTGCTTTGGGAGGGAACCAATCTAGGACAATCATTCCATTGATGACATTGTTACTTTGTGGACTTATGTGGATTTTGTTGCTACATGGTAAAGAGTTTATAGAAAACTATTATGTTTTAAGAAAACTACAACTAGATTAAAATTATGTTTATGCAAAAATAAGCTTTAGAACTGCTTATACATTTAGTAAACAGGGTTTTTTTTTGTGGGGGTATTCTATGTGTGTTTTCCTCATGAAGTTATCTAAACACTAAAAAAAGACCAAACTCACTGCCATCGAGTCAATTCCAACTCATAGCGACCCCCTTTGGGTTTCTGAGGCAGTAAATCTCTAGGAGGAGTCAGCTGCCGAGATCCAGGTGAGGAGAGGGAACCCAGGCCATGTCCCACAAACAGGAAGGCGAGAAAGCAGGGAGAGGACA
Source organism: Orycteropus afer afer (assembly GCF_000298275.1). Taxonomy (NCBI): domain Eukaryota; kingdom Metazoa; phylum Chordata; class Mammalia; order Tubulidentata; family Orycteropodidae; genus Orycteropus; species Orycteropus afer. Next base: position 8,589,532 of record NW_006921709.1, read on the forward strand.
GAAAAGACAAAGGGGACTGGAACAGATTGAGGAGTCAGCTGCAGGGATCCAGGTAAGGGGGGTTGGAGGGGTTTCCAACAGCTAAGAGAGACAAACTTGTCTGTCGGTCTGTCCTACGGTGGTGACGTGTTGCTGTGAGTCTTGAGGCTATGCCACTGGTGTTTCAAACCCAGTGGGGTGCACATGGTGCACAGGTATCAGCCTGGATTGCAGACTGAGACAGACCAGGAACAAGGAAGAGGCCATCCACTTCTCAAAGAATTGGCCAGGGAAAACCTTATGAATAGCAGAGAAACACTGTCTGATACATTAGTGCACAACTTTATGAATAGTCTGGAAGCATTGAGATGAGTCACTTAGCTTAGAAAGCTCTCAAAGTAGGACTGGGAAAGAGCTGCATTATCAGAATAAAACCAGCCTTACTCATATGGATAAGGTAAAGCTTTTGAGACCTCCATTTGCTGACAAGGCACCACTCAAATTGAGGAGAAACAGCGGCAAACATCCATTAATAATCAGAACATGGAATGTACGAGGTATGAATCTAGGAAAATTGGAAGTTGTCCAAAAGGAAATAGAATGCATAAAGTTTGATATCTTAGGCATTGTGAGCTGAAATGGACTGATTTTGGCCATTTTGAATTATCTACTGATTTGAATGATCTGCTATGCCGGGAATGACAGTTTAAAGAGGCATGGCATGGCATTCATCATCACAAAGGATGTTTCAAGATCTGTCCTGAAGTACAATGGTGTCAGTGATAGGAAAATATCCATATGCCTCCAAGGAAGACCC
>NW_006921709.1:8594419-8598431 GCF_000298275.1 Orycteropus afer afer
GATGAAGACAGATGGCATGACATTCATCATCACAAAGGATGTTTCAAGATCTGTCCTGAAGTACAATGCTGTCAGTGACAGGATAATATCCATATGCCTACAAGGAAGACCCATTAATATGACTATTATTCAAATTTATGCCCCAACCACCACAGCCAAAGATGAGAAAATTGAAGACTTTTCTCAACTTCTACAGTCTGAAATTGACCGAACATGCAGGCATTAATAACATTACCAAAAAACCAAAAACTAAACCTACTGACATCAAGTCAACTGCCTTGTAGAGTTTTCAAGTCTGTTAATCTTTATAGAAACAGACTGCCTTATCTTTTTCTCATGGAGCTCCTGGTGGGTTTGAACCATAGACTTGTTGGCAGCTGAGAGCTTAACCACTGCACCACTAGGGCTCCTCTTTTTTTTTTTTTTTTTCTAGTTCTTCTGGTCTCTTGATCATGTAGGCTAAGGTTCGCATGGTCTATTAGTCCCTTGGACTAATTGTTTCCATGTGTCTTTGGTTTTCTTATTCTTCTTTGCTCCAGATGAGGAGAGACTAAATGTTGCATCTCGATGGACGCTTGCAAGCTTTTAAGACCCCAGTTGCTACTCACCAAAGTAGGATGTAGAACAATGTTTTGTGTAGTATGTTATGCTAACTGAGCTTGATATCCCCTGCACCTATGGGCCCGAGCCCATAGGTCTAACAATTCACTCCATCAGGGTGGTTGATTATGGCTAGGAAATTATCATAACTTTGTCCCCTGTTAGTTCTATTTATATGAACGTTCTTATAACACATACAAATACATGTATAGAGATACTGTCTGCCAACCTTATATAGGGTCATTAGTATATTCTCTTTTGCCTAAACATACCCAATCATTGAGCCTGTCTACTCATCTTCTTACCTGTAGATTAATGTTTGTTATCACTGATAACACAGTATTGTGTATATAAAAGTGTTTATTTCTGTTGTCTGTACCTCTTGTGCACCTCTCTATGTCTTCCTTTCCCTTAGTGTTACTGTATTGATCATTCAACTTGGTGTATTTCCTTTCTCTTCATCCAAATCAGTACTTGTCTCTTATTTATATAGCAATTTTCCCTCCCCTCCCCTCCTATCCCTGTTAACAACAAATAAAGTTTCCTTCCATATGTAATCCTTTCCTTGACTTTTTAGAATAGTGAACTATTACAATATTTGTCCTTCTGTAATTGATTTATTTCACTATGCATAATGGCCTCCAAGTTCATACACATTATGTGGTGTCTTGTGGATTCCACATCATTTTTTAGTGTTGCATAGTATTCCATTGTGTGTATGTACCACAGTTTGGTTATCCATTCTTCTGTTGATAGGTACTTAGGCTGTTTCCATTTCTTTGCTATTGCAAATCCTCCTACAATGAACATGGGTGTGCATATATCTATTTGTGTCCTGGCTCTCAGTCTTTAGGATATATACCTAGTAATAGGATTGCTGGATCAAATGGTATTTCTATTCCAACTTTTTAAGGAATCACCATAGTGATTTCCACAGTGGTTGTATCATTTTACAGTTCACCAGCAGTGTATGAGAGGCCCAATTTCTCCACATTCTTGCCAGCTATTATTTTCTGTCTTGCTGAATTTTGCTATTATTTCTGGGCTTAGATGATATGTCATTGTTGTTTTGATTTGCATCTCTGAAATGGCTAGAACAGGTAAGAGGGAGTGCCCCCAGGCAGGGAGCTAAAGGAGATGAACTTGTCTGTCAGTTTATCATACTATGGTGGCTTGTGTATTGCTATGAGGCTGGAGGCTGTGCCATTGGTGTTTCAAATGCCAGCAAGGTTGCCCATGGTGGATGGGTTTCAGTGGAACTTCCAGACTGAGACAGACTCAGAAGAAAGAAGAGGCCATCTACTTCTAAAAGAATTGGTCAGTGAAAACCTTATGAATAGTCGTGGAACACTGTCTGATATATTACTAGACAACTTTATGAATAACCCTCAAACACTGGAATGGTGCTGGAAGATGAGCCCCTCAGGTCAGAAGACCCTCAAGATATGACTGGAAAAGAGCTGCCTCATCAGAGAAGAGCCTGCCTTCATGATATGGATAAAGTAGAGCTTTTGGTACCTCCATTTGCTGATGTGACACAATTCACATTGAGAAGAAACAGCTACAAACATCCATTAATAATTGGAACATGAAATGTATGAAGTATGGGTCTAGGAAATTTGGAAGTTGTAAAAAATGGAATGGAATGCATAAAGACTGATATCCTAGGCATTTGTGAGCTGAAATGGACTGGTTTGGCTATTTTGAATCAGGTGACCATATGATGTACTATGCTGGGAATGACAAATTGAAGAGGAATGGTGTGGCATTCATCATCACAAACAATGTTTTAAGATCTGTCCTGAAGTACAATGGTGTCAGTAATAGGATAATATACATATGACTAAAAGGAAGACCAGTTAGTATGACTGTTATTCAAATGTGTACACCAACCACCAAAGCCAAAGATAAGGAAATTGAAGATTTTTATCAACTTCTACAGTCTGAAATTGACCAAACATGCAATCAAGATGTGCTAATTATCACTGGTGATTGGAATGTAAAAGTTGGAAAGAAAGAAGAATCACTGGTAGTTGGAAAATTTGGCCTTGGTGACAGAAATGATGCTGGAGATTGCATGATAGGCTTTTGCAAGACCAATGACTTGTTCATTGCAAATACCTTCTTTCAACAACACAAACGGCAGCTATACATGTGGACTTCACCCGATGGAACACACAGGAATCAGATTGACTACATCTGTGGCAAGAGGTGATGTAAAAGCTCAATATCTTCAGCCATAACAAGGCCAAGAGCTGATTGTGGAACAGACCATCAATGGCTCATATGCAAGTTCAACTTGAGATTGAAGACAATTAAAAGAAGTCCACGAGAGCCAAAATATGACCTTGAATATATCCCTTCTGAATTTAGAGACTATCTAAACAATAGATTTGTTGCATTGAACACCAATGACCAAAAACCAGAAGTATTGTGGGATGACAGCAAGAACACCATCCAAGAAGAAAGCAAAAGGTCATTAAAAAGACAGGAAAAGAAGAAAAGATCAAAATGGATGTCAGAAGAAACTCTGAAACTTGCCCTTGAACAAAGAGTGGCTAAAGCAAAGGGAAGAAATGACAAGATAAAAGAGCTGAACAGAAGATTTCAAAGGGCATCTTGAGAAGACAAAGTCAGTTATTATAATGAAATGTGCAAAGACATGGAGTTGGAAAGTTAAAAGGGAAGAACATGCTCGGCATTTCTTAAGGTGAAAGAACTGAAGAAAAAATTTAAGCCTTGAGTTGCATTATTTAACGATCCCATTGGCAATATACTGAATGATGCAGAAGCATCAACAGAAGATGGAAGGAATACACAGAATCTCTGTACCAAAAAGAATTGGTAGATGTTCATCCATTTCAGGAGGTGGCATATAATTAAGAACCAGTAGTACTGAAGGAAGAAGTCGAAGCTGCACTGAAGGAAGTGGTGGAAAACAGGGCCCCAGGAATTGACAGAATACTCACGGACATGTTTCAACAAATGGATGCTGCACTGGAGGCACTCACTCAGCTATGCCAAGAGATTTGGAAGACAGCTTCCTGGCCAACTAACTGGAAGAGATTCATATTTGTACCCACTTCAAAGAAAGGTCATCCCATAGAATGTGGAAATTATCAAACAATAACATTAATATTGCACACAAGTAAAATCTTATTGAAGATAATTAAAAAATGGTTGCAGCAGTATATTGACAGAGAGAACTTCCAGAAATGCAAGCTGGATTCAAAAGAGGATGTGGAAAGGGGGATATCATTGCTGATGTCAGATGGATCTTGGCTCAAAGCGAAGAATACAGAAAGATGTTTACTTGTATTTTATTGACTATGCAAAAACATTCGACTGTGTGGATCATAACCAATTATGGATAATGTAATGGGAATTCTAGAACACTTAATTGTACTCAAGA
>NW_006921709.1:8600616-8602067 GCF_000298275.1 Orycteropus afer afer
CTGTGAACTTTTGGAAGGAGATCACAAGGCCTTACTTCCGAGGTGTCTCTGGGTGGGTTTGAACTGTCAACCTCTTGGTTAGTAGCCCAGTGCTTAACCATTTTGCAACACCAGGGAAATATTATTAGTTTGCTTAGATAGAGCCTTCTTTTGTATTTCCAATACTCAAACATTACTTTCATGAATGCTGAGAAAGATGGTCTAAAGGTCCCTGAAAAATAATGTAAGAACATGACTTGCCATAAGTTGTATACTCTCTAGGTCTTGAGTAATAATTTATGTGGAACATGAAAAGTATGTGAGCAAGGAGTTATTACCATTATTGTTATTATTTTTGTTCTATCAACACTTTAAATGTTTTACATCAGATTCACTAAAAAATTTAAAATCAGATGGAATTTATAGCCAGAAGCTCAAGGAGAGGGATTTTGTCCAGAGGGAAAATGTGGACTTTGAGGAAATATCTTCAGGTGAGAATAATACAATTTTCCTTAGAGCTCTGGGGCCAGGCAGAGGCTAGTATCAATAAACCAACCTGAAGATTTCCTCAGAGAAATGAAACCCATCATGGGTGAGGCCAGTTTGTGTTTAAGGAGCAACTGATCTTGGTATGTCTCATGGATTGAATTGTGTCCCCCCAGAATATATGTCCTCTTGGAGTGACCTCAGTACCACCAAGATAGAAGAGCTGGGAGTGGAGTGTATCCTTTGGACCAGGATTGCTGGGAATCTTCTAGACCTAGGTGAAAATTGATGCCAAGACAAATGTAGATCTCCAAAGAATACTGGGCCCACAGATGTCAAAAGAGACAAGGATCTTCCTCCTGACCTGTGAGCCAGCAAAGAGAGAGGGCTTTGCCCTGGATCTGGTGCCCTGCATTCAAAGACTTCTCCTATTCTCCTAAACTGTGAGAGAATAAATTTTTGTTTTTTAAAGCCACCCACTTGTGGTATTTCTGTTATATCCACACTCATCAGTTTGTTGTACTGTGGTGGCTTGTGTATTGCTATGAGGATGGAGGCTGTGCCACTGGTATTTCAAATACCAGCAGGATCACCCATGGTGGACAGGTTTCAGTGGAGCTTCCAGACTAAGACAGACTCAGAAGAAGGAAGGGACCATCCACTTCTCAAAAAATTGGCCAGTGAAAACCTTACAAGTGGCAGTGAAACACTGTCTGATGTGATACTGGAAAACTTTATGAATACCTAGAAACATTGTCTGATATGGTGCCAAAAGGTGAGCCCTTCAGGTTGGAAGGCATTCAAAATACGACTAGGGAAGAGCTGCCTCCTCAGAGTAGAATCAACCTTAATGATGTGGATGAAGTAAAGCTTTTGGGACCTCCATTTGCTGATGTGGCATACTCAAAATGGGAAGAAAGAGCTGCAAACATTCATTAATAATCAGAACGTGGAATGTACATAGTATGAATCTAGGAAAATTGGAA
>NW_006921709.1:8607133-8612050 GCF_000298275.1 Orycteropus afer afer
TGGACTGCTAAAAGAACTAACAGATCTGTCCTGGAGGAAGTGCAGCCAGAATGCTCCTTGGAAGGAAGAATGGCCAGACTTCGTCTCACCTATTTTGGTCATGTTGTAAGAAGGGACCATTTCCTGGAGAAGGCTGTCATGCTTGGTAGGTTGAAGGGTCGACGAAAGAGGAGGAGGCATTCAACGAGATGGATTGACACGGTGACTGCGATGATGGACTCAAGTATAGCTGGGATTGTGGGGCTGGCGCGGGATTGGGCAGTGTTTCATTCTGCTGTGCATGGGGTCGCTATGAGTCAGAAATGCCTCGATGGCACTTAACAACAACAACAACAACAACATCAGCAAATGGAGACCCCAAAAGCTCTACTTTATCCATATTATTAAGGTCAGTTCTACTTTGAGGAGGCAAGTCTTTCCCAGTTGTATCTTGAGTGCCTTTTGACCTGAGGAGCTTATCTTCCAGCACTGTATCTGACAATGTTTCAGGGCTATTCATAATATATTTGTAATATATCAGACAGTGTTTCTCTGCTTTTCATAAATTTTTCACTGGCCAATTCTTTGAGAAAAGGATGGCCTTTTCCTTCTTCCAAGTCTGTCTCAATCTGGAAGGTCTACTGACACTCATCCACCATGGTGACCCTGCTGGCATTTGAAACACCGGTGGCACATCTTCCAGCCTCACAGTAACACCCAAGCCACTAGAGGATGACAAACTGACAGACAAGTTCATCTCCCTTAGCTGTTCTAAACCTCTCCACTCACTTCTTGGCCTTCCCCCACCTGTTCCAACCATCCACTTGTCTCCTGCTTCCTTCCTGGGGCTCTCCCCTTACCTGTTTAGGCTGTGGCAAGGTATTTAATCAATACTTATCCATAGAACATTGACTCAGTGGTGTGTTGGAGTCATCTTGTACCACTTCACAAGAGTCAATTGTTAACATTTAATGCACTTTGTAAGGTCATTGTTAAACACAGCCAATAGTAAAAATTAAATTAGATAAACAATACAAAATAGAAAATAAATACTCAAATTCATTACTTCACAATTCTTTTACTAATATCCATGTTTTTGAGGTTATTTATGTCTATCATATCATCATGCATCTCTTCCTAAGTCCATGTTCATTGATGTCACATTGGTATCTTGAAACTGGCCATGGTGCGAGTATTTACACCATGGAAACTGGTAAACGCTACCAATCAGAGCTTTTTCTCCCAAGAGTTTGATGCTAAACATTTACCAGCACGTTACTGACTGCCCTGCTTTCGAAGACAGTACACTTACATCTCATTTTCAGTGAGAGCTGAAGGCCATCTCAAGGGTTGAAGCAGCACCTCAGCTCTCAGAAGCATCCCTCACCTCCTTTGCAGTCAGACCAGCACATTGAGACACAAGGGAAGTTACAAATCTGGTCACTAGTGTGACTAACACTGACTGGCTAGCTCAGAGACATTTCCTCTTTAAATTGATGCTCTGACCAGGGATGAAAAAAGACTGTGGCCCATGGCCAGTTCCCAAGGAGCAATCTCTCTGGACAGTGTGATTTTTTGTTTTCTCTGATTTTTCTCTAGAATTGTGAGCTTTATGTGTATTCAATGGATGTTCCTAATGGATGATTATTTTCTAAGAAACATATTTGAACTTATGACTTACCTCCGTCTTTCTAAGTTGGCCAAACAGTCCCTGGTAAAAAAAATATTTCTGCTACTTCCTAACTCTCTAGTTCTCCAGTTGCAGGTTTCTAGTACCTCTTCCTAAATAGTTACATTAAAGTGCCCGATTTATAAACTTTCCTGCCATATTGTTCGTGGAGTCTGAGTAAATGTGCGTAATCCTCCACACTGTTTTTTTCAGAAAACTCTATTAGTCAACACACACAGTAAGCATGGATTTTGAGGTCAGGCCAACTTGGTGCAAATGCCTGTTCTACTATTTGCTGGCTGTGTGACTTTAGACAGTTATTACCACTGAGCCTTATTTTACTCATCTAGGTAATGAGTGTGGACCCAACAGCCCTTAGGTTTTGCTAGTTTGAGGATTTAAAGAGCATTATATTAGTAGTTAAACTTAAAGTGTCTTACTACGTGATTGCCCTCATGTGGTGAGAGTGGGGCTTCAACTCCTTGATTTTAGGATTTTCTCCTGTCCCATTGTCTGTGCGTTGTACAGACTGCATGTGTGCAATCACAGTCACTTGGATGCAAACTGATTCTCTCTGCTAAGCCATAGGCCACTGTGCCTGCAGCTTTGGACCTTTCTACCTTTGTAAACCCCTCCCCATGAATTAGCTCCTCAGGCCAATTCTGCCCTCTTGTATTTCTTTGGCCTAAACGCAGACACCTCCTTTCCCTTAATTCTCCACAGGACTCCTCAGTCAGGCTGAATCTTTTAATAAGATTTTATTGGTGTCACAAGGGTAATAAAAACAATTATAACAGAAAGAGTGGTTGTCAACTGCCTACTTGATATGGCTCTCCATAGAGTTCATAAGACCCTCCACCTAGTCGCCACTCAGATCTCAGCCTGTGGCCCTGTAGAGAGGGCCAATGTCCTCCTCACACCTGGGAACTCCACCACGCTTATTTCTACTCCTCAGAATCAGGTTCTCAGCAACTCCATGCTGCTCACTCAATCTTGACAGAGAGGAAGGAGTTCTTTATTGCTGTATTGGCTTTCATTTACTTTTAAATGGTTAATAATGCAAGCTGCTTACATGTGTGTAAAACAAAAATGAAATCAACACCAGTTATCATCAAGTCATTTCCTATTCACAGCAACCCCACTTGTTTCAGAGTAGAACTGCGCCCCCATGGGTGACCTTTGGGAACTAGATCACCAGGCTATTGTTCCTAGATGGTGTGGGTGGATTTAAACTGTCAACTGTTAGCAACTGAGCACTTAACCACTTGCACCACCAGGAACTTCTTACATTTCTGTAGCAAAAGAAACCCAGGTGCCGTTGAGTCAATTCTGACTCATGGTGGTGACTCCATGTGAAGTTATTCTCTATCAGGCTCTGTTCTAAATATTTTATATATATTAACTAATTTAATCCAATAACAATCTTGTAAAATAGGCACTATTATCACCTCAATTTTATAGAAGATAGGCACTATTATCACCTCAATTTTATAGAAGATGAAACTCACATACAGAGAGGGTAGGTAGCTGATCTAAGGTCAAAATATCAATGAAGGAATGCATCCAGAGTCAAAAGTAAGTTCTAGAGATGGAGCTTTTATGCAGTGATGCTCTTATGTGTTTGTGTACATGCATATGCACATGCTTGTACACATATGCATGCTTAGATGTATAAGACGTGTATGTGTTTGCACGTGACTTTGTATTTATGTGTATGTACAGGAATGTATATGTATTTGCATGTTTATACACACATGTACAATAATTGATGCCTTTGATCAATGGTGGTGATGAAGAATAGTAAATATACCATGGTCTGCCAGAAGAGAGAACAAATCTATCTTAGAACAAGTAAAGCCAGAATGCTCCTTAGAGGCAAGGATGGTGAAACTATGTCTCACAAACTTTGGACATGTTATTAAGAGGGACCCCTTCCTAAAGAAGGCTATGCTTGGTAGAGTGTCAGCAAGAAGGAGTAAGACTGTCAACGAGATGGATTGCTATAGTGGTTGCAACAGTGGGCTCAAACATAGCAATGATTGTGAGGATGGTGCAGGACTGCACAGTGTTTCATTCTGTTGTCCATACAGACTCTATGATCAGAACCAACACCACAGCACCTAACAATATTAACACACATGTGTGTGTATGTGCATGTGTGTATCAACATTAATTGACACCTTGGTTGGTTATAGGGGAAATCCACATGTGAGAGGAAGTTGGCATTTGAAGGACGCTAATCAGAAGTCCTCACTCAGAGGTGACTGCAGCAAGTGTTTCTAATATCATTGTATAAATCTGTTCCAGGGTTTGGTGGTACAAGGGAAGATAGGAATATGTTTTCAGTGATGAAATGTTAAGATATATGATTGCTTAGAAATATTGGACAGGTACATTAACCCTGACATGAATGGGATAAAAGAATCAGGGGGCTTATACCTTTAGGATAGAAACTATTTGATTCTATGTTGTAACACTTAATTGCAGAAATTTGTCCTAATATTGCTATTAAAAAAAATTGTTGTATTTACCTAAAATGCACCTGTCATACACTGTACTTGTTTGAGTTTCTAAAGGATAGCTAGGAATTTCCTGGCCTCCTGAGTACTTTTGTTTCCTCTTGCTGAACAAGATTTGTGTTAGTCACAGAATTCTGTCTCAATTTTGCTTTCATTGCAGCACACTGTCTGGTAGGGAGGCTGTGGAGGCAGAAGACATGTAGCTCTCATTCTCTCAACTGGTGGTTGCAGATATCTACCAACTAGGACCTGACAGGACCTAACAAATTGACTTAAGTCAGTTTACAACATTTTCCCATGACCATGGAGGATAGGGGTCATCCTCCAACTTAATTATTTTTCTAGGACCTTTGATTCCCAGGATGGTTGATAGAGGGAATTTTTAAAAGGGAAAATTCTACCCCCAACCATAGTAGGTGGTTTTACCTTTAGGCCCCAAAAGGGCACTCCTGTTATATTATAAGAGTTCTCCATTGGGTCATTTTTCCAAAGCTGGATTATTTAGTCCTAAATAACAGCACAAGTAACTCAACAGAGCTGTACAGTCTGAGCTTCCTCCAGACTGGTCCAGTTCCAGTTTTCCAGCTATGATGAAGATTCACATCTTGACTCCTAGTTTCCTGTGAGCAATTGCACACATGAGAATATATCTCTCTCTCCAATTAATGAACTTAAAGAACTAAATCCTTGCTTAGAAAAATATATTATTCTGAAGTAGAAGTTGTCAGCTAGCTACATATACATCACAAT
>NW_006921709.1:8615686-8618483 GCF_000298275.1 Orycteropus afer afer
CTTTTCTTTGTTGAAGAGGGTCTGTGCAATCTTTCTGTCTAGTCCTCCATCTTGCCGGATCCTTCTGGACTAATTTATTTTTTAAAAGCAGTATTTAAAAGAGGGAGATTTCACATAAAAATCTACATCTGTTGTATCTTGAAAAAAATCAGAGTATCTGATAACATTAGCTCTGCAATACCATCCATCAGCAATAAGTATGAGATAAGTAGAAGGCACCTTTCAAAGGTCCTGCTTTTAGAAGAAGTAACCATTCTCCAGTTTGCCACACTTCCCACCACACCCTGTTGCCCTCCAATAATGAGATTAAGCAGTAATTTGTGTGTGTGCTGCTGTTTTTCTAATTGTAGAATTAAGAGGATCATAAAATGTATCCTATACTAACATAAAAGAATTATAGAGAAGCCTGTCTATTTTTAAAAAATGGGAGAAATTCCAAGATGGCAGACTGGGCAGATACACTATGCAGACCCTCTACAACAAAGACTTTACAAAACAAAGAAAATGACTACAAATGACAATCTTGGATCGCAGAGCTTCAAAGGAAAGGATAAAGAGGTACACCAAATACCAATGTGAGGAAGAGATGGAATGATTAACAGTGAACAAAGAGTGATAAACTGCCAACTGGCACAGCATGGCCATTTTGAATTGTTGTAAGCAGCATTCTGGTTGGAGCAGGAACTGAATAAACTAATTCCACTTGCCCAGGACTTCACCAGCACCTACATTGGTGATCAGATGACCAGAGAAGTGTATACTCCCCCCTTATCTTGCACAACCTCCTGGTGACCAGAGGCATGGCCCTCTCCACCCCCATCCACCCTGTGGCTAGACAAATGGCCCTGGCTGCCAATGCTGTGCCACTTTTTTTCTCTATCTATCTGTGTAGTTCTTCTGTCTTCTCCCTCCTTTTCTTTATTTCCTTTCTTCTTCTTCCCTTGCCCTTTACCTTTTTTTAATTTTGGATCTTGAAGGATGTGGCCCCTTCTCCTCCAGCAGCACCTGTCCCCACCCCTCCCTGGTCAGAGGTGCACGGTCTGGCAGAGCAAGCAATGCATTCCTGTGCAGCTGTGTTTGGTGGCTGGCACTTTTGCCAATACTGTACTCCTTTTTTCCTGTCTGTTCTTTTTCTTTTTTCCGTCTTAGTTCTTCCCTCTTCTTCCCCTTGTTTTTCATTTCTTCATCTTCTTTGTTTTTTTCCTCTTTACCCTGTCTTTTTTTCTTCTCTGACCCCTATGTGTTCTGCAGCACCCACTCCATCCCTCTGCCAATGGCAATGTGAGCACTCCCCGAGAAGAGGTTCTTCTCAGTCCTTCCCTCTTCCTCCATTTTTTTTCCCTTTTCTTTTTCTTCCACTTTTGCCCACTTCTTCTTCTTTTTGATCTGATGGAGCAAGTGCTTTGCTCCCTCACCACCTCTGCCTTCAATTCTGTCACCCCTGACCTTCTGTACTTGATGCTGTATGCTTTCAAAGAATGAGTGCCATATTTCCACTGCAGCCATGTTTGGTGGTTACCACCTGTGCCAGTACTGTGCCTTATTTGTTTTTGTCTTGTTTTTCTTCTCTTCTTTCTTCTTAGATCTCCCCACTTCCCTCTCTTGTTTTTTCTATTCTTTTTCTCCCTCTCTTCTCCCTCCTTTTTAAAATTTTTTATCTTTCCCCAGAAGTTGGGAACCAGCAACTCTAACATAGCCATGCCCATTCATCCTGCTGTCCCATCCACTGGGTGAGGGCCATCACCCACTCCAGCTCTATAGAATCAATGACATATGAAGGCCAACAACCATTCAGTCTTCCCTCAGCTACTGTGCACAATCGGTGATCAGAGACTCACCCTCCCCCACCTGCTACCAAATCCACCTGGAGACAAGTGGCGAGTGCCCCACTGCTGCCAAACTAGTGACCAAACTAACACACCTACCTTGATGCCTGGATGTATTAAAGTAGAACAAAACAAAAAATCAAGATGAAACAAATCAATATACAATCAATAAATTAATACACTAACACTGTGATGTCTCAGAGGCAACAGACAACTTCAAATCACATGCAAAATAAACAAACAAACAAATAACAAGACAAGATAGATGGCTTAAATAAGTGACCAAAATACAGGACCAGAAAATCTTCTGGAGGAAGAAATGCTATTGGAACTACCTTATAAGGAATTAAAAAAAAAATAATAATTATAATCAGTTACCTTCCATGGATTGAGAGAAATTTAAAGAAAACCACAGAAAAATTCAAGGAAAGTATGCATAAAAGTAGAAGAATTATTAAAAAATAATAAGAAAAATTGACAAAATAAATGGAAAATTAGAAAACATACAAAAACAGCAAAAAGAAATCTAGAAGATTAATACTGAAATTTCAGAAATAGATAATGCAATGGAAGGAAAAAGGAGTAGAATTGAATCAATGGAGCACAGAATAAGTGCTACTGAATACAAATCTCTCAACACTAATCTGTTAGAAGAACAATCAGAGAAAAGAAAAGAATGAAGAAAGCCTAAGAATCATGTGGAACACTATCAAGAGGAGTAACTTATGTGTGATCAGACTTCTGGAACAGGAAGAGCCCCACCCCCAAATAAAAATCCACCAAAAAATTGTCAAAGATTTGTTGGAAGAAAACTTCCCTAATATCAAGAAAGAGGATAATATGTGCATTCAAGAAGCTCAATGAACCCCAAATAGGATAAACTCCAAATAAAATCGCCAAGATATCTCATAATCAAACTTCCCAAAACCAAAGATAAAGAAAAAACTTCTGAAAATGCCTAGGGGAAAAAA
>NW_006921709.1:8619527-8643575 GCF_000298275.1 Orycteropus afer afer
AAATGATGTAGTTAAAGACCTTCAAATAGATGGGAAATCAAGGTGATATACAGATAGAATGGATTACTTTAAACTTGGGAAGATAATAATCAATTATAGGGTAACCTCAAAGAAAATTAGTAAACATTTTCACCAAAATAGAAAAGAAGAAAATCATAAAGTCTCAGCAAACACTAAACCAATAGCCACAAAGGAAATGATAGGAAAACCTATAAAAAATGAAAGCATATAAAAGCATATTGAACAAAGAAACCATCAACACCATAAAAAAAATACAGCAAAATGTCAGCAATAAATTCATATTGTTGTTGTTGTTATGTGCCGTCAAGTTGGACCCGAGTCATAGTGACCCCTCCTTGGGTTTATGAGGCAGTATCACTATGGAAGTAGATTGCCCCATCTTCCTTCTGGCAATAAATTCCTATCTATTATAAATTATACTGAATGTAAATAGATTAAATGCACCAGCAAAGAGACAGAGAATAGCAGAATGGATCAGAAAATATGATCCATCAATATATTGTCTACAAAGATTCACACTTTAGACACAAAGACAAAAATAAGCTAAAAATCCAAGGATGGAAAAACTTATATCAAGCAAATGACAACTGAAAAAGATCAGGAGTGGCAATCTTAATTTCTGATAAAATAGACTTTATGGCAAAAAACTAGCAAAAGAGACAAGGAAAAACATTACATAATGATTAAAGGGTCAATTGAACAAGGGGAAATAATCATAATAAATATCTACACACCCAATGAAAGAGCCCCAAAATACATAAATCAAACTTACACAGAATTGAAAAGAGAAATATTTAATTCCACAATAATAGTAGGAGACTTTAATACACCCCTTTCAATGAAGGACAAAACAACAAGAAAGAAACTTTACAAAGGTATCAAGATTTAAAAAACACAATCAGCAAAAAGACCTCATAGGGCTTTATATATAGGGCACTCCACTCAACAACAGAAAATTATACATTGTTTTCCAGTACACAAGGAACTTTCTGGAGAACAGATCATATGTCAGGCCACAAAGCAAGCCTCAATAAATAAAAAAGATTGAAATATAATAAAGCATCTGCTCAGATCACATGCTATAAAATTAGAAATCAACAACTAGAAGATCAAGAAAAAAATCAAATATATGGAAAGAGAATAACACCTTGCTTAAAAATAGAAGAATAATAAGTGAATAATGGAAGAAATAAAAAATTAAGTAAAAAAATTCCTTGAACCACATGACAATGAAAACCAACATACCAAATCTTTGGGACACAGCAAAAGCAGTGCTGAGAGGACAATTTATAGCAAAAAATGAATACATCAGAAAAGAAGGAAATTCAAAAATCAACACCTTAACCCAACATCTCTAACAATTAGCAAAAGAGAAGCAAAATAAGCCTAATAATCACCATAAGAAAAGAAATAATATTTAAGCAAAAACAAATGCAACCGAAAACAGAAAAACAACAGAATTAACAGAACTAGAATTTAGTTTTTTGAAAGGATTAATAAAATTGACAAACCACTGGCAAATTTAACAAAGGAAAAGTAGAAGAAGATGCAGATAACACAGATAAGAAACGAAATAGGTGATGTCACAACAGAACTTACTGAAATAAAAGGGATAGTACCAGAAAACTATGAAGAATTGTACTCCAGCAAATTTGAAAACCTAGAAGAAGTGGACAAATTTCTAGAAACCCACTACCTACTCAAACCAATACAATCTGAGGTGGAAAATTTGAACAGATCCATCACAAAAGAAGAAATGGAACAGGTCATAGAAAAATTCCCATATAAAAAATGTCCTGGCCCAGATGGTTTTATGATGAATTCCACCAAACACTCAGAAAAACTACTCATACAATACTACTCAAACTGCTCCAGAACAGGAAAAGATAGGATACTCCCAAATTCATTCTATGAAGAAAGTGTAACCCTGATACCAAAACAAGTAAAGAAATCATTAAAAAAGAAAATTAAAGACCAATACCCTCATGAACATTAATGCAAAAATTCTCAACAAAATGCCAGCCAATGGAAACCAAGAGCATATCAAAAAAATAATATATCATGACCAAGTGGAATTCATATTGGTTATGTGAGGATGGTTCAGCATTTGAAAAACAATCAATGTAAACTGCCACATAGATTGTTCTGGTTACCTAGTGCCTCTTTGACGAGAAATATACCACAAATGGGATGGCCTTAACAAACAGGAGTTTATTCTCTCACAATTTGGAGGCTTTAAGTCCAAGTTCAAAGTGCCAGGCTCTAGGGGCTAAGTGAAAGCCCCTCAACCTTGGGGTCCAGCTCTGCCTCCTGCTCCCAGCCCACTGGAGCTAGAGGCATTTCTTCACTCAGACAGCTGCAGGCTGCTGAGGCTGAGAAGCCTCAAGGTTGACAAGTAAAAAGGCACAGTCCCGATGTTACCAATCCACATGGCAGGCCATTAATTTAAGTCCATTGTAAGTCCCAAGGTCGGCAGAGCATAGCAGGCTGCTGAGCAATGACACGGCTACATGCAGGGTCCAAGAGTACCAAAGGCTAGAGACCATTTCCAAAGGCTTCTGCTTAAATACAGGAAGCAGACCACATACCCAAAGGCAGCTACTCAGCTGCTTGTGGTAGATCCCACCATGGAATTGATTGCCAGTCTCCTCATGGGGATTAACTACCACCAGCTACCCAGTCACTCAACCAGCCCTAGCCAAATTGACACACAAACATAACCACCACATAGATAAAAAGAGAAAAATCGTATGATTATAGCAATTGATGCAGAAAAGTATTTGACAAAATATAATACCCATTCTTGATAAAAATGCTCAGCAAAATAGGAATGGAAGGGAAATTCCTCAAAATAAGTAAGATCATATACACAAAACCCACAACATTATTCTCAATGGGGAGAGATTGAAACATGTCCCTTGTGAACCAGACTAGACAAGGATGCCCTTTATTGCCATTCCTATTCAATATTGTATTGGAAGTCTTAGCCAGAGCAAGGAATTAAATTGGCAATCTCTCACCAATATCACAATTTAAATGCATCAATTCTTCCTTGGTTTTCCTTTTTCATTGTCCACATCCTTTTTCATTGTCACATACGTGTATGACACTATTAAAACTACCATAGATTGGGTCAGGTTCACTTTAGTTTTCAAAGTTACATCTTTGCTTTTAACACTTTACAGAGATCTTTTGCAGCAGATTTGCCCAATGCAATACGAAGTCTGATTTCCTGACTGCTGCTTCCATGGGTGTTGATTGTGGATCCAAGTAAAATGAAATCCTTGTCAACTTTAATCCTTTTTCCATTTATCATGATGTTGCTTATTGGTCCAGTTGTGAGGATTTTTGTTTTCTTTATGTTCAGGTATAATCCATACTGAAGGTTGGTCTTTGACCTTCATCAGTAAGTACTTCAGGTCATCTTCAATTTTCAGCAAGTAGGGTTGTGTCGTCTGCATATCACAGGTTGTTAATGAGTCCTCCTCCAATCTTGATGCTGTGCTCTTCTTCATATAGTCCAGCTTCTCGGATTATTTGCTCAGCATATAGATTGAATAACTATGGTGAAAGGATACATTGCTGACAAACACACCTTTCCTGATTTAGGACCATGCAGTATCCTCTTGTTCTGTTCAAATGACTGCCTCTTAGTCTACATACAGGTTCTCCACGAGTACAATTAAGCACCCTAGAATTCCCATTCTTTACAATGTTATCTGTGATTTGTTACGACCCACAAAGTTGAATACCTTTGCATAGTCAATAAAACCCAGGTAAACATCTTTCTGGTATTCTTTGCTTTTAGCCAAGATCCATCTGACATCAGCAACGATATCACTCGTTCCACTCCCTCTCCTGAATCTGGCTTGAATTTTTTGCAGTTCTCTTCAATATACTGCTACAACAATTTTTTAGTTTTTTTTTAGCAAAATTTTACTTGCATGTGATATCAGTGATATTGTTCGATAATTTCCACATCCTCTTGCATCACCCTTCTTTGGAATAGGCACAAATATGGATCTCTTCCGGTCAGTTGGCCAGGTAGCTGGCTTCTAGATTTCTTGGCATAAACGAGTGAGCACCACCAGCACTGCACCCATTTGTTGAAACATCTCAAAGGCTTTCTGTCAATTCCTGAAACCCTGTTTTTCCTTCAGTGCAGCGTGAACTTCTTTCCTCAGTACCATTGGTTCTTGATCAAATACTACCTCCTGGAATGGCTGAATGTTGACCAATTCTTTTTGGTACATTGACTCTGTATTCCTTCCATCTTCTTTCGATGCTTCCTGCATCATTCAATATTTTGCCCATCGAATCCTTCAGTATTGCAACTTGAGTCTTATTGTGGCCTCTGGCAGCCATGGGATCTTTCATCCTGGACTTGCCTCCAGCTGGGTCCACTGCTGAGTCTCTGAATGTTGCTCTCTGGCCTGGTCAGTTCTGCTTGTCTGACACTCACATTTTAGCATGAAGGTGATATAATTAACAGAAAAAAGATTTTTTTTTTTTTTAAAAAAGCAAGTTCCTGCAATTGTGGATTTTGTGATTTAAATATTTATTTTTCCCCCGATTGGGAGATCTTGCTGTCATGTCCAATATTCTGTAGCCTGGACACTCAACTACAAATATTATATATCTATCCTCGTAAGTTGGAGGGACATGAAGTTCTGGGAAAACATTTTGTAGGTTCTTTTTTTTTTTTTCTTTCCCCAAAGCAGAGCAGCAAACCTGATTTAATAGGAGTGCAGTTTGTGGTCTTGCCTAGGGTCAGAGAGAGAGTCATTAGACAACCACAGCAGAGGACATCCAGTCCCAGGCTACTCCCCAACAGCAATGCTGGTTGGTGTTGGAGGTCCAAATCCTCCCCACAAATATAGCTGCTGCTTTTGTGACCTCTCCAATGAACATGGTGCTCTCGCCAAAGCCCATCAATTTTCCCACTTCCTTTATAAGTGGACCTCCCACTTGGGATGAGACTAAATTTGGAGCCTTAGTTTTAAGGCCTTCCTTTCAGCCTTAATATCATTCTTTTTTGTTTTACTTCCTCACTCTATTATTCTCTTATTTTCAGGGAAGCAGCCACATAAATAAACTTAATAGCAAACTACTTCTGGGGCATTAGGTTGCTGGCAGACCCAAGTGGACCACTAATTGGTTGGAAGAAATGCAGCGGTCTTTTCTCTTTGGAATATGATTGTGGCAATGCTTGAGAACCTTAGGATTGACGAACTGTTGACTGAAACGTGATTTGGCTGGATAAAGAAGGTAATTCTTAGCAACCAAGTAGGGGAGGATACTCAATTCAGCCACATTCTAAAATACAGCACTGTACCAACCATGCAGTACAGACTGCAAGAGTTTTGCTTAAGGAAAACTGTGGCTCTGGCCTTTTGTGATGACCTTTCATGATCTGGCACCTCCTTTCTTCACTCATGTGACATTTTTTCTCCCATCCATATTCTCCCTACATAGAGCTATTTGCTTTTCCTTTCTCTTTCATGTGCCTTTTTTTATGCTCTTCATGTTGATTCTGATGACTTTCTGTTTTATCCATCTGGGAAACTCCTCTTCATTCTTTAACCCAGTTCAAATATCTTTTTCTGTGGTTGTTGTTGTTGTTGTTATGTGCCATGGATTTGAACCCATCTCATAGTGACCCCCTCCTTGGGTTTCTGAGGCAGTATCACTATGGGAGTAGATTGCCCAACCTTTCTTCCGAGGAGTGGCTGGGGGGTTTGAACTGCCAGCCTTCTGTTTAGCAGTCAAGTGCCTTAAGCACTATGCTACCAGAGTTCCTTTTCTCTCTGGAGCCTTCCCTAAATCTATTCTACTCTCTCCTCCATACCATTCTGATTATTGGCTTTCTCTTTTGTGTCCTATAGATTTGTACAGATCTCTGTCATACTCTATTTCTCTTTGAAGTGTCTCCTCCACTGGACTGTGAAAGTGGGGTCTTGTTCATCCTTATACCTTCAGGGATTGGTTCAGAGTTGGGTTGTGGCAAGAGCTCAATCACTGAATTATCAAATAAATGAATGAAGATATACCTAATGTCATAGTGTCAAAATGTTGCCTACTACATCAATGTTAGACAAGAGGGATGAAAAAATGCAATGGCAGACTTCCACTTCTGGAAAGATGGAGTAGACATACTTTATCCTATTCCTCCTGCTAAGTACAACTCAAAATCCTGGATATTATATAAGAACACTCTGAAAAATAGAGAGAAGCCAGACTGATTAGGACCTAATAATGACACAGTGATGAGGTCTATGGATTTTATTTTTGCCTCATAAATCCCAGAAGCTAGCAACCAAGAAATACCAACAGGTACAGACAAAGAAAAGCTCGCTTTCTCTACCCAAAGGACAAGGAAAGAGGCAATCTAAAAACAACCTCACTGTGTGGCAATCTAGTAGGATAGTAAACTTCTAGATAATAACTTCTCTCCTCCAGCCAAACACCACAGAAAAAACTGACCACACTGCCACCCATGCTGGGAAAGACTCAATGGGAAGCCTAGATTTCCACCCTCATCAGGCTGTAATGAGGATTCCCAGCATCACCCCTTTCTTCCTGGGGTGATGTTGGAGAAAATTGAGTAGGGAACAGGGTTTCATCTCTGCTGAGTCATAACAACTCCTGCCCTTGTGGTAATGGAGGCCATGTGAGGAGCCTGGAATGACAAACCCACCTGCCAGTAATGAGACATCTAAAGCATGGTGTTAATGTAGGGATATGGGGAGCAGTGATGAGGCACTCTTAACCCTCCCAGCTACTGAGGTATCAAAAGAGGCCCAGTGGGGAGCTGAAACTCCCACTTTTGCACAGCAATAATAAAGAGACCCTTCCCTTTGGACATCAACAGAGGCTGAATGAGATACTTGGACTTCTACATCCACCTGGCAATAATGACATAGTCTACCCTCTGCCCTTCCACTAGAGTGGTGTCAGAGGAAGATAATTAAAATGGAAAGCTTAAGTAAATCCAGAGTTTCATAACATAATATTGAAAATGGCTAGGTTTCCATAAAATATCACTTGTCATACCCAAACCAGGAAGATCTCAAGCTAAATGAAAGAAGACAAACACTAGATGCCAATATCAATATGACAGTGATGTTAGACTTACCTGACAATGATTTTAAAGCAGCTATCATAAAACTGCTTCAATGAGCAATTACAAACATGCTTGAAACAAGTAAGTATAGGCAATCCCTGGATTACCAATGTCTAACTCATGTACAACCCATAGTTACAAGCCAATCGCCATAAAGCATATTATATTAAAAATTCGAGGTACTTACAATGGTTCGTAATAACAAACTGGTGCTACATTATGATGTGCATCAAAATATTATTATTACTGTATTATTAGGTCACAAATGTTTTAGTATATCTGAAAGTGTTTCTTTAATGCTTTTCATGCAAAGAAAGGTACACTGTATACTATGTACTAAGGCAAACATTTGACTCAAAACAACAACAACAACAACAAAAAAAACCCTGTGTGGACAGGCTGAACTATTAGGTATGTCTATGAAGTAGGGAGGAGCTCTGGTAGAGCAGTGCCTAATGTACTTGACTGCTAACCAGAAGGCTGGCGGTTCAAACCCACCAGCCACTCCTCAGAAGGAAGATGGGGCATTCTACTTCTGTAGTGATACTGCCTTGGAAACCCAAGGAGGGGTCTCTATGATTCGGGTCTGACTTGAAGGCATATAACAATAACATGAAGTGGGGAGTGTACCCAAGACCACGTATAGGGTTGATAGACAATGGTCCTATAAGTGTATTTGTATGATCTGAATTCCTAGGTGTATAGTAGAGCTGACAAAGGATAAGATTGTATTCACCTCTTGGTCACAGCCAGCTACCCTGAGGGACCAAGTAGTTGAACCTGTGGGCTCAGGACCATAGCATAGTCACAGGGAACATCAAGCTCAATTGCCATAACATATCACACAAGACATTGTTCCATCTCCTATTTTGGTGAGTAGCTACTGGGATCTTAAAAGCCTGCAAGCAGCCATCTAGATGCAACAATGGGCTCTCCTCATCCAGAGCAAAGAAGAATGAAGAAAACCAAAGATTCATGGAAAGAATTAGTCCTAGCAACAGGTACACCATGCAATCTGCAACCTATACAACTATGAGACCAGAAGAACTAGATGGTGCCCAACTACCAATGTCAACCACTCGGAGGGGGATCTATGTAGGACACCCTCAATGGAGAGGGAGAACAATGTGGAACAAAACTCAAAATCATCTGGGAAAAAAAAGAGGGGGGGACCAGTTTTGGTGGTCTGATAGAGCTGGGCAGAACCACTGAAACTATGGCCCCTAGCTGCCCTTCAGGTCTAGAATTGAATCCACACCTGGGGCTTCCAGCCAAGAAAAAAACAGGCATAGGAGTTGAACATTTAACTGAGGTAAATACACTCCTTGGAGAGAACAAGCATGGGAGAAAGAAGGAGTGTTTATGCATAAGGAGACAGCTCAGGGGGCAGCGGTGCATGGAGGGATGGACACAGAAGAGGTGACTGTTGGGAGGAAGTGGGAGGGGAGCTGTTGCATTGTGGTGAATTGTGGTCAATGTCATGAGACAAAGTGTTTGTGAACTGCTGTATGGAAAGTGAATTTGCTCTGTAAACTTTCACCCAAATCACAATAAAACAAAACAAAACAAAACAAAAACCCCTGAAACTCACTGCTGTTGAGTCGATTGTGACTCATAGTGACCTCTCCTTTGGTTTCTAAGGTAGTATCACTATAGAAGTAGATTGCCCAATCTTCCTTTTGAGGAGTGGCTGATGCATTTGAACTGCCAGTCTTCTGGTTAGCAGTCAAATGCCTTAGGCACTATGCCACCAGAGCTGCTAAAAACATTTGACTAAGGGACATTAAATATGAACTGTATCTAACTGTTCTGACTCATGTACAAATTTGACTTAAAGACAGACTTAGGAATGGATCTCATTCATAATCCTAGCTGTGCCTGTAAATAGAAAATCTCAGAAAAGATATAATAAGGTTTAATAGAAGATATCAGGAAGAACAAAATGAAATTTTTAGAGTTAAAAAAAAATACAATAACAATAAAACAACAAACAAACAAAAAACCCTCACTGGATAGGCTCAACAGCAGAATGGAAGTACAAATCAGTGAATGGGAATATGGAATAATAGAACTGAATAGTGTTTCATTCTGTTGTACATAGGGTTGCTATAAGTTAGAGCCAACTCGACAACACCTAACAACAACAACAACGACAATCTGAACAGCAGAGAGAAAATAGACTGAGAAAAAAAAAAAAAGAAGAGCTGAGACCATAACAAAAGATCTAGTACTATGTCATCAGAGTTCTGGAAGGAGAAACATAGGAGAATGGGCCTGGAAAGACCCTCAAACAAATAACAGCAAAAAACTTCTCAAACTTGGCTATGTTGTTGTTGTTGTTATGTGCCGTTGAGTCAGCCCCAACTCATAGTAACTCCTCCTTGGGTTTCCGAGGCAATATCTTTACGGAAGGAGCTCTGGTAGCATAGTGGCTAAGGCACTTGACGGCTAAACAGAAGGCTGGCGGTTCAAACCCACCAGCCACTCCTCGGAAGGAAGGTTGAGCAATCTACTTCGTAGTGATACTGCCTTGGAAACCCAAGGAGGAGTTGCTATGAGTCGGGTCCGACTTGATGGCAAATAACAACAACAAAAACAACAACAACAACATGTCTATGGAAGTAGATTACCCAACCTTCCTTCCGAGGAGTGGCTGGTGGGTTTGAACCTCCACCCTTCTGGTTAGCAGTCAGGTGCCTTAGGCACTACACTACCAGAGCTAAAGACCTGGCAAAAGACATAAACCTCCATATTCAAGGAGCTGAACCCCACCTCACCCACACAGGATAAACCCAGAGAAGTCTACACCACAACATATCATAATTAAACTTCTGAAAACTATATATAGAGAAAAAAATCTCAAAATAACCCTACCCAAAGGGGGAAAACAATTCTAGAAACAGTGAATTTCTCATCAGAAACTATGGAGGCACGATATTGTTCAAGAACTGAAACAAAATAACTGTCAATCCAGAATTCTATATCAGTGAAAATATCCTTCAGGAATGAAAGAGAAACCAAAACACTTTCAGATGAATAAAACTAAGAGAATTTAGTGCCAAGTGACCTAACATTAATGGTTGAATAAGTTTTCTAAACATAAGGGGAACGATAAAAGAAGGAATGTTGGCACACCAGAAAGGAAGAAAGAACACAGTAAGCAAAAATATGGGTAACTATAGTAGACTTTCCTTCTCCTCTTGATTTTTCTAAATTATGTTTGGCAATTGAAGGGGGAGTTATAACATTTTGAATGTGGTTCTATATGTTGCTGTTGTTAGGTGCCATCAAGTCAGTTCTGACTTGTAATGACTCTTTGTACAACAGAATGAAACACTGCTCAGTCCTGCGCCATCCTCACAATTGTTGCTGTGTTTGAGCCCATTGTTGTAGCCGCTGTGTCAGTTCATTTCATTGTGGGTCTTCCTCTTTTCTGCTGACCCTTTGCTTTACCAAGCATGATGTCCTTCTGATGAAAGAAATGAAGTAACACCTACATGGAGGGACATACAATGCTCATGGATAAATTAACAAATGTTAAAAAAGAAAAATAAATTGAAAATACATTTTAATAAAATAAAACACAATTATTGGAGAAGGAAGAGTCAGACTAGAGCCAAAGATAGCGTTCTCTGAAAATTTCTCATTTTGTAGATTTGACATTGAAACAATATAGGTTTTTCACATGAATGCAGAACAAAATTTTACTTAAAAAACCAGTTCCTAAAAATTGAAAGCAATATGAAACAATTGAACCTGTGTATTGCCTTGTGGGCATAACCATACAAAGAAAAAACATTTCAAGTGACTAAAACAGAAATTACTCTGCATATTCTCAGTGGGATAGACCTTAAAGGAAAATAACTCTGCAAAAAAAAAAAAAAAAAAAAAACCTGAAAAAAATCTCTCCCAATTAACAAACTCTGAAACTGTTTTCACTAATAATACTAATCATGTTTTTTGGTGGCACTGTTGGTCTAGTCATCTGAGACCATGATGTGTGTAAAGCAAATGAGTAATTACGATTCTGTCATTGAGAACTGGGATTTCAACATGAGAGAAAGGAGGTATGAATTGAATATAAGAATGAAAGTAAATAAGGGTCCTGTAGATATGACTTCAGATCAGAAGTGTCAGTATGAACTCATGATGTATTCCTCTTAAAAACAAACAAACCAAAAAATTCCTTTGAAAACTACTGAGTCCACTGAAAAGGCCTAGAAGCAATGATTAATCCAATAGCTAGAAGCATCCTAGGATGAACAGATTTAGGCAATGATCAATGGCTGCTAACAAATAAGAGAGACAACCATGTATTATGTCCTCCTAACAGAAATACCTCTTCAAAGAGTTTAAGAGCAAAGATGTCACTTTGAAGACTAAGGTGCACCTGACCCAAGTTATGATATTTTCAATAGCTTCATATACATATGAGAGCTGGAGAGTGAATCAGGAAGACTACAGAAGAATTGACATATTTGAATTGTGGTTTTGGTGAAGAATATTAAATGTACTAGAAGAATAAACTAATCTCTCTGGAAAAAAGTACAGCTTAGAGGTGAGAATGGCTAGACTTTGTCTCTGATACTTTGGTCTTGTTGTCAGAAGGGACCTGTCCCCTGTGAAGGATATCCTTCCTGCTTGGTAAAGTAGAAGGTCAGTGAAAAATGAGAAGACTCTCAATGAGATAGATTGACACAGTGGCTTTGATGATGGGCTCAAGCATGGCAATGATTCTGAGGTTGGCACAGTACTGGGCAGTGTCTTGTTCTGTTGTACATAAGGTCGCTATGAGTCAAAACTGATTTAACAACCCCTAACTCTGGTAGCATAGTGCCTAAGGCACTTGACTGCTAACCAGAAGGTTGGTGGTTCAAACCCACCAGTCACTCCTTGGAAGGAAGGTTGGGCAATCTACTTCTGTAGTGATACCGCCTCGGAAACCCAAGGGGGGGGTCGTTATGAGTCAGGTCTGACTTGAGGGCACATGACAACAACAACAACAACATGAATAAGTTACTTGTTTAAAACATGAGACAATTAGTGAAGTTGGAACATTGACTGGTTATTGTTTGATATCAAAGCATTAATGTTAATTTTTAAAAATACTAAATCGAAAACTTTTTTAAAGGTACAATGATGGCATTGTGATTATGCTTTAAAAAAGAGTCCTTGTCTTTTAGATACATATTGAAAGGTTTACAGGTGACATGATATGATGATAGTGATAGATTTCAAAATAATTTGGAGTTGAGGGGACTGGATAGCAGAGAAATGAAACTAGATTGGTCATGAACTGGAAATTGTTCAATGTGGGTAATGGATTCATTATGGTTCATTATAGTATTGACTTTTGTATATGTTTGTGATTTTTGATAATAAAAAGTTAATTACAAAAAGAGGCATCTACTTAATACAAAGTGTACTGTCTCCTTTCATTTAGGCTTGGTCTGACTATGTTCAGGACCTGTCATCTGGTTCCAGTTTCCTTAGATACCAATAAATATTATTATAAAAGAGAAAAATGACTTTGCTGAGATACTTTTTTCCATATGCTCCCCTAATGTAAGAAAAATTGGGGACTGCCAAACCTGTGAAACTGAGATTGGGGTGAGGAGCTTGATGTGGCTGCTGACTTGCTCCCTGCCTCTTCCATTTGGTCTCTGATATTGATACCCAGCAGCCATCTGTGGCTGTGGCTTGGAAGTGATGTGGCATCCGAGGAGGAGGGAACTTGATCAGCAGGGCTATGTCCATTGCCTAGAGATGAGAAACATAAAATACTGCCTCCATCTAGCAGTACAATAATTGAGAAACTTTTTTTTGAATCCAGAGTCATGGAATTTTAGAGCTGTTAGGAACCTTAGAACTTTTCTCTTCCAAACAATTTGAAGAAATGAAAGCCCAGAGAGACAAAGTAACTATGTCAAAGTTACACAGCTAATGGGAGAGTCAGACTCAACCCCCATATTTCACTAATTTCTAAAGTCCAATGCTTTTGCTTCTACATTGCATCTTGGGTAGGGAGCACTTCAATTTTGTTTCTTTGGTCTCAGTATGAACTCCCTATAACCTGTAGCACTAATTCTCTGGAATAGTAGATTACTGCAATGTGGAGTTTTCACTCCTTCTAGGACCAAGGGGAGGGGGGCTAGTGAAGTGAGTGTGCATGTGTTTAGGGAAGTAGTGTGACTTAAAAATTGTCCACATAATTGTCTGAAGGAAAGTTCTTAGGGAGACTTGTGACTCATGCCTTGTAGTGAAGGTAGCTGCATATGAGAACATGAGTTTTATCTTGTCCCCCAGACCCCAAAGGAAAATCTGGATGCCAGCAGAAGTCCCTGGACGTGAGCAATTGGACTTACATATAAGACCATTTAGGAATCTTGAAAATGGGCCTGCTTGCTGAATTTACTGGTGGAGTATAATTTCAGGATATTAGATCTCCTCTAATCCAATCTGAACCTTAGATTAGGATATGAAAGATTATGTTACGATCAAATGTGTTATGCAAAGTAGTAGATTTAATCATAAATCACACTCCATTGCCCATTCATTCATCATCTGAGAGATCTCACCATTTAGTCTTGGTTTTACATTAGGAAACAGTCAAGGACAATATTGAGCGGTTCTAGTGAGTTCCTCCAAAGCAGTTGTAGCAGACACCATTGGTGTCCACATCTCCTCTGGATTCATCTCTATACTCCAAAGTCTATTTACTTAAAAACTCTGTCTAAGGAGTTATGTTTTGGTTTGTTGTTATTATTTGTTTTCCCCCTGACTGTGAGTACACTCAGCTTTTATCAAGACAAGCTGGAAATGCTGAAAAACTAATGACAGTGATAGTGGAGGTTGTTGTTAGGTGCCGTTGAGTTGGTTTTGACTCATGTTGTTATGTGCCGTTGAGTTGGACCGGACTCGTAGTGACCCCTCCTTGGGTTTCCGAGGCAGTATCACTATGGAAGTAGATTGCCCCATCTTCCTTCCGAGGAGTGCCTGGTGGGTTTGAACCGCCAGCCTTCTGGTTAGCAGTCAAGCACCTTAGGCACTATGCTACCAGAGCTCCCTTTTGACTCATAGTGACCCAAGTATAACAAAACAAAACACTGCCTGGTCCTGTGCCATCCTAACAATCTTTGCCATGTTTAAGTCCATTGTTGCAACCACTGAGTCAATCCTCCTCATTGAGAATCTGCCTCTTTTTTATTAATCCTCTGTGATAGTTGCAGCTGTGTGTCAACTTGGCTGGACCACAATTCTATGTGGTTTAAGCAATTGTGATGTGGGTTATTCCCATGATGGGATTGGATGTATATGTTTTGAGCAGCCAAGCTGTTGAAAGGGGGTTTCCCTAGGGGATCAGGATCCTGTTATGCTGCCTACAACTGTGTGTGAGCAAACAATCCACCACCATTTGGCCTGGAGATCTTGGATTCGTCATTCATTGGAGTCACCAGCTGGTATACTGCCTGCCAACCTTGAGCTCGTCAGCCCCTGCAGCTGCTTGAATCAGGAAAAGTCTCCAGCTTGACATTTCATCCAAGAACTTGGGACTTGCCAGCTTCTATAAGTATGTGATTCATTTTCCTAAGATAAATTTCTCTTTCTCTATATGTGTATATAAACTTTACTGGTTTTGCATCTCTAGAGAACCCAGCCTAACACATCCTCTATTTACAAACATGTTATCCTTCTCCAGGACTGGTCCCTCCAGATAACATGTCCAAAGTATGTGAGGTGAAGTATTGCCATCCTCACTTCTAAGGAGCATTCTGGCTGTATTTCTTCCAAGACAGATTTGTTAATTCTTCTAGCAGTCCACTTTGACTTCAGTATTCTTCATCAACACCATAACTCAAATTCATCAATCTTTTTTGGTATTCCATATTCATTATCCAGCTATCACATACATATGATGCTTTTGAAAAAACCATGACTTTCATCAGGCACATTTTAGTCTTCAAAGTGACATCTTTGCTCTTTAACACTTTAAAGAGGTCTTTCTTAACCAATTTCCTCAATGCAATAGTCATTTGATTTCTTGATTGCTGCTTCTATGGCTGTTGATTGTAGATCCAAGTAAAATGAAATCCCTGACAGTTTCCTTTTTTTTTTCTACATTTGTTATGATGTGGCTTATTGGTCCAGTTGTGAGGATTTTTGTTTTCTTTATGTTGAGGAGTAATCCACACTGCAGACTGTAATCTCTGATCTTCATCAGTAAGTGCTTCAAGTCATCTTCACTTTCAGCAAGCAAGGTTGTGTCATCTGCATTGTTGCAAGTTGTTAATGAGTCTTCCTCCAATGCTGATGCTGCATTCTTCTTCATATAGTACAGCTTCTTGGATTACGTGCTCAGCATACAGACTGAATAAATGTGGTGAAAGGATACAACCTTGACACACACGTTTCTTGATTTTAAATCACTCAATATCTCTTTGTTCTGTTCAAACTACTGTCTTTTGGTATATGTACAGGTTCTGAATCACAATTAAGTGTTCTGGGATTCCTATTCTTTGCAATGTTATCTATAATTTGATATGATCCACACAATCAAATACCTTTGCATAGTCAATAAAACACAAATGAGCATCTTTCTGATATTCTCTGCTTTCTGCCAAGCTCTATCTGACATTAGCGATGATATTCCTCATTCCATGTGCTCTTCTGAATCTGGCTTGAATTTCTAGAAGCTCCATGTCAAAGTACTGGTGCAACCATTTTTGCATTATTTTCAGTAAAATTTCACTCACACATGATATTAATGGTTGTTGCTGTTAGGTGCTGACTCAGAGTGACCCTATGTACAACAGAATGAAACACTGCCCGGTCCTGTGCCAACCTCATAATCCTTGCTAAACCTGTTGGAGCCACTGTGTCAATACATCTTATTGAGGGCCTTCCCCTTTTTTGTTGACTCTCCACTTTACTAAGCATGATGTCCTTCTCCAAGGAATGGTTCCTTCTGACAACATGACCAAAGTAGGTGAGACAAAGTCTGGCCATTCTCGTTTCCAAGGAGCATTCTGGCTGCACTTCCTCCAGGACGGATTTGTTAGTTCTTTTGGCAGTTCATGGTACCTTCAGTATTCTTCGCCAACACCACAACTCAAAAGCATCAATTGTTCTTCAGTCTTCCTTAATCATTGTCCAGCTCTCACATGCATATGAGGCAATTGGAAATACCATGGCTTGGGGTAGGCTCCTCTTAGTCTTCAAAGTGACATCTTTGCTCTTCAGCACTTTAAAGAGGTCTTTTGCAGCAAGTACAATATATTGTCTGATGTCTTGACTGCTGCTTGCATTGGTGTTGATTGTGGAGCCAAGTAATATGAAATCTTTGACAACTTCAATCTTTTCTTCATTTATTGTGATGCTGTATCATTCCATATTTTGCTCATAGAGTCCTTCAATATTGTAACTCAAGGCTTGAATTTTTCCTTCAATTGTTTCAGCTTGAGAAATGCTGAGCATGTTATTTCATTTTTTTCCCCCTAGCTCCAGGTCTTTGCACATTTCATTATAATACTTTCCTTTGTCTTCTTGAGCCACCCTTTGAAATCTTCTGTTCAGCTCCTTTTTTCCCCCCATTATTTCTTCCATTCCCTTTAGCTACTCTCCATTCAAGAGCAACTTTCAGAGTTTCTTCTGACATTTGTTTTGGTCTTTTCTTTCTTTCCTGTCTTTTTAATGCCATTTTGTTTTCTTCGTGAATGATGTTCTTGATGTCATCTCACAATTTGTCTGGTTTTCACCATTGGTGTTCAATGGGTCAAATCTATTTTTCAGATGGTGTGATGGTTATGTTTGTATGACAACTTGGCTAGGTAGGCCTGGTTGAGTGGCCCATGATGAGACTGGTAATCAACTCCATGGTGGAATCTACTGGGAGCAGCTGAGTAGCTGCCTTAGGGAATGTGGTCTGCTTCCTGTATTTAAGAAGAAACCTTGGGAATGGTCTCTAGCATATGGCATGCTTGAACCCTGCATATAGCTGTGCCATTGCTCAGCAGCCTGCTATGCTCTGCCAATCTTGGGCCTTACAATGGACTTAAGTTTTTGGCCTGCCATGTGGTTTGGTAACATCGGGACTGTGCCTTTTTTACTTGTCAACCTTGGGGCTTCTCAGGCTCAGCAGCCAGCAGCTGTCTGAGTGAAGGATCCCCTCTAGCTCCAGTGGGCCGGGAGTAGGAGGCAGAGCTGGACCCCAAGGTTGAGGGGCTTTCACTCAGCCCCTAGCACTTGAACTTGGCACTTTGAACTTGGACTTAAAGCCTCCAAATTGTAAGAATAAACTCCTGTTTGTTAAGGCCATCCCATTTGTGGTATTTTCTTGTCAGAGTGGCACTAGGTAACCAGAACAGATGGTTTCTAAATTCAAGTGGGATAAAATCAAAGTTGTATTTGGCTCTCGTAGACTTGTTTTTAATTTTCTTCAGCTTCAACTTGAATTTGCATAGGACCAATTGATGATGTTTCTCACAGTTAGCTGCTGGCCTTGTTTCAACTGAAGATATTGAACTTCTCCATTGCCTCTTTCCACAGATGTAGTCTATATGATTCCTGTGTATTCCATCTGGTGAGATCCATATGTATAGCTACTGTTTACATTGTTGGAAAAAGGTATTTGCAATGAATAAGTCGTTGGTCTTGCAAAATTCTATCATGTGATCTCTGGCATCATTTCTGTCACCAAGGCCATATTTTCCAATTACCAATGTTTTTTTTTTGTTTCCAACTTTTGCATTCCAATCACTAATAATAATGAAAATATATTGATTGCATGTTTGGTCAATTTCAGATTGCAGAAGTTGGCAAAAATCTTTAATATTTGTATTTCTAAATCTTTAAAGAATACAGTCAACTGCAAAGAACAAGAATTTTATAAACATTAATGAAGTAATTTACAGCTTGAATTTCAACATTGCTTAACGCTGACTAAACTACTATAGTCATTAGACAATGATGGCAAGGCCAAAACAAGTATCATTGGCAGTAATCTGTTTCAGACGAGACATACTAATTATTTTCATAACCTCTTTTTCCTCCTTACAAAACAATGACAGTGATTACTCAGTCTTATATAAAGGACAGCTCATTGAAACCTTCAAATTAATAGTAATACTCAATGTTTGCATGTGTTTTTTTCTCTTCACGGGGCTCAAACACTACCAAATACTAATGAGACATTCTAGATCACCTATTTTACCGTGAACACCATCTTACCTTTATATAAAAAAAATTTAAAGGCAATTTTAGCATATAACTAACATGTTCTTTAATTGTTCCAGAAGTAGAGATTTAGTCATTCACCATTCATTCATTCATTCATCAATGTATAAGTACTTCATCCATCCATTCATTCACTCACCTATTCATTCATTTACAGATATTTATTAAGCAGCTCCTGCATACTAGGTTCTGTGCTAAGTTCTGGCTACACAATGATGAAAAAAACAGATATAGCTCCCAGCTCTCATGGGGCTAACAGTCTAGTGAATTCTACAACTAAGTTTTAATAAGATTTATGTGCTTATACTGTTTGCACATAAAATTCTTTTTGATTTTTTTTTTTTTTCCTAATTAAGGTGGCATAGTGCCTAAGGCATTTGATTGCTAACCAGAAGGCTGGCAGTTCAAACCTACCAGCCTCTTCTTGGAAGGAAGATTGGCAATCTATTTCCGTACAGATACTGTCTCAGAAACCCAAGGAAGGGTAGCAGCGATGAATTGAATCGACTCAATGATAGTGAGTTAATTAAGATTCAGAGGGCTAGTTTGAAGCCTAATACTTTTAACTTTTAACTACACACTTTGGAAGATCATAACCCCTGGAAAGAGAACTAAGTCCTTGCAGAAAAACAGCTGAGTGTGACAAGCCCAAGCTTGTAGTCTGTGCAGGTTGTTGTTGTTGTTGTTAAGTGCCGTTGAGTTGTTTCCGACTCACAGCGACCCCATGCACAGCAGAACGAAACACTGCCCGATCCCGCGCCAGCCCCACAATCCCTGCTATACTCGAGCCCATCATCGCAGCCACCGTATCAATCCATCTCGTTGAAGGCCTCCCCCTCTTTCCTCGACCCTCCACCCTACCAAGCATGACATCCTTCTCCAGGGAATGGTCCCTTCTTACAACATGACCAAAATAGGTGAGACGAAGTCTGGCCATTCTTGCTTCCAAGGAGCATTCTGGCTGCACTTCCTCCAGGACAGATCTGTTAGTTCTTTTAGCAGTCCATGGTACTTTCAGCATTCTTCACCAGCACCACAACTCAAAAGCATCAACTCTTCTTTGGTTTTCCTTATTCATTGTCCAGCTCTCACATGCATATGAGGCAATTGGAAATATCATGGCTTGTGTCAGGCGCACCTTAGTCCTCAAGGAGATATCCTTGCTCCTCAGCACTTGAAACAGTTCCTTCGCAGTTGACTTTCCCAATGCTACACGTCGTCTAATGTCCTGACTGCTGCTCCATTGGCATCGATTGTAGAACCAAGCAACGTGAATTCCTTGACAACCTCAATCTTCTCTCCATTTATTGTGATGCTCCTCATTGGTCCAGTTGTGAGGATTTTTGTTTTCTTTATATTGAGACGTAATCAGTACTGCAGAATGTATTCTTCAACCTTCATCAGTAGGTGCCTCAAGTCATCCTGTGCAGGTTACTGTGAGTAAATCACAGAATGAAATAACAACAGGACAATCGTGCATGGAAACCAGTCCATCATCCTACTCATTTCTGTTTTAATGGTTGTTTTTGTTTGTTGATTTACCTTCTTAAGATTAAGAGCACATTTTCTATTTATAAGGCAGTTTGGGATGGGTTAGTATGCTCAGCTTCTAATGGAAGGATTAGAGGTTTGAGATCACCCAGAGGTGCCTTGAAAGAAAGACCTGGTGATTAACTTCAAAAAATCAGTTATTGAATACTCTATGGAACATAGTTCTACTCTGACAGAAATGAGGTCACCATGAGTAGGAATTAACTAATGGCAACCATTTCAATAATTATTAGTGTATCCTAGAATTCCTAAGGGAGCTCTGGTGGCGTAGTGCCTAAGGCACTTGACTGCTAACCAGAAGGCTAGCGGTTCAAACCTATCAGCCACTCCTCAGAAGGAAGATTGGGCAATCTATTTCTGTAGTGATACTGCCTCGGAAACCCAAGGAGGGGTCGCTATTAGTCAGATCCTATGTCAAATTGTGGGGAATCACAAATTCTTCTGATCCTTGGTCTCCAAATCTTTTAAAAGGGCAGATGAATAATCATTTCTGATTTGTGGAAAACACTGACTCATCCCTTGCTGAAAGAAATGGGATATTTCCTCCCGAGTAATTTCTGCTGCTACGTGGCTTAGTGTGGCATTTCTCTCTTATGGCAGTAGGTAGGGGAGAGAGCTGAGTTCTTAAAAGGAGTAAATGTGTTCTCCTTTATTGATATAGTTCGACTATAGCAATTGCTGTAGCTCTTGTTTTCATTTATTTGGTCAGAGGTGGGTAGTATAGATATGGTTTTCTACATATTTCCCTTTTCCTACCTAGGGAAATTGTTGACAAAATAAAAGCGAATCAGAACTCATCTGTATAGGCCTAGCCTGGCAGAGAAAATTGTCCTCCAGGAATCCTGAGCAACTTACACTTGAATAAGCTTTCTGTTCCTATGTATTTATCTCCGTTATGATAATTCTTTTTATGTCTTCACTATAACAATTTTCTGGATCATAACACAGTTGTTTTGTATATGTCCCTATTATGACAATATTGTATATGTCTCCATTATAACAATTTATAGAGCATGGTATATTGCAAGCCCATGTTTTCTCACTAGACAATGAGTTCCCACAGGGAAGGAGTTAAGTTTTTCTTCTTGATATCTTCAGTAATGAGCATGTTGTTGTTCTGTGCTGTTGAGCCAATTCTGACTCATGCGACCCTATATGACATAGCAGAATTGCCCCATAGGGTTTCTAGGCTGTAATCTTCAAGGGAGCAAATTGCCAGGTTTTTGTTTTTTTTTTTTTTTCCCATGGAGTGATTGGTAGGTTTAAACTGCCTACTTTCAGTTAGTAGCAGAGCACTTAACCATTGTGTCACCAGGGCTCCTTAGTGACCAGCATAATGCCTGGCAAATGGAGGTGCTCAGTAAGTTTGTCGAATGAATGAATTTCTAGGGATATTTAGCAGTAGAGATTTAAAAGTCTATCTTGATTGCTTGGCGACATGGCCCTTCCATGTCTTATTGGCTGGTCTGAATACATGTAGGCCTCCTTTGATTTTCTACAACACTGCTAATATTCAGGATGTTACTGTTTCCAAGTGTTTTCTAATGGAGTTGCTTTTGTAGTTTGCTTGGAAAAACTGCAATATTATTTCAGCTGATTGTGAAATAATAAAACAAGTAACAACCTCAAATGCCAGAAAACATTATTTTCATGGAACTTTACATAAAACAGTTCTACAAGATCTACTTACAAAATATACACAAATGGAGAAAATAGTGTGACAAGCTACTGAATGCCATGTATTATTTTTATAATGGGAAAAGAATATTTGTTATAGAGCAGTATGTGGTTAGGATAAAAATATCTTCTCAAAT
Organism: Orycteropus afer afer; assembly: GCF_000298275.1. Lineage (NCBI taxonomy): Eukaryota > Metazoa > Chordata > Mammalia > Tubulidentata > Orycteropodidae > Orycteropus > Orycteropus afer. The sequence goes on from NW_006921709.1 coordinate 8,641,269, forward strand.
AAGCCAGGGCATTTTCTCCCTGTTAACTCACAGGATGGAGCAGTGAGGGGGGAATGCTTTATTGATTATAAAATTTAAGTGTTACTGTTCTGAATCAATTCTTGTTTATATATGGCAATGTGGGGAGCTAAAGTCACTTAAGATTTGGGAAAGTCTGGACATAAGGACATAAAGATACTTGCTTGTCATTGTTTGGAGCATACATGAAGGATAAACATTTTCAGTTTCTGATTTTATCCATTAAGATTAGGTTGGGATGTATATAACAGAAAACTCCAAATAATAATGGATTAAGCATGTAAGTATTTATTTTTCTGCCAGGTAAAACAACTCCTCAAGTAAAAAGAAGAATCAAAGACTGGCATGGTGAATTCTTAGTCATCATAGCTCCTTCTTTCTGTTTCACTGTTACTAGCACTTGGCTTCTATTCCAGTTTGTCTCATGGTCCAGAGTTGTTGCTGGAGCTCCAGATATCACATCTGTAATCCACGCAAAAGGGAAAGAAAAGAAAGAAGCAAAGGGTGAAGGAAGAAAAAGATACTATTTCCTGGTGAATCAGCACTCTTTAAAGGAACTTCCTGCAAGCTTCTAGCCAATGACATTCACTCATATTTCACTAACCACGACTAGTAGTGAGAGGTTGGGAAACATTGTCTTTCAGCTGGGCATTTTTGTGGCTCCAAATAAAATTAGAATTTTGATGCCAAGGAAGAAGAGGAAATGGCTGTTGAGAGCAAACCAGCAATCTCTGATATTCTCTGAACCAGATAGAACATAGTTAAAAAAGCCAGAATACTTCTTGGGTTTATTGGATAATCAGAGCACTAATGGGAAAATGTGTGTACAGATTGTCCAAATAGGAACAAAATGCCTGGCAGGATGCCAGAAATACTTTCTAGGGAGAGGGAGGCTATTCAGCTCTTAAAAAGTCTTACAGGGTAGTTAATATTCATTAGGTTGGTGAATTTATCACAAGGCTTTGAATTGGTTCAAAATAGTTCAGTCATGGCTGACAGAGCATATACATGTTGTTGTTGTTGCTGTTGTTAGGTGCCGTCAAGTCATTTCCGACTCATAGCGACCCCATGCAGAGCAGAACGAAACACTGCCCGATCCCACGCCAGCTCCATGATCCTTCATACTTGAGCCCATTGTTGCAGCCACCGTGTCAATCCATCTCATTGAAGACCTTCCACTCCTTCATCGACCCTCCACCTTACCAAGCATGACATCCTTCTCCAGGAATTGGTCCCCTCTGACAACATGACAAAAGTAGGTAAGTAGGTGAGACGAAGTCTGGCCATCCTTGCTTCCAAGGAGCATCTTGGCTGGACTTCCTCCAGGACAAATCTGTTAGTTCTTTTGGCAGTCCATGGTACTCTTAGCATTCTTTGCCAGCACCACAACTCAAAAGCATCAACTCTTCTTCAGTCTTCTTTATTCATTGTCCAGCTCTCACATGCATACAAGGAGATTGGAAATATCATGGCTTGTGTCAGGTGCAGCTTAGTCCTCAAGTCTCCTCAGCACTTGAAATAATTCCTTTGCAGGAAACTGACCTGCCCAGTGCTACACATCGTCTAATGTCCTGAGTGCTGCTTCCATTGGCGTTGATTGTAGAACCAAGCAATGTGAATTCTTTGACAACCTCAGTCTTTTCTCCATTTATCGTGATGCTGCTTATTGGTCCAGTTGTGAGGATTTTTGTCTTCTTCATATTGAGATATAATCCATACTGCAAGCTGTGTTCCTCATCTTCATCAGTAAGTGCCTCAAGTCATCCTCACTTTCAGCAAGCAAAGTTGTATCATCAGCGTATCTCAGGTTGTTAATGATTCTTCCTCCAATCCTGATGCCATGTTTTTCTTCATATAGTCCAGCTTCTTGGATTATTTGCTTATCATATAGATTGAATAGGTATGGGGAAAGGATACAACCCTGGTGCACTCCCTTCCTGATTTTAAACCATGCAGTGTCCCCTTGTTCCATTCGAATGACAGCCTCCTGGTCAATATACAGGTTCCTCATTAGAACAATCAAGTGTTCAGGAATTCCCCTTCTCAATGTTATCCATAATTTGTTATGATCCACACAATCAAACGCCTTTGCATAGTAAATAAAGCATAAGTAAACATCTTTCTGGTATTCTTTGCCTTGAGCTAAGATCCATCTGACAGCAGCTATGATATCCCTTGTTCCATGTTCTCTTCTGAATCCAGCTTGCACCTCTGGAAGTTCTCTGTCAATATACTACTGCAACTGTTTTTGAATTACTTTCAATAAGATCTTACTTGCGTATGACATTA
>NW_006921709.1:8645321-8647536 GCF_000298275.1 Orycteropus afer afer
TGAGAGCTTTCTGAGCTAAGTGACTCATCTTCCTCCTCTGTATTGGACAGTGTTTTCTGGACTATTCGTAAAGTTGCTCAGTAATGTATCAGACAATGTTTCTCTGCTATTCATAAGGTTTTCCCTGGCCAATTCTTTGAGAAATGGATGGCTTCTTCCTTCTTCCTAGTCTGTCTCAGTCTGCAAGCTGGGGTGATACCTGGGTACCTGGTGCATCCCACTATGTTTGAAACACCAGTGGCACAGCCTCAAGACTCATAGCAACACATCACCACAGTAGGACAAACCAACAGACAAGTGTGTACATATGCATAGCAACCAAATCTTATAAGCATAGGATTTTGACACAAGTAGGAAACAGCAGTGTCCTGCAAAAAAATGACTGCTAACCATACCACTTTGAAGGTGTTTCAGCCGCCAAAGAGATTTGGTTGCTGTGGAATGTGTATGTGCCATCAGCCATAACTGAACCATTTTGAACTGATTTGAAGCTCTGATGAGGTTCATTACTTCAAGGATCAAACCTTAATTTTTCTACTGCACCAAAAGTGGATTTGTCTCTCATAGAGAAACTCAGATTACCCCAACTTAGAGGAAAAAAGTCATAGATGTAGGAAAGCAAACTGCTTGGTGAACATGGAATCAGAAAAAGATAAGATAAGTCAGCCACTGTGTCAATCCATCTCATTGTGGCCCTTCACCTCCTTCATCGATCCTCCACCTTGCCAAACATAACATCCTTCTCCAGGGAATGGTCCCTTCTGATAACATGACTGTTTTGGTTACCTTTGTGAAGCTCTAACAGAAAATACCACAAATGGGATGTCTTGAAGAAACAGGAATTTACTCTCTTAAAGTTTGGAGGGGGAGCTCTGGCAGCGTAGTGCCTAAGGCACTTGACTACTAATCAGAAGGCTGGCGGTTCAAACCCACCAGCCACTCCTGGGAAGGAAGATGGGGCAATCTACTTCTGTAGTGATACTGCCTCGAAAACCCAAGGAGGGGTCACTATGAGTCAGGTCCAACTCGATGGCACATAACAACACCACCATAGTTTGGAGGCTTCAAATCCAAGTTCAAAGTGCCAGGCTCTAAGGGCTGAGTGTAAGCCCCTCAACCTTGGGCTTCAGCTCTTCCTCCAGTTCCCAGCCCACTGAAGCTGGAGGCTTTTCTTCACTCAGCTGCTGGCTGCTGAGGCTGACAAGCCCAGAGTTGACAAGTAAAGGCCTAGTCCCAATGTTACCAAACCACATGGCAGGCTATTAATTCAAATCCATTGAAAGTCCCAGGATCAGCAGGCTGCTGAATGATGACTCAGCTACATGCAGGGTTCAGGCGTGCTTTAAGTTAGAGACCATTCCCAAAGCTGTTTCTTATATACGAGAAGCAGACCACATACCCAAAGCAGCTATTCAGCTGCTCCAGTAGATTGCACCATGGAGTTAATTACCAATCTCACCATGATGAATAACTACATTCAGCTGTCCAGCCATACAACCAGGCTCAGCCAAGTTGACACACAAACTTAACCACCACAATGATCAAAGTAGGTGAGACGAAGTCTGACCTTTCTTGCTTCCAAGAAGCATTCCAGCTGTACTTCCTCCAGGACTGATTTGTTAGATCTTTTAGCAGTCCATGGCACTTTTAGCATTCTTAACCAGCACTACAACTCAAAAGCATCAACTTTTTTTCTGTCTTCCTTATTCATTGTTCAGCTCTCACATGCATAGGAGGCAATTAAAAATACCATGGCTGGTGTCAGGCACACCTTAGTTCTCAAGGAGACATTTTTGTTCCTCACACTTGAAAGAGGTCCTTTGGAGCTGATTTTCCCAGTGTTATACATCGTCTGATGTCCTGACTGTTGCTTCCATTGGTGTCAATTATAGAACCAAGCAATGTGAATTCTTTGACTTCAATCTTTTCTCCATTTATCATGATGCTGTTTATTGGCCCAGTTGTGAGGATTTTTGTTTTCTTTATATTGAGATGTAATCCATACTGCACTGTATTCTTCAGTCTTCCTCAGTAAGTGCTTCAAGTCATCCTCATTTTCAACAAGTAAAGTTGTGTCATCAGCATATCACAGGTTGTTAATTATTATTCCTCCAATCCTGATGTAACATTCTTCATCATATAGTCCAGATTATATGACTATATGACTCGGATTATTTGCTCAGCATATAGATTGAAAAAGTATGGTGAAAGGATA
>NW_006921709.1:8648736-8660940 GCF_000298275.1 Orycteropus afer afer
CTGGCACTTTGAACTTGGACTTAAAACCTCCAAATTGTAAGAATAAACTCCTGTTTGTTAAGGCCATCCCATTTGTGGTATATTTCTTGCCAGAGTGGCACTAGGTAACCAGAACAGTGGTCTTCCCTTTTGGTTTTCTAACTCCAGGTCTTTGCATATTTCATTATAGTAATTGGCTTTGTCTGCTCTAGCTGTTCTTTGAAATCTTCTGTTCAGCTCTTTTATCTTGTCATTTCTTCCATTTGCTTTGGCTACTCTCTGCTCAAAGGCAAGTTTTAAAGTCTCTTCTGACATCCATTTTGGTCTTTTCTGCTTTTCTCATCTTTTTAATGACCTCTTACTTTCTTCATGGATGATGTTCTTGATGTCATTCCACAGTTCTTCTGGTTTTCAGTCATTGGTGTTCAGTGCATCAAATCTATTATTTAGATGGTCTCTAAATTCAGGAGAGATATATTCAAGGTCATATTTTGAAGCTCATTGACTTGTTTTAATTGTCTTCAACTTCAAGTTGAACTTGCATTTGAGTGGTTCATGGTTCCATAATCAGCTTGCAGCCTTGTTTTGGTTGGAGATATTGAGCTTTTCCATCCCCTCTTGCCACAGATATAGTCAACATGATTCCTGTGTACTCCATCTGGCAAAGTCCATGTGTATAGCCATCATTTGTGTTGTTGAAAAAAGATATTTGCAATAAGTTGTTGGTCTTGCAAAATTCTATCATGCAATCTCCAGTGTTCTTTCTGTCCCCAAGGCCAAATTTTCCAATAACCGGTGATTCTTCGTTTCCAACTTTTGCATTGCAGTCACCAGTGATAATCAACACATCTTGATTGCATGTTCAGTCAATTTCAGACCGCAGAAGTTGATAAAAATCTTCATTTTCCTCACCATTTGGCTTTGGTGGTTGGTGTGTAAATTTGAATAATAGTTGTATTAACTGGTCTTCCTTGTAGGCATATGATATTATCCTATCACTGACAGCACTGTACTCCAGGACAGACCTTGAATCACTCTTTGCAATGATGAATGCCACACCATTCCTCTTCAATTGTCATTCCTGGCATAATAGATCATATGATTGTCTGATTCAAAATGGCCAAAACCAGTCCTTTTCAGCCCACTAATGCCTAGCATATCAGTCTTTATGTGTTCCATTTCATTTTTGACATCTTCCAATTTTCCTACATTCGTACTTCATACATTTCATGTTCCTATTATTAGTGGATGTTTCCAACCGTTTCTACTCAATTTGAGTCATGTCACATCAGCCAATGGAGGTCCAGAAAGCTTTACTTTATCCATATCATTAAGGTTGGTTGTACTTTGATGAGGTAGCTTTTTCCCAGTCATATTTTGAGTGCCTTCCAACCTAAGGAGCTTCTCTTCCTGCACCCTGTGAGACAGTGTTTCTGGGCTATTCATAATGTTGCCCAGTAATGTATCAGACAGTGTTTCTCTGCTATTCATAAGGTTTTTCTGGTCAATTCTTTGAGAAGCGGATGGGCTCTTCCTTCTTCCTAGTCTGTCTCAGTCTGTAAGCTGCGTTGAAAACTGTGCACCATGTGAAACCCTGCTGGTGTTTGAAACTGGTGGCACAGCCTCAAGCCTCAAAACAATGCACAAGGCACCACAGTAAGACAAACCGACAGACGAGTTCATCTGCCTTAGCTGTTCGAAAACTCTCCACCCTCCCCTTACCTGGATCCTGCCTGGATCCTGTGGCTTTTGTCATCCCTGGTGTTCCTCTCCTTTTCCTGCTTCCTGACTTTAGTCAGCTATTATGTAGACACTTATGGTTCAAACCAGAAAATAATGTGATCTTTTCGTGGTAGAGCCTAAGAAGTGATAAGGTTGTTGTTGTTGTTGTTATGTGCCATTGAGTCAGCCCCAACTCATAGCGACCCCTACTTGGGTTTCTGAGGCAGTATCATTACGGAAGTAGATTGCCCAACCTTCCTTCCGAGGAGTGGCTCGTGGGTTTGAACCGTCAGCCTTCTGGTTAGCAGTCAAGTGCCTTAGGCACTATGCTACAAGGAGAGCATGTCAATTTAGAGTTGACTGAGATAACTCAGCAAGAAGACTGAAGAAGTCAACTTTTGCAAACAGGAAGTCAATGTGTGAAAGCTTAAAAGTAGATCTGACTCATTCAAAACACAATAAATCTGACTGTTCAATCAGTATACATTTGGTTCTCAAATAACTCATAAGATGCTCTCTGAGTAAGTTATCCGGTGTGTCTAGGTAATCTTGTGAAACTGTAAGCTTTTTGAGGGTACTGGAGACATTGTGATCAGGCAGATTGAGCACGTGTCTCCTCCTTCCACATCCATTTTGTGTCTCCAAACAGAGAGGTGAGTTAAAGAGGAAGTAATTACATATGTTTCTGACACAATCAAACTCGTAAGCACTACTCTTCAGATCCTTTGAGGGTGTTGTTGTTAGGTGCCATTGAGTGAGTTCTGACTCATAGTGACCCTACACACTGCCTGGTCTCGCACCATCCTCGCTATCATTGCCATGCTTGAGCCCATTGTCACAGCTCCTGTGTCAATCCATCTTGTTGAAGGTCCCCTTTTCTGAGGGTGAATGGGGATTTATTACATGCAAACGCTATGAGTCAAAAGGACTAATTTTGGTACCTGCTTCTAGACTGGTTTAGTTACTTACCTGGATTAATATTCATTTATTTCATGTGTTGTATTTGGACCTAATTGTTCTTAGTGTTGTCATTTCCTATTAAAATAGGGTGGACTTAAAAGTACAAAGTCTTCTTGTACACCTGTGGGGGAAGCAAATGTGCTCTTTCCACAATCACAAAGAAGGGAGAAAGTGGGAAGACTCAGAAAGACACCACCTCACTGCAAGTCGCAGTTGATTAAATCTGACTCATGTGACCTTGTTTGTCGGAGTAGGGCTGGGCTCCATAGGATTTTCAATGGTTCATTTTTTAGAAACACATTACCAGGCCTTTCTTCTGAGGCCCTTCTGGGTGGACTTGAACCTCCAGCCTTTCATATAGCAGACAAGTGCATTCATTGTTTGCACTACCCAGGAACTCAGCAAAATTCCTTAAAATCTTTGCCCTTAAAACTTTTAAGCAGTTTTAAAATCTGGCTGTTTGCTTCTATTTGCCTCTTAACTTCCCTTTGAAGCCACAGACAGAATCAAATAAACTCTCAAAAACAGAACTTCCCAAATTAAAATATTATCTTCTTTTAGGCTCTGCTGGAGAGCTATTAGGAGCTCTGGTGGCATAGTGCCTAAGGCATTTGACTGCTAATCAGAAGGCTGGTGGTTCAAACCCACCAGCCTCTCCTCGGAAGGAAGGTTGGGCAATCTACTTCCGTAGTGATACTGCCTCAGAAACCCGCAGAGGGGTCATTATGAGTTGGATCAGACTCACGACAGTGAGTTTGGTTTTTTGGTTTGGGGAGCTATTGGTATGTTTAACCACAAACTATTTCCCTGAAAAGATAAGGGATGCATTTCAATTATGGTTCCATCAGCTGCTTGTCAAAATAAATTGTTTGTCTTCCAATTTCAGAGTCTCCAGGTCTGCCACAGTTGTTGAAAGAAGCTTCCTGTGTGGCAATTTGATCTGGTTTGACTATTGGATGTTAACAGCAGACTCTGAAATAAAAACATAACTCTTTGGTTTTAGTGACAACTTTTCAGGATATTCACCAACAGGAATCAGGACAATCTCAACAGTCCTTACTGTTAAAGAGACTTACAAGGATACGTTCCATGGATTTGAAATTTGGAGGAAATAGATACAGAATTATTTTTTAAATAGTTGGTTCAGAATCTCTACAATTTTCCTCCTTTCTTTTCTTGTAAAATATTCTGAAACTTTGGGACATAATCAATATATTTTTAATGAATCAAAATGATATTTAAATAAAATTATTCTTACTCACATCTTCTCAGAGCATTTTGATAATTAGGTTACTTTTTATCCAGTGCTTCCTTTTGGCTAAATATTCATAGTTCAGTGTTTGTACTTGTTATTGGTTTCTAAGAACTATGATAAAAATCAACCAACCAACCAAACAAAATAAACAAAAACATCCCTTTCCATATGGATGTAAGGAAACTTGATGTGCTATCTAGAAATGAACACTATCCCCTGATACCCCAATTAAATATAGAGGCTGAGGGTATCCTTTGGCTTTGACTATTGAAGGACAAAAAGCCAGAAGGTCTTTCCCCATCCTCTACCACCATCCTCAACTAGAAATTATTACTATCCTAATCATTGGACTAGGAGCTCTTATAGCGTAGTGCCTAAGGCATTTGGCTGCTAAGCAGAAGGCTGGCGATTCAAACCCACCAGCCACTCCTCGGAAGGAAGGTCAGGCAATCTACTTCCGTAGTGATACTGCCTTGCAAACCCAAGGAGGGGTCGCTATGAGTCGGATCCGACTTGAAGGCAGCGGGTTTTTTTAATCATTGGACTATCCCAGTCTAAGAGAACAGAGATGCTAACACTTACTGAATTGCACTTTGGTCATAAGCCATCAGTTCACGATGTTGTATGATCCTCATTGTTGTCTTTATTTTAAGATGTTATTACAGTTATTCATTATCTGTGACTAGATTTGCCCATTTATCAGAATCAACTGACTTTCTTTCAAATGATGCAGATTTCCAGGCTTACCTCAAACCTATTCAATCTGAATATTTGGGCAAGGTCCTAGGGAATCCTATATTAAAAAACAATCTTCTCAGGTGATCCTGATGCCTTTGCTAGGGTATGGGAACCATGGAACAGTGTCCTTCTTAAGAAAACAATGGGAAAATTTCTCTCTAGTTTCAGTTCCAGTTCCGGCACCAGTGGTTCTTCTTCTGGGCAAAACAAATAGTTTATTTTTATTTCCTGTACACTGTAATTCACATAACTGATTGTGTTGATCTTTTGTATTGGCTAATGGAAAGCACAAAGCCAAATGCTGCTCCTTCCAGCAAATGTATAGGAAGAAACTTAAAGGAGTTTGGTCTTCATCGTTTTCCTACTCTTATTTCCCCTTTGCCTTGATTTCTTCACTAACTTACTTTTTAAATTTTAAATTTGGTTCTATTGCATGTATTTGTGTACACTGTTTAAAATCCTTTCTGAAACAAAACGTGGCATAAATAAATAATAAATCCTATCCTAAATAGTTCTATAAACCTTGGTGATTCTTTTATAATTTGAGTTGGGTTGTTAGAATTTACTGTTTCTTATAAAAGACAACTTAGGATGACCCAGCAGAAATCACAATATACACCTAAGTGAAGGTGATATCATTATTTCTTGTTTAGTTATCTTTTTACTCTTTGGGGAGAGTAGATGGAGTAGGGGGATCATATTTGCCATGCCTTATTTCCAAAAAGACAAAACAAATAATTTTCCTAATTTTATCCAGAATGAAACCAGCATAGTAGAGATATAAAAGTGATCAGTGATCAAAACATGGTTTGATTCCTTAACAAAATCAGTCCTAAGGGGGCAGAGATAGAGGCCAGCTGTGCCCTGCTTTAACTACAACCAACTACATCTGAAGATCGAGTTGGCCTATAGAGCATATTCTGGAAAAAAAGCAAGCATCTAGCAGATCCAAGGTAATCACTTGTCCTCTTGACTTGCATGCAATGAGGCAAGATTACTTTTGGTCCAAGACAAGTATTTCTTGGTTAGTAGAGTGTAGACTCCAAGTTTCTTAGCTTCACCACATTTGTGACTTCCAGAGACTGTGGCATAGAAGATACCTTTACAGACCAAGGGGTCACCTTGTCAGAAGCTGTTGAGCTGTTTCTCTTACCAATAGTTGATTAGTCAAAGGATCATTATCTGAGTCCTTTGTGTTCTGAAGAGAACCTAAATGGGTTTTTGCTCAGTATAGATGCTCTATGTCTTTTCTCAATGACTCTTTCTTTCTCTCCATGCCCCTGTTTCTGTCTATTCTCTTTATGTCTCTGTGGCAAAATTCAATGCTTTGTATTCTTGTCAGTCAGGATACTGATTTTCAAGAGGATGATAATCTTGGAGCAATGCAGATACAAAGAATGTTTGAAATCACTACTCCTCTCCCCTCAAACATTGCTTTGTATAGTATGATGTGAATATCCTAATTTTTTAAAAAAATATTAATTCATTTACACTACATATTTTTAAAATGAAATCAGTTGCTGTAGAGTTGATTTTGACTCATGGAAACTCCATGCATGTCAGAGTAGAATTGTGCTCCATAGGGTTTTCAACAGCTGTGACCTTACAGAAGCCAGGCCTTCCTTCTGAGGTGCCTCTGGGTGGATTTGAACTGTGGACCTTTCAGTTAGTAACTGAGTGTTTAATCATTTGCACCACTTAGGGACTCCATATGCAACATATTAGTAACTTATAGAGATGAACATACTTTTATTTTAAAAATACTATCTCAGAAAACAAAAGATTTTGAAAAGTGTAATGACAGGTTCTTTTTTTCTTTCCCCTGTCAGTTGATCAACATTATTTAAGAAACACAGACTACATATTTGAGATTTTTGCATTTTATTCTTATGAGTCTTATGAGACACTAGTCATCTTTAGTGACCTCAGGGCTGCAAGGCTTTCTAATGATAGTAACACCCCTCATAGGAAGGCTGTAAGCATTCAGATATAGTCTACCATCCTCATTAACAAACCAACGACTCCTCAGAAGGAAGATTGGGCAATCTACTGTGGTAAAGTTACCGCCTTGGAAACCCAAGGAGGGGTCGCTGTGAGTCGAATAGACTAGACGGCAGTGAGTTTGGTTATTTTTGGTTTGGTATTAGGCATTGGATAAATTCTTATTCATACTGGTAAATAAGAAAGAATAGAGACTGTCACTGAGGAATGTATCAATAAGTAACATCATAATAAATGGAGAAAAGATTGAAGTTGTCAAAGATTTCATTTTACTTGGCTCTGCATTCAACAGCAATGGAAGCAATAGTCAAGAAATGAGATATTGTATTGCACTGGGCAAATTTGCTATAAAAGACCTCTTCAAATGTTGAAGAGTGTTCTGGTTACCTAGTGCCGCTCTGATAAGAAATATACCACAAATGGGATGGCCTTAACAAACAGGAGTTTATTCTCTTACAGTTTGAGGCTTTAAGTCCAAGTTCAAAGTGCCAGGCTCTAGGAACTGGGTGAAAGCCCCTCAACCTTGGGGTCCAGCTCTGCCTCCTGCCCCCGGCCCACTGGAGCTAGGGGTGTTTCTTCACTCAGACAGCTGCTGGCTGCTGAGGCTGAGAAGCCCAAGGGTGACAAGTAAAAAGGCACAGTCTCGATGTTACCAAACCACATGACAGGCCATTAATTCAAGTTCGTTGTAAGTCCCAAGGTCAGCAGAGCATGGGAGGCTGCTGAACAAAGACATGACTGCACGCAGGGTCCAAGCTTGCCATATGCTAGAGACCATTCCCAGAGCTTCTCCTTATATACAGGAAGCAGACCACATACCCCAAACAGCTACTCAGCTGCTTGTGGTTGATCCCACCATGGAGTTGATTGCCAGTCTCATCATGGGGAATAACTATCACCAGCTGCCCAGCCACTCTACCAGGCCCAGCTAAGTTGACACAAACAGAACTACTACAAAGAGCAAAGATGTCACTTTGAAGACTAATGTGCTCCTAACCCAAGCATGGTATTTCCAATCCTCTCATATGCATGTGAAAGCTTTGCAATGAATAAAGAAGACCAAAGAAGAATTGATGCCCTGGAAGAAGTGCAGCTGGAATGCACCTTAGAAGTGAGAATGGACAGATGCCATCTCACCTGCTTTGGTCATATTGTCCAATGGGACCATTCCTTGGAGAAGGAGATCATGCTTGGTAAAATGGGGAGTCAGAGAAAAAGGGGAAGACCCTCAATGAGATAGATTGGCTGTGACGATGGGCTCAAGTGTAGCATGGATTGGAGGGTGGTGCAGGACTGGGCAGTGTTTCATTCTCTTGTACATTGGGTCTCTGTCAGAATCAACTTGACAGCACCTAACAACAACAACAACTGAGGAATGGAGAATATAATTTTAGAACTATAATGTCTATCCTCCACATAACTCCTTTTCTGCATGAGTGAGCATTTGGAGCCTTGGCTACACTCTGAGCTGCCTGTTTGAAGGATTCTCAAGACTCTGAACCAAAAATTAAAAAGCAAACAAACCTATCGCCATCTAGTGTATTCTGACTCACAATGACTGTATAGGACAGAGTTGAACTGTCCCACAGAATTTCCAAGGCTGTAGATCTTCACAAAAGCAGAAGTGAGTGGCTAGTTCATTTGAACTGCCAACCTTTCAGTTAGCAGCTGAGTGCTTAAACACTCTTATCACCAGGAATCCTGGACCCAAGACACTTACCTGGCCCAGCAGGAATCCTCTGGCCTTTAGTGTCTCCTGCATATACTATATCTTTAGTTATCACAGGGTTGTGATTCTAGTCACTTTGGCTGTTGCAAAGTTTTCGATTTATGACAGTAACAGTGACTTTTTGCAGGGTATCTGAGGGGCTAAGCAAATTTGAGTTGGTGGCTCTCTAGCCAGTAACCTGGTATTTGGTTCCAGCTCTGATATTGTTTTTGAATCTTAGGTGGAATAGCTGAATATTCTTGTTGCGTTTTGCAGCTGTGTGAAGCTGACAGATTGAAAAGAGAATAAATTATCATTCATCCTCCGTAGGATTCTGCTATTTCCCTGAGTGGTGTATGTGTGGTCCCTCTGTCCTATGAGTGTGTCCCTCTTCTCGAATCTACTTTGGTGGTAGCTTGCAGCTGCCTTTGTGGTTGTTGCTTTTCTGAATATACTCTCCATTCCCTGTAGACCTTAGTGATGCTTGGGGAAAGAGTTTACACAGAGTAGGAATTCTGCCCAGTCCCAAGCACACTGGCCTTTACCCTGTATTGGATGGTTTCTGTGGAATAGCATCCATAGGTCATGACTTCGAGGGCTGGGCTGTTTCCTGCTGGATAGGACCCTTGAGTATGGTCTAGACTAAGTTTGGACTAGACTAAATATGGTCTAGACTAAGTTGTAACTCACTGCTGAATCCCTGAAGTCACTTGGTTGGCTATGTTGTATAATCTACTATTATATATTTCAGTTGATAATGAGAAAAACATTTGGGAAAAAGACTGTCAATGTGGATCATTGAGATGTCCCTCTCCCACATAAATGAGCATCAGAGTTCCTTCTCCTTATATAAACACAGCCCTGATGTATTTGTGATAAATTCTTGTTCTTTTCCAGGCAGCTTATGGAGAAATCTGGACCCTTATAGAATATGTCATAATCAGTTCCAATAAGGGGAGGATGCTAACAATATACTTTTGTGTAGATGGTTTACTGGAGCCATGCTGTATAGGAATGTTGGAGAAGTTGAAGAAATGTGATGCTACAATACCCAAATCAGCATGATAACATTTAATTTAGGATCTGATTTACATATAAAAAATGGTACAAATTTATTTATTTTAATTTTATTGTACATTGGGTGCAAATTTACAGAGCAAAATTTGTATTACATTCAACAGTTCATGTACATTTGATTTCATGCCCCAATTACCATCCCTGACCATAATAAACTCTTCTCCCCTCACTTCCCTGTGGCTACCCCCTCCCTGTGTCCTTCTTAACTACCATCTGTCCAGCTTTCCCTCTACATGAATGCTGCCCCTCTGGTGCTTGTTCTAAGGGGTGTATCTCCCTAGAGTAGGTGGGAGCATTGCCCTAGGTTAAGTGTTCTGCATGTAGGTCTTTCTGTTATTGGGCTGAGAGCCAATCCTTGGGAGCAAGTTCAATTCTAGACCCAAAGGGTAACCCAGGCCATAGTCTTGGGGGTTCCATCAAACTCCATCTGGCTAGTAGTTCTTGTCATTTTTGTGTTTTTGAATTTCGTTCCACACTTTCCTTCCACTCTATCCAGGATCTCCAGTTTTGATCCCTTCCCATGTGGTTGGTATTGGTAGCCAGGCACCATCTAGTTTTTCTGGTCTCATGGTCCATCATATCCTTGGACTCATTGTTTCCAGATGCCTTTGATTTTCTTCACTTTCCTTTGCTTCAGATGAGAGGAGACCAATAGTTGCATCTTAGATGGCTGCTTGAAAGCTTTTAAGACCCCAAGCACTACTCACCAAAGTAGTTTGTGGAGCAAGATTTTTATGTACTACGTTGTGTCAACTGAGCTTGGTGTTCCCTGATACTATGATCCTGAGTCCTCAGGACTAGTGATTCTCTCTCTCAAGGTGTTTGGTTATCTCTGAGTGGTTATTACAACTCTGTCTTCTGTTGCTTCTGTATTGTGTGTGGCTAATTTTGTAGCACAAGTGAATATGTAAGACCATCTTCAGCTAAATCTATCCTCCTGTTCACTGACCCCTATCTGATCCTCCCATTTGTCTGTGCATTTATCTGTAGCCTGGTGTTTGGTGTTAGTGGCAATGCAGTATTGTGCATATACTGTTATTTGACTCTGTTATCTATATCCTATGTGCACGTTATAGTGTCCTGCCTTTCCCCAATGTCACCATATTTATCACAGACTCTTTCCATACCATCCCTCCCCTCACCCAAATCAACATGTGCCCCCTAACTAGTCTGAAATTTTCCTTCTCCTTCCCTCCCATCCCTGGAAACCAACAATGTGAATTTCCTTCCCTAAGTAAACCTTTCCTTGACTTTTTACAACAATGAGCTCATACAGTATTTGTCCTTCTGTGATTGACTTATTTCGCTCAGCATAATGTCTTCCAAATCCATTCACGTTGTGAGACGATTCACGTATTTTCCCTTATTCTTTGATATAGCATAGTATTCCATTGTGTGAATGTACTATAATTTGGTTATCCATCCATCTGTTGATGAGCATTTAAATTGTTTCCATCTCTCTGCTGAATTGTGAATTGTGCTGCAATGAACATGGGTGTACATATGTCTGTTCTTGTCCTGTCTCTCACTTCTTTAGGATATATTCCTTGTAATGGAAGTGCTGGATCAAATGGTATTTCTATTTTCAGTTTTTAAAGAAAATGCCATACCGTTTACAATGTGGTATGAGTTTTTTAATCTCAAATGTTTGTTTGGAGGCCTCATTCTTTGAGAGTGTGCTCCTGAAACCACCTGAGGAGATGGCCTTTGGCAAACTTGAAACAGCTGAAAATGAGATCAGCTAAAGTTAGCCTCGAGAATACAGACAACAAAGTGGAAGATACACCATGGGGCTGAGCTGTGTCCAACTGCATGACCAGGCATGGGGTCTAGTCTACAAAAGGAGGGGCCCAGTTTCTGTAGATTCTTGTATGCTTGAAGGCAGTGAAGAGAAAGCCAGGGGAAAAGATTCTTCTACACACAATATCTGTGATTCCAGCCAACATAGTTCAGAAAGTAGGATTCCAAGAACATGGAGTGTAAGAGGAAAGCTAAAGCTTGAACAGATTTTTTTTTTTTTTTTAAAGCCAATTGCCATCAAGTCAATTCTGACTCATGGTGACCCCATGTGTGTCAGTAGAACTCTGCTCCATAGTATTTTCAATGGGTAATTTTTCAGAAGTAGATCACTAGGCCTGTCTTCCAAGGTAACTTGGGGTAGACTTGAACCTCCAGCTTTTCAGTTAGCAGTTGAACATGCTAAACATTCACACCATACAGGGACTCTAAACAACTTAAACAGAGTGAAAAACTGTCCAGAGATGCAAAGGCTCATCACCACGTGGCAGTCAAAGCCAAGGGATGCTGCAGCTGAGCCAGCCGGAAGCAGATGGAAAACTTCCAGGGAAGCTTTCTAATGTCAAGCAAAGTCACAATGAGTTGATGAAGTTGAAAATTTGTGATAAATGTTACCTAGGCTTCCTACTAATTAGAGTTTACTCTAAAAAAAAATTGATCTAGTTGTCTAGTGAATTTGTATAATGTTAAAGTGAGTGGTTCCAAAAAAGATGTATTATGCTAATAAACTAAGATGGGAAAATATACCATTTTAGGCTTGGCTCTGGCACACTTGTTCTCTGGTGGCAGTTTATCTAGTGCAAATGCATCCACTTGCCAGGTGTATGATTCAGAGAACTGAGTAAACAATTTTAGAAGGGTAGGTGCATTGTCATTACTTAACAGATTTTGTTTTGCAATGTCATTCTTTAGTGTTTTTTTTTTTTTTTTTTGCTACAATCTGGAAAGAGGTACCCTTGCTTCTTAA
>NW_006921709.1:8661040-8681762 GCF_000298275.1 Orycteropus afer afer
TTGTTCTCTGGTGGCAGTTTATCTAGTGCAAATGCATCCACTTGCCAGGTGTATGATTCAGAGAACTGAGTAAACAATTTTAGAAGGGTAGATGCATTGTTTTTTCTTAACAGAATTGACTTGACGATGTCATTTTTTTTTTTTTTTTTTTTTTTTATTGGCTACAATCTGGAAAGAGGTACCCTTGCTTCTTAAATTGAACAAAGGCTATCTTTTACCAAGTGGCAAAATTGAGAAAATTCTACCTGTTACCTTACTTTTTTTTTCCTTCTGTTTTTCTCCATTTTAACTCAAGCCATATTTTATCTGTTAGAATGAGACTGATTAGCAGACATGAGAATAAACAAATGGTAGAAAAAAGTCAATTAAAAATGGAATCAGTTATGCTTGTTGAGGTAAGTACCTAACAGAATCACATGAAATTTGTGCTATTCAACAATTTTGACCAATGAAAATGGCAATTTCCCATGACTTAATCTATTCATTTTTTCCTGTGAATGTGTTTATCTACAAGGGTCATAATTTCAGCTATTAGGCTGATTTCTAGTTCATATTATAGAATTAAATATATTATCCAAGCAAAGAACAAAATAGATTCTAGTGATTCTATCATCAGGACAAGTTGGAAAACCACTGTCCTAAGAAGAGTGAAAGTTTTAATCAAATGGTAGATATCTTCCCTAAAACAAATCTCTAAAAAATAGAAGATTTTTTTCATTCATTTATTCATACCAGTCATATACATATTTTTGTAGAACAGTATTTTTTAAATACCAATTCTTTTTTTTCCTCTTGATAAATCTAAGTTCCTTAGGTGGGTAAAGGTGGAGTGTAAGTTCCTATCTGGTTACTGTTGTGTCCTCAGGTTCTATAATGGTGCCTGGCATGTAGTAATCATATATGTTGAGTGAATGAATGGATAATTCTCCCTTTCCCTCTTCCCCTCTGCATTCAAGAGCTCTGCTCACTGTCTCTCTGGAGGGCTGTATATTGACAGAATGCAATGAAAAAACAAGTCTTTTCAGGAGTCGATTTTTCCTTACAGGCTTCAAGTTTTTAAACACTGAAGGACTGACTCTTCACAAGGTCAAACTACCGTAGACTTCTCTAGAACTAGAAAGAGTTTCCCTGGAGGCTGTGGGACAAGGGAGCAGTGATAGAAGGGACACAATGAGAGCACAGATGTCTCCTGTGAAGCAGCCTGAGTCTTGAGTATTTCAGAGGCAGAAATCCCTAGAGAGAGAGTGGTTGGTGCAGTTGTTGTTGTTGTTGTTATGTGCCGTCGAGTCGGCCCCGACTCATAGCGACCCCTCCTTGGGTTTCCGAGGCAGTATCACTACGGAAGTAGGATTGCCCAACCTTCCTTCCGAGGAGTGGCTGGTGGGTTTGAACCGCCAGCCTTCTGGTTAGCAGTCAGGTGCTTTAGCCACTATGCTACCAGAGCTCCTAGAGAGAGAGTGATTGGTGCAGAGTAAGGCCAAATAGTCAAGGTCACAAGTGGCTGCACTAAGATTCCTTGGCCATAGGGTGGAATGGAAGCAGAAGAATGATTCTCAAATTTCTCAGTAGGGAGTGGAAGTGATGTAGACGGTCATATGCATACAGGAACAAAGAACGTATTGAAGGCAACCTGCTTGAACCAAGGATTGAGAATTAGATGGAATGACAGAAGTCTCGGTGGACACTTACATGAATGGTTGATATCAAGGGTCAACCTCACCCCATTCAACCCTACCCCACTTTTATAGTTGGAGCTGTGTGTCAACTTGGCTGGACCACAATTCTGTGTGGTTTAAGCAATTGTGGTGTGGATTATTCCCATGATGGGATCAGATATATATGTTTTGAGGAGCCAATCCATTAAAAGGGAGTTTCCCTAGAGGTGTGGCCTGCTTCCAATATATTTATGGACATCCTGGGAAAAGAGACACTCTTCTGTGGATTGGGATTCTGTTGTGCTGCCTACCATTGTCTGTGAGTGAGAAATCCAGCATTTGGCCTGGAGATCTTGGATTCATCATTTGTTGGAGTCAACAGCCAGTATACTGCCTGCCAACCTTGAGCATAGTGGCTAAGACACTTGCCTGCTAACCAGACGGCTGGAGGTTCAAACCCACCAGCCACTCCTCGGAAGGAAGGTTGGGCAATCCTACTTCCGTAGTGATACTGCCTCGGAAACCCAAGGAGGGGTCGCTATGAGTCGGGGCCGACTCGATGGCACATAACAACAACAACAACAACAAGTTTTGTTTCTCTAGAGAACCCATTTGATCTAACACACCCACCCACTCCATACCTTGGCATTATGAAAGAATATCAGAATTTGCACCCAACTATGGGAAGCCCTGGTGGTTAAAAGCTTGGCTGCTAACCAGAAGGTCAGCAGTTCAAACCCACCAGCTACTCCATGGGAAAAAGAAATGGCAGTTTGCTCCCATAAAGATTGCTGACTTGGAAACCCCATGGGACAATTCTACTCTGTCCTACAGGGTTACTATGAGTCAGAATGGATTTGCCAGTGGTCTTTTTTTTTTTTTTTTTTTTTTGGTTTGTGGGAAGAAAAGGGTGAAGTCATAATTGACTGACACCATTATAACACATTGTGTTAATTTATCTACAAATAAAGTAAATTCTATTTCTCAGATACTTGAATTTGTGGTTGAGATTTGTGCACAGTACTGTAAATTTTTTAATGACCTAAGGTTATGAGCCCAGCTCTACAATAATTAATTTGATATGTTTATACCTCATCCTGGGGCAACATAGAGAAGGAAGGTCTATTACTTGGCTGTCACATTTGATCAAAAGTCCTGTATTCTCACCAAGAAAGGTGATTCGGAAAAGAAAGGAAACTTTCCTCAAAGTGAAAAAAACATTGCTAATTTGAATTGAAGATGTTTTAAAATTAATAAACCAAAAAAACCAAACTCACTGCCATCGAGTCAATTCTGACTCATAGCGACCCCCTTTGGGTTTCCAAGGTGGTAAATCTTTACAGAAGTAGATTGCCCAGTCTTCCTTCTGAGGAGTGGCTGGTGGGTTTGAACCACTAGCCTACTGATTAGCAGGTTAGCAGTCAAATGCCTTAGGCCTACACCATCATTGATAATTGTACTGTGGATATTTTATATGGTACAAACTGGTGAGTCAGGTGAAGAAACAATCATTTTTTTTTTTTTTTCTTTTAATCTCTGGTCATAGACAGTGTTTCAATAGTGCCACTGTTGATCTGATTTTCTTGCTGTATGTTAGATAAAATTGCATTTGTATCTAATGCAATAATACAAGAATAAAAATGTAGTATACAAATGGTTCTAAGGTGTTGCCAAGATTGCCAAGAAAAATAAATAAAAATTGCAATATTCCTTTCCACCACTCATCTGCCAGGTTTTCATATTGTAGTGGCTTGCATGTTGCTGTGATGCTGGAAGCTATGCCACCAGTAGGGTCTCCCATGGTGGATGGCTTCAGTGGGTTTCCAGAATAAGGCAGACTAAGCAGAAGGATACGGTGAACTACTTCTAAAAAAATTTGTTGTTGTTGTTGTTATGTGCTATCAAGTTGGACCTGACTCATACCAACCCCTCCTTGGGTTTCCGAGACAGTATCACTACAGAAGTAGATTGCCCAACCTTCCTTCCGAGGAGTGGCTGGTGGGTTTGAACTGCCAGCCTTCTGGTTAGCAGGCAAGTGTCTTAGCCACTATGCTACCAGAGCTCCCCTAAAAAAACTGGCTAGTGCAAATCTTATGAATAGCTTAGAAGGTTTTCTGATATCGTGCCAAAAGATGAGGCCCTCAGGTCGAAAGACACTTAAAATATGACTGGGGAAGAGCTGCTTCCTCAAATGCCCTTAATGATGTGGATGGAGGAAAACTTTCAGGATCTTCATTTGCTGATGTGGCATGACTCAAAATGAGAAGAAACAGCTCCAAACATTCATTAATAATTACAATATGGAATGCACAAAGTATGAATCTAGAAATATTGGGAGTTGTAAAAAATGATATAGAATGTCTAAAGATTGATATCCCAGCCATTAGTGAGCTGGAAATGACTGATATTAGCCATTTTGAATCAGATAATCATATGATCTATTATGGCAGGAATGACAAATTGAAGAGAAATAGTGACACATTCATTGTCTAAAAGAACAATTTCAAGATCTACCATGAAGTACAATGCTGTCAGTGATAGAGTAATATTCATATGCCTACAAGGAAGACCAGCTAATACCACTACTATTGAAATTTATGCACCAACCACTAATATCAAAGATGAAGAAATTGAAGATTTTTACCAACTTCTGCAGTCTGAAATTGACCAAACATGCAATCAAGATGCATTGATAATTACTGATGACTGGGATGCAAAAGTCGGAAACAAGAAGGATTGGTACTTGGAAAATATGGCCTTGATTATAGAAATAATGCCAGAGATTGTGTGCTAGAATTTTGTAAGACCAATGATGTATTCATTGCCAATACCTTTTTCCAACAACATAAACGGTTACTATACACATGGATCGCACCAGATGGAATACACATGAGTCTAATTCTACTACATCTGTGGAAAGAGACCAAGGAGAAGTCAATATCATAGTCAGAACAAGGGCAGGGGCTAACTGTGGAACAGACCATCAATTGCTTGTATGCAAATTAAAGCTGAAAAATATTAATACAAGTTCATGAGGCCAAAATATGACTTTGAGTATATCCAGCTTCATTTACATATCTCAAGAGTAGTTCTTTAGCATTGAAGACTAATGGTTAAAGACCACATAACTTGTGGGATGACATCAAGGACATCATACATGGAAAAAAAAGATCATTAAAAAATAGGAGTGAAAGAAAAGACCAAAATGGATGTCAGAGGAGACTCTGAAAGTTGCTTTTGAATTCAGAGTAGCTAAAATGAATGAAAGAAATGAAATAAAAGAGTTGAGTAGAAGATTTCAAAAGACAGCTCTAGAAGGCAAAGTAAAGTATAATGAAATATGAAAAGACCTGGAGCAAGAAAATCAAAACGTAAGAACATTCTCAGCACTGCTCAAGCTGAAAGAACTGAAATAAAAATTGAAGCCCCAAGTTACAATATTGAATGACTTTATAGGCAAAATATTGAACAGTGCAGGAAGCATCAAAAGAAAGTGGAAGGAATACAGAGTCATTGTACCAAAAAGAATCGATCAACATTCAACCATTTCAGGAGGAATCATATGATCAAGAGCCAGTGGTATTGAAAGAAGTCTAAACTGCACTGAAGGCATTGGTGAAAAACAAGGCTCCGGAAACTGACATAATATCAAATGAGATTTTTCAACAAATGGATGCAGTGCTGGAGTTGGTCATTCATCAATACCAAGGGATTTGGAAGAAAATTACCTAGCTCACTGACTGGAAGAGATCCATATTCATGCCCATTACAAAGGAAAGTGATCCAACAGACTGTGGAAATTATCAGACAATATCATTTATATCACATGCAAATAAAATTTTGTTGAAGGTAATTAAAAAATGGTTGCAGCAGTACATCAACAGGAAAGTGCCAGAAATTCAAGATGGATTTAGCACGGAATGAGAGATACCGTTCCTGATGTCAGATATATCTTGGCTGAAAGCAAAGAATACCAGAAAAATGTTTACCTGTGTTTTAGTGACTATGCAAAGGCATTCAACTATGTAGATCATAAATTACGGATGAAATTGTGAAGAATGGGAATTCCAGAACACTTAATTATGCTCATGCAGAAACTTTATGTAGAATAAGTAGCAGTCATTCAAACAGAAGAAGGGGATGCTGGATGCTTTAAAATCAGGAAGGGTGTGCCTCAAGGTTGTATGCTTTCACCATACTTAATCAATCTGTATGCTGAGCAAATAATTAGAGAAGCTGGACTAAACGAAGAAGAATGTATCAGGATTGGAGGGAAACTCATTAACAACCTTCAATATGCAGGTGACACAACCTTGCTTGCTGACAGTGAAGAAGACTTGAAACATTTACTTATGAAGATCAAAGACTACAGTCTTCAGTATGGATTACACCTCAGTGTAAAGAAAATGAGAATCCTCACAGCTGGACCAATAAGCAGCATCATTATAAATGGACAAAAGACTGAAGTTGTCAGGGATTTCATCTTACTGGGATCCATAATCAACATCCATGGAAGCCACAGTCAAGAAATCAGATGTCCTATTGCACTGGGCAAATCTGCTGCTAGTGACTCTTTAAAGTGTTAAAGAGCAAGATGTCACTTTGAAGACCAAGGTGTGCCTAATCCAAGCCATGGTATTTTCAGTAGCCTCATATGCATGTGAAAGCTGGACAATGAATAAGGAAAACCAAAGAAAAGTTCATGTCTTTGAATTGTGGTGTTGGTGAAGAATATTGAAAATACCATGGACTGTTAGAAGAATGAACAAATCTGTCCTGTAAGAAGTGTGGTCAGAGTGCTCCTTGGAAGCAAGAATGGCCAGACCTCATCTCACCTACTTTGGTCATATTGCCAGAAGGGTCCATTCCCTGAAGTTGAGGGTCAGCAAAAAAGGGGAAGACCCTCCATGAGATGGACTGACACAGGGGCTGCAATGATGGGCTCAAGCACAGCAAGGAATGTCGTGGTGGTGCAGGACTGGGCCACGTTTCATTCTGTTGTACATAAGGTCATTATGAGTCACAGCTGGCTTGATGGCACCTAACAACAACCACCAGCACAATTATGGTGTTGGCAAACATTATTAAATATATCATAGACTACCAGAAGAACAAACAAAAAATGCATTGGAAGAAGTACAGCCAGAATGCTCCTTAGAATTGAATGGTGAGACTTTGTTTCATGTACTTTGGATGTGTTATTAAGTTGGACAAGTCTTTGGAAAAGGACATCATACTTGATAAAGTATAGGATCAGCAAAAAAGTGGAAGACACTGGATGAGATGGATTAACCCAGTGGCTGCAACAATGGGCTGAGACATAGCAACAATTGTGAGGACGGTTCAGGTGCAGGCAGTGTTTCATTCTGCTGTACATGGGAGACTTACAGTCTGGTACAGACTCGATGGAAGCTAACAACAAAAACAATGTATCTTTATGAATTGTTGTTGTTGTTGTTGTGTGCCGTCCACTCGGACCCGACTCATAGCGACACCCCCCCCTTGGGTTTCTGAGGCAGTATCACTACGGAAGTAGATTGCCCCATTTTCCTTCTGAGGTGTGGCTGGTGGGTTTGAACCGCCAGCCTTCTGGAAGTCACTCCAAATGCCTTTTTTTGGGAACAAAACATTGTATTTATAATTATATTTGTTTAAATATGATAATTTCCCTCCTACTTGTAAAAGGGATCAAGACAGCTTATAATAAAGACTCATGCTGTAGATTAGAAAAGAGCAACCAAGATGAAAAAGAGCACAGAAACATACAGGGAAAGGAGGAGATGATTGTTTCAGGTTTGGGGGATGAGTGCATGATGGCAGTGGGGCTGGCTTGTGTAAAGTGGAGCTGTGACTTCCTGGAATTACCCCTTTTCGTTTTCGACCCAAAGAGTTTATTTTAGGAATTCCAACTCTATTTTTGAAAGGTTTGCCCATTGCAAAATCAGGTTAGGGATGAAAGCCTCATAGGATGTGAATTGGACTCCCTAGGGTTGATTCAAATTCAAATTCAACATGCCCACAAAACCCAACACTTTGGATGGTCAGGCTAAAATAAAACCCTAGGGACTCACACTCTAACAGAAAAAGATGAATCTGTGCAAAAAATCACTCACACAAGGAAGGCTATGAGGTACAAGTGGGAGGTGTGGAAGACAGATTTTGACGAAGGGTGTGGCTGAGAAAATTTCTGTTTTTCCTCCTTGTTTTGGTTACCTAAACCAAAAACCAAACTCACTGCCGTTGAGTCAGATCCAACTCATAGCAACCCCTCCTTGGGTTTCCGAGGCCGTACCACTACGGAAGTAGATTGCCCAATCTTCCTTGCAAGGAGTAGCTGGTGGGTTTGAACTGCCAGCCTTCTGGTTAGCAGTCAAGTGCCTTAGGCAGTATGCCATTAGAGCTCCTTTTGGTTACTTAGTGCCACTCTAATAGAAATATCACAAATGGGATGGTTTTAACAAACAGGAGTTTATTCTCCTACAATTTTGGAGGTTAGAAGTCCGAGTTCCAGGTGCCAGGCTCTAGGGGCTGTGTGAAAGCCCCTTGACCTTGGGCTTCAGCTCTGCCTCTTGCTCCCAGCCCACTGAAGCTGGAGGCATCTCTTCACTCAGGCAGCTGCTAGCTGGAGAGGCTGAGAAACCCAAGGTTGACAAGTGAAAAGGCACAGTCCTGATGTTACCAAACCACATGGCAGGCCATTCATTCAAGTCCATTAAAAGTCCCAAGATCAGCAGAGCATGGCAGGCTACTGAATGAAGACTTGGCTACAAGGAGGGTTCAAGCATGCCAAAAACCTAGAGACCTTCCTCAAAGCTACTTCTTACACACCAGCAGCAGATCACATTTCTAAAGCAGCTACTCAGCTGCTCCAGTAGATTCCACCATGGAATTGATTGCCAATTTCACCATGGGGAATAATCACACCCAGCTGCCCAGCCACTCAACCAGGCCCAGCCAAGTTGACAACAACCTTAACTATCACACTCCTCATTTACCAATTTCCTTGACTGGTTATTGCCTTTGAAATGTTTTGGTTATTTTTGTCTCCACTGGAACATGCTAATCTCAAAAACAACCCAAGCAGATGATGAATGCTTTCTGAACTCTCTGTTTCTGGATATTTTCATCTGGAATCTGTACTACAAAATATAATGGTCAATTTTTCTGCCTGGAATTTTTTTTTATACCTGGAATTACGTAGGCTCCCACCTCAGCTAAACCGAGGTTTGAATTCTCATGAAGGAGAAGAAATGACAACAGTTCCTTACATTTGCACAGTGCAGTATTTCTCTAAGTGTGATTTATAGAACTCCTGCTTCAGAACTTCCTCGAGGTGTTTGTTTAAATGCAGTTCCCTGAGTCCTGTGCTCGACTTATTCAGAACAGAATTGAGTACAGAGCAGAACCACAGTGTTGCTTACTGTTGTTGTTGTTGTTGTTGTTATTTGTTGCTTACTATAAACTTTTTAATCATCTGCCAAAAGACAGTCATAGCATTACCTTTATTGAGCATAATGATAACCCTTCTATTAGTGTAGGCTGTGTATTCTTTAACAGCTCCTAAGGAATCTTTTTCTAGCTCTGGGGAAGTCTACCATCATTTGAGCTTCTGAGGGGTCCCCATTGGTTTTCAAAAGCTTGAAAGGTAACATACCTCCTAAGTAGGGGAATCAGGACTCAAACCCAGCTTTTGTAAGTCTGTTTCCATGGCATCTCTTCAGGCTCCATGATCAGCCTCTTATTTCCTCTGCCACCCTACCTTGATCTTAGCAATGTTTACACTTAGACCCCTTTCCTTGTAGTCTGACAGAAAATGCACAGACCCTATTTTTTGAGGTCTCTTCTGGTTAAGAGGGGAGGTAGGTTCTGGCTCTCAGAGAGATGGGTTTTCAGAGTCCTAATCCATTGGAATATCATATTAGTTCCTCTACAATAGCCTGGGAAGACAAATAATAACAACACTAAATAAAACTTATTAAGTTTCTATGGTGTGCCAGTTTCTATGCCAAGCACTTCACATGTTTTCCCTCATTTAAAACTCCCAATACCCCTGTGAGGGAGATATTATGATTATCTCCATTTTCTAGATGAGGAAATTGAGGCTCAGATGAATTGAAAAACTTGAAAGAAATCACACAGATATTAAGAGGAGGCCAAAGATATAAACCC
Source organism: Orycteropus afer afer (assembly GCF_000298275.1). Taxonomy (NCBI): domain Eukaryota; kingdom Metazoa; phylum Chordata; class Mammalia; order Tubulidentata; family Orycteropodidae; genus Orycteropus; species Orycteropus afer. Next base: position 8,670,865 of record NW_006921709.1, read on the forward strand.
AGGCCAAATTAAAACACACAGTTGGTTTGAATCCAAGGCCTGTACTTTGAACTGTTATACTCTGGGAGCCTTGGGTGATTTGCAATGGGATGAGGCTATGCTGGAAGGAGTTCTGGTGAATTCTGTGCAGTAACTTGTTAGGTAGGTAGAAGGAGAGGGAAGACTAATCGAGGGAGGATTTTGGAAAAGACCTGGAGGGAGGTAGGCCAGGCATAAAGGACAGTAGACAACAGCTGGCGACTGGTTTGCTTCTGATAAATTAAAATGTTGAAAATAAGATCATATAGGAAGCTTTTTATGGTTTTCTTATACAATTGACATGCAACTAATAAAGGGGCCAAGATATTAAGTGGGGAACTGTGTGGCTGGGTGGTGAGAAAGAATCTTCTCCAGGTTTGGCTCACTCTTCCATTTTGCTGAGAGAGAGGCCTGGACTTAGCAAAATATTCCCACAGCAGACTTGGGAGTACATTTGTGGGAAGCCACCATTGAACTAGCTCATAAATATTTTGGATTTCGTGAAGCTTAATATTTTTCCAAGCACTGAACTGCCACATTTTTACACCCAAGTACCCTGTAGAGGAAATTTGATCCACATATCCTGGAATTCTTTATATTCCAGCCATTTAAAATGATATTTAGCTATAATTTTTCTTATTAATTCCAAGATCTCTTGCCTGTCTTTTTATAAACTCTTTTCCCCATTTTGGGAATCCACTTCTCCTGAGTCAAGTGTACTTGACAAAATTTTGAATTCAACTTAATAATACTATTTAAGATTAGACAGTACTTTATGGCTTGTGAAGAACTTCATACACCATATTTTAGGTTAGCCAAAAAAAAAAAAAAAAAAGAAGTGCTCTAATTTATTTCCTTCATTCCAGCCAGTATTTCTTGAATATTTATATTAAGTTGTGTGTTTGTTAAGGTTATAGTCCAATTGAGCAGGTACCAGAAGCAGGCTTGAAGAAGTGGGCATTTTGAATTGAGTGAACATTCATTGACGGTCGTCATCTGCCAGGCTGGTCTCAAGATGGCAAGTGTCCTGGGGAGAAGTGATGGGAATGCATGGGTCCCTGCAAAGGCAAGAACCTCATTTAAATGATGTCACTACATTAAGCTGTGAATCAGTGGTTTAGTATTTAAAAATAGAACAGAAATACTGTCTTTAGGCTTCAAAACATTTACACAGTAACATTAAGATGGGGCAATAAGACAAAAAGCTAAAAGAAACACAGAGAAGCAGGTCAATTCAGTTGTTCTGTTTAGATATAGATGATACCTAGAGAGCAAACCATTAAGGCTAAGATAGATTGTTAAAGGACGTTCTGTAAAGTATGTAAGGAAAAGAGAAGGCTCCGTTTCTTCTTACATTATTCAGGCAAGAAATGTAAGGAAGTGAACAAAAAACAAACAAACAAACTCAAAACCAACCTACCAAACAAATAAAACAACAACAAACAAAAAATTAGTTTTCTATTGCTTTTCTTTTTGTGATGTTTGCAACATCCCAAGATGGTTTTGTACTTTATTAACTGAAGTGGGCAAGACTCAGAGACTGAAGTGGACTCTGAGAGGTTATACTCTCTTCAGAAAAACTTTCATTCTAAGTATCCCAGAAAAATTTCTCTCTCTTTTGGTAAATTAAAGTGTTAAAAAACTCACCTGGAAACGTCTATTAACCCTTGTAGCTATCATTCCCAAACTTCCAGCCTCAGACCTCTGGAGCTGAGTGGGCAAAGAGTCTGAAAATCCATTAGCAAAGCATTGTCTCACACATACGATAATAACAATAATCATCATCAGAATCCAAACCAAACCAATTACGATTGAGTCAATTCCTACTAGGGCAACCTCCTATGTGTCAGAGTAGAACTGTGCTCCATAGGGTTTTCAATGGCTGAGTTTTTGGGAAGTAGATCACCAGACCTTTCTTCTGAAGGACCTCCGGGGAGACTAAAGCCTCCAGTCTATTAGTCAGTAGCCGAGTGCTTACCATTTACACCACCCAGGGAGTCCAATAATGACAAGAGCTGCAATTGATCTGTACTTGCACACATGCTAGAATATTTAAATAGATGCCATTTAATCACTTAAAATCTCAGTAAGTAGGTACTGTTATCATATGTTGTTGTTGTTTGCCGTAGAGTCGGCCCCGACTCATAGCGACCCCTCCTTGGGTTTCCGAGGCAGTATCACTACGGAAGTAGGATTGCCCAACCTTCCTTCCGAGGAGTGGCTGGTGGGTTTGAACCGCCAGCCTTCTGGTTAGCAGTCAAGTGCCTTAGGCACTATGCTACCAGAGCTCCTCTGTTATCATATACTCACTTGTAAAATGAGGAAGTTGAGGAACACAGAGCAAACTCAATTGTCTGATTTCCTCACGAGCAATATAACCTAACAAGGTTATGGGAATACTACTGCTTCATTTATTACTGTTGCTGTTTTCCTTGGCATTGTTCAAAGGACTTGGCCTTGGAAAAGAAAGGAAAGGTAGCCCAGTTCTCCCCAGTAAGGAAAATCCAATAATGTGTGGATGTTTGAAAGATAAGCTCCACAGTTAGTCAGTTATCACAGAACCTAACAGCAGATTGAATTATCTCCCAGGAGAGGCTGGCTTGAAGGAAAACCATATACACTGGAAAAGCATAGGGTATTCACTGAGCCTGGTGGTAGCATGCTGTCAGCATCCACCGCTGGTGGATCAGACCTCCTCCACACACGTGACTTTCATCATACTGGATGGAGGCCATAAGGGGCCTGGGATGAGGTGACACTTTTCTCCTTTCAATAATTTCTGTGTAGAAACCTACAAGGAAACCAAAAGAATCAACATAAAATATCTAAGCAGATTGTTTCATGTAATTCTTCTGATGTCAGGCACTATATTATTTTCAAAGAGAAAAGGAAAACCCTATAGTCACTTAATAGTTGTTATTATAATTTTACTGATGAATAACTGTATAATACATTATCATTTAGAAGGATAAAAACGGTTGTAGAATGTAGCAATACAATCACTAGAAATTCATTGAATGATTCCATCTAGTAGGCATACGAGATACTTACATTCTGGAGCCCCAGCCACTCCTCAGAAGGAAGTTTGGGCAATCTACTTCCGTAATGATACTGCCTCCGAAACCCAAGGAGGGGTTGCAATGAGTTGGATCTGACTTGATGGCAGTGAGTTTGGTTTTTTTGGTTTTATTAGGAAAAATAGGGAAAAAGAGGAAAATGTAGCCATGTTAATAATTTAAATTTAAGAAGCCCAGATTAAATACTCTAACCCTATTGGCAAAGGAAGAAGTTTCTGAAAGCTGAGTTTTGATCTTGGAAAGTTTTAAATGGCTCATCACAGTTGTTCTTTCACACTGTGGTTTTAGAGCGTGTTTTAGTTTGGGGAGTTTCAGCTCTTTGCTTTTAGCACATTAGAGGAGCTATATGGGTGCACTAAAAAAGTCGTTTCTGGAGGTAACCATGTCTAATATATGTATAAGTGTATTCGTATTATAAACAGTGGAAGAATTAAATTAAAAAAAAAAAATCCAAACTATAAGCACTTAATGAAGTTGCAGCCAGTGTTCAAAGGCATTCATTAGTCTTAAGCAATACTATTTTTCTGGCAGAAAATAGTGCCTATCATATTTCATTTCTGTCTATTTTTCCCTTGGAACCTTGCACAGATCATGGTTGCTTTACAATGAAGCTTAGCTAAACCTGAATGTCATCCAGAGAAACCCATATGCTCTGTAGCAAGCTTATTCCAGGTCATGCCCTTTTCCCTAAATTAGACCAAATTTGATTAAATTTTTGATAGATTTTGTAATGTTATTAAAGAAGAACATTGGAAAATACTTTTAATTCAGTCTCTCTTTTGCTCATTTTTAATTGAAAATGACCATGTGTTTATCCAGGGATTTAATAGTAATACCTTTTAAAAATTAAGAATTGCATCCTGTCATTCTCCAGCCCTTCCAAAGTACTTTCTCCTTCACTACAAAAGGTATTTTTAGGATTCTGCAGGATTCTATTTGCTCTTGGTTCTGATCAATATTGCAAAGATTATGAAGTGAACACAAGTAGGTAAATCAGGCACCAGAAATGAGAATGGCCAGACTTCATCTCACCTACTTTGGTCATGTTGTCAGAAGGGACCATTCTCTGGAGAAGGATATCATGCTTGGTAAAGTAGAGGGTCAGCAAAAAAGGGGAAAACCCTCAATGAAATGGATTGATACAGTGGCTGCAACAATGGGTTTAGAAATAGCAAAGATTTTGAGGATGGCACACCACTGGGCGGTATTTAATTCTGTTGTACATAGGGTTACTGTGAGTCACAGTCAACTCAACAACACCTAACAACACTTTCTCTCTTTTAAAAATATATGCATTCTGTAATCTATTTTTTTTTTCCCATAAAAGAGAATTGAAATCCTGAGCTATTATATATGGCAGACTGGAAAAGTTGGAAAGTGGAAATGATAATGTCAAACCATATAAAAACAAACCAAATCCATTGTTGTCAGTTTGATTTTGGTCATGACCACCCCATATGTTGCAGAGTAGAATTGTGTTTTGGAAGACTGAAAAAGAGTTGATGCCTTTGAATTATGGTATTGGTGAGAATATTGAATATACAATGGACTACCAGAAGAACCAACAGATCTGTCTCGGAAGAAGAACAGCCAGAATGCTCCTTAGAAGCAAGGATGGCAAGACTTCGTCTCTAGTACTTTGGTCATGTTATCAGGAGGGACTGATCCCTGGAGGAGGATATCATGCTTGGTAAAGTAGAGGGTAGGCAAAAAAGAGGAAGACCCTCAATGAGATGGATTGATGCAGTGTTTGCAACAATGGGCACAAGCATAGCAACTATTGATTGTGAGGATGGCCCAGGTCTGGGCAGTGTTTTGTTCTGTTATACACAGGGTCACTGTGAGTCGGAACCAAATCGATGCACTTAGCAACTACAACAGAATTGTACTATGTGGGGGTTTAGTGCCTGGAATCTTCAGATTCCCACCTTCAGGTTAGCAGCCAGTTGCAGCACTGATTGTGCCACCCAAGGTACTATAAGTTCCCTACTATATAGCACAACAATGTTGGGAAAATAAGCAAGATATGCAGAAATGATTTGAATTATTAGGAAGACATGCAATACGTAAAAGACAAAGCTTCATTTTTTTCATGGGGAAGTGGAGGTTAAGGCATGCTTAAAAACATCTCTTAGATGCTTATTGCTATGTGCATAAGAACGAACATCCACACGGCTTTTTGCAAATTGCAGAGCTTTTTCAGCTGTGTTTCCAGGGAGGTGGGTGTCATTAACCTTTGTGGATAAGAAAACTGAAGCTCAAGGTCTTGCTTGAGATTATGGAGCTAGCAGGTGGCAGAGCTGCTTCTTAAACCCTTACGTTCTGCCTCCAGGCTCCATGTTCCTTTCAACCTGGTCACATGCCACATGAGAAGTCCCAGGGGTTTTGTGCTTTAAGAGTCCGTCCAGAAGGGAAAAAGGATTTAGCCATATATGTTGCAATTAGACATGGATGAGATTTAGTTCAATTGGGAAGACAGTCTCATAACTCTTTCTTGTAGCTGAGGTGGAAAATTCTGAGAACCGTGTTGGTTTATAGTAATGAGTTATTTGGTTTTGGCTTTAGACTGATGCACTGGTTAATAGAATCATTTATTATTGTATTCAGGATCTGGATTTGAGAACAGTGGGCTGTGTAACATGATGAGCTCTACGATCTAATTTATTTCTGGGTGTTGGTTTTATTCTGTTGAGTCTGCTGTGTGGAGAGCGTGTTTTGTTTGGATGGCTTTTGCAGCAGCTGTGCTGGGCCGGGCAAGTGCAAGACTGTGCTCAGCCCGGGACTGGCTTCCCGTGTTGGGGGCCTTATCATTTTTCTTAGCTGGGTTGTGTTTCACTGTCCTCACTAGCTGCTCTTGGAGATGTTGTTTTTGAGCATAGGGTTTTGTCTCCCTAATCCCTTCCCTTTTTCTTTTGACCCTTCTGTGTTCTGTAAGGAAACCCTTACAGAATAACCACCCTGAAGCTCCAAAGGCCATGTGTGTGGTTCTACCCCTTGAGTGGAACAGATTTCCTTTCTGCAACAGCACAGACACCTGCTTCAACATTAGTCTCATTTTGTGGGTAAGAGTGAAGTCACTCAAAGTGTGATCTGTGGGCCTGTGCCAGTCTGTGAACTGCTAATTACTGTTTCAGGTAAGATGAAGCCAGCATCGAGAGTAAGAGTTCAGAAACTGTTATAGCAATTTAGCATTGCTGTATATAGTTTAAACAATATCAGACAATGTTTCACTGCTATTCATAAGGTTTTCACTGGCCAATGTTTTTTTTTTCAGAAGTGGATGGTCCCTCCTTCTTCCCAGTCTGTCTTAGTCTGGAAGCTCCACTGAAACCTGTCCACCATGGACAGGTTTATAATTTATTTTATTGAAAGAAATGTAATCTAATATCCCACCACCCATCTGTGGTGACTTGGGTGTTTCTATGATGCTAGAAGCTATGCCAGTAGTGTTTCAAATTCCAGCAGTGTCACCCATGGTGGGCAAATTTCAGTGGAGCTTCTAAACTAAGACAGGCTAGGAAGAAAGACCTGCTTCTGAAAATTAATCAATGAAAACCCTGTGGATCACAATGGATTATTGCCTGATAGAATGACCCCCTTAGATTGGAAGGTACTCAAAAGGCACTGTGGCCTGAAGCATGCCAATGATTGTGAAGATAGCATAGGACCGGGCAGTGTCTCATTCTGTTGTGCATGGCTTGCCATGTATTGAAGTCAATTCAATGGAAAATAATGATAAACAATATAATGTCTGTTCAATCTAATCATAAAAATTGGGCATGCGTTTTGTATGTCTTTTCTCTTTATTTGCCTTAATTTTTTATATACATTTTGATAGAATCTTATTTCAACCCGAGATGGACTGAAACTAAAAATGACAAACAAACAAAACCCAAGCACACTAGATAGCTTGAGAAGCACTGCTCTGTAGATACAACTACACAGCAGATTTGTTTCAAGCCCTTGCCTCTATTCCTTTTTAGCCCCCATAGAAAAATGTTCTCAACACAAGGTGTCCAAGGTTCCATGGCTGCCCAAACCTCTCCAGTTTCAGGCACTTGAAGTCAGGATTTGCTAGTATTTCCCTGAGCCCCTCCCTTATGGCCTACCATCCTCTGGTCCTTGATTTCTGTCCAGCAACAAAAAAACATAGTAAACCAAATCCACTGACATCTAGTTGATTACAACTCATAGCAACCCTACAGGGCAGAGTGGAAATGCCCCATAGGGTTTCTATGGCTGTAAATGGAAAGTGATTGGTGGGTTTGAACCACCAACCTTTTGATTAGCAGCTGCTTTAACCACTACAACATCAGAGCTCCTTATTCTGTTCAACAACAGCAACAACAACAAAACCCCACTGCAGTTGAGTAGATTCTGACTCATAGAGACCCTGATAGGGTTTCTAAGGCTGTAAATATTTATGGAAGTAGATTGTCTCATTTCCCTCCCATGGAACAGCTGATAGGTTTGAACCATTGATCTGGTTAGCAGCCAAATGTTTTACCCACTGTGCCACCAGAACAGAGTTAGGTAATTTTGTAAATTTGGTAAATGAATCTGCTAACAATTACTGTGACACCGGCAGCTGTGGAACTTTAGGGGTGGGAGTGGGGTTCTGTATGATGATATTATGTCCAAATGTCCTCTAAAAATATAAATCCTATCTCATATTACAGCCACCCCTTCCACAAGGTGCCTCAAAATGGATGAGTTAAAGAACAATAGCAAAGGAAAGTAATACCCTTGATTATGAGCTGGGGTCTATAGCCTTAGCCTCAATGCAGAGAAACTGGTAAGCTGCATTGGGCATGTGGAGCACTGCCTTTTCCTTTGTTGTTGTTGTTGTTGTTTGCCATCGAGTCGGCCCCAACTCATAGCGATCCCTACTTGGGTTTCCGAGGCAGTATCACTACAGAAGTAGGAATGCCCAACCTTCCTTCTGAGGAGTGGCTGGTGGGTTTGAACCGCCAGCCTTCTGGTTAGCAGTCAAGTGCCTTAGCCACTATGCTACCAGAGCTCCAACTTAAATACTATAGACAACTACTTTATACACTCTCTTCACCATCCCTACTACGGTCCCCTCCAGGGTCATTAGCCTCCAATGCCCAGTGACTTTACCTGTCAAACCACTTGACCAGTCAGAGCTCCAATTTGATTCGTCTGTGACAAGCCCTGCTCCCTTTGAGCCAGTGCAGTGGGGGAGAAGCAGAAATGAACTCCTTTTAGAGGCCTCAGAGGGGCAGTGATTGTTCGGTGCTAGAATTCTCTCCTTCCTTACAGGAAACGGAGGTTCAATTCCTGGCTAATGAACTTTAGGTGCAGCCACCACTCATCTGTCAGGGGCAGCTTGTATGTTACTATCATGCTGAACAGGTTTCAGCAGAGCTTCCAGGCTAAATCAGTCTAGGAATAAAGGCCTGGCGATCTATTTCCAAAGCATAAATCTATGAATCACGACAATCTGATCCCATTATGCACTGAGTCATCATGAGTTGTTGGCTGACTCAATGGCAGCTAACAACTAGCCCCCATATATTCGTCTAAAGTTCTTGATGGAATGATGGTGATGATAAGGGTAGAATGGAGGGAAATTTGTTTTACCTTCTTTTACTTTACCTTTTACTCAGAATATATATATATATTTATATATTACTGATCCTCATTTAACAAATATGAAGATATTTCATAATCCATCCTCCTCATTTACCCCTCTCCAAGTTAACTATGAAATAACTGTAATGAATGAGAGTAGCCTTGAGTATAGGATCTTGGCATGAACTATAATCATAAGAAAGCACTTCCAGAATTGGGCAAATGGGAGTTTTCCAGTAGAGCTGAAGCTGGCTGCCTGGTGATACAACATCCTTATCCCAACTGAGACCTCAAACTACCCTTTTGTGACACCTCTTCTTTTCTTCTTCAGGGTGGCCTTTCATGTTCATTTCCATTATGTTTGAATGTTATGGGAGGAGTGGAGAAAGTGCCACATGGGGTAGTCCTAGTGATGTTGCTGAACCTGAGACAAATCATTCACACTGTTTGAAATATTTGTCCTAAAAGATTTATACATGTGAGAATGCTTTCAACTGCAATGACTGCTGAAGTAAGGTCTGCAGCCCTGAGCACTTTCCCAAGCCCCAGACTTGTGGAGACACTGAGGATGTGTCAGAGCTGAGTAGTATTTTAGGGAGAAAATTGAGTCAATATTAGGTCAAGTTAATAAATAGTTTTCATCAACAGAAAGACCAGATAATAAAGACTAGGAGTAAGAGTGAGTCCAAAAGAAAATGGAAGGAAAAAAGAAATACTGCAGAGGGAAGAAGGATGATCAATTGAGGATTGTTACTGTTCTTGTTAGCTCCTATGACATTGGCCCCTGACTTATGGCAACTCCATGAACAACTCAACAGAATGCTGCATGGTCCTGTGTCAGCCCCACCATCTGTTGTTGGTAAGACCATTGTGATCCATAAAGTTTCTGTTGGCTGATTTTCAGAAGCAGATTGCCTCTGAAGCCTTTTCAGCAAAATAACAACACACAAACTTCCACTGACAGGTGATTGTTGGCTGTGCATGAGGTGCATTGGCCAGGAATCTAACCTGCATCTCTTCCGTGGAAGGTGAGAATTCTACCACTGACCATCAATGCCTCTCAGTTAAGGATAGAAGGCATTATGTTGAGACACTTCCATTTCTATTTGGAAATGTCCAAATACTCAGATACTTGTGATATGTCCCAAGACAAACATGATATCATCTCTTTCTAATAGAAACAGACCTGATAAAAGGAGTAATTTTATTATGTTGAAAGCAGTTGATTGTTTAAGCTAATCAGGATGATTTCATAAAATAAACGAAGCCACAGAAGGCAAAATAGTAAGTGGTGTTGTTGTTATGTGCTGTTGAGTTGGACTCAACTCATAGCGACCCCTGCTTGGGTTTCCGAGGCAGTATCACTATGGAAGTAGATTGCCTAACTTTCCTTCCAACTAGTGGAGGGTGGGTTTGAACAGCCAGTCTTCTGGTTAGCAGTCAAGTGCCTTAGGCACTATGCTACCAGAGCTCCTAAAATAGTAAGTGCTATATAGCAAAGATTGTGAGGATGGGGAAGGACTGAGCAGTGTTTTGTTCTGTTGTACATAGGGTCCCTATGAGTTGGAACTGACCTGACAGCACCTAACAACAACAAACAACAACACTGTGTTTTGAAGAACTCACTGCTGTTGAGTCGATTTGACTCATAGTGACCCCTCCATTGGTTTCCAAGGCAGTATCTCTATGGAAGTAGATTGCCCAATCTTCCTGATGGCAAATTCATTAATGAGGGAAATACAATAAATATGTTCAAGCTACAACTCAATCAATATGATTGATTAATTGATTCAGTGTTGTATATGTTTTTTCATTTAGAATGAATTTCAAGTAGAAATTATCACACACTTCTAAGTATGATAGAAATATTTTTTTCTCCAAAAAGCTAGTGTTTGACCAAACAACATGCACCCCTCCAAATCTCTATCTTACCCTTTATCATAAATAAATTCCAGGTGGATCAAAGATCTTAATGAAAAAATAAAATTGTTATAAACACTAACTGAAAATGGTAAATTGAAAATAATGTTTGGGAGGGGAAGGCACCAAGAAAAACATCAATATGTTAAAACATATAAAATTTTAAGAATTTAACACCAGGGGGAATGGAGAGGTGGGGCAAGATGGCGGACTAGGCAGAAGGATTGCACAGACCCTCTTCAACAAAGAAAAGGGAAACCAATTAACACAGACACAGAAGATAATCTT
>NW_006921709.1:8696005-8712629 GCF_000298275.1 Orycteropus afer afer
GGACACATGATTTGTATTGAAAAATATTTCCTTAATAGATAATATCTTTAATATATAAAGAGCTTTTACAAATAAATCATAAGTGATAAACAAGAGTCATGATAAGTGGACTTGACTTGATGGTGAGCAAATCAATAGAAACAGAAACAAAATAATACTTTAAATTACTTTATTAAGAACCTAGCATATAAATGATAATTAAAAAAACCTTATTGATTGTAGCCTAAAAATAAAGCATATTTCCCATTTTTGGAGGAATTAGCATACATTTGATATATTAATAGCCCAACAAGTATAGTATGCAACTGATAAAAAGACCACTAGGCTGAAAAGAGATGTAGCAACAAAAGCATAATCTACTAAATTCTCATTGTTGATCAACTGCTCCATTGATGGGCTTTAGCAACAATGTATTTATTATATTATTTCCACTAGATTTTTTGAATTTTGTGACCCTCTTCCCTACTACAACTCCTGCTGTTGAGCTGATCCTGGCTCACAGCAGCCCCCTATATGTCAGAGTAGAATTGTACTCCACAGGGTTTTCAACAGCTGAGTTTTCAGAAGGACATTACCAGGCTTTCTTCTGAGGCACCTCTGGTTGGACTCAAACTTCCAAACTTTTCAGATAGCAGCCAAGCCCATCCTTAATTCACCTCTTCTCTCCAAAGTCTGGAGTACATACTTTACTCATCAGAATTTCAAACCATTGGCCCTTTTGCAACTAAGTAAAATCTATTAAGCCTCTTCTGGATGGATATGACTTTCTCTTCAGTCTGAACAAGACAGTCATACTTAAAAGGCCCACTTTTCAATTCCAGTTTCCCTGTCCCCTTAACTTCTGCATGGGAACTGCCCAGGCCTACATCACCATTACTCTTTATTCTCTCAGATTCTAAAGGGAGCTCGGTGGTGTAGTGCCTAAGGCATTTGACTGCTAACCAGAAGGCTGGCAGTTCAAACCCACCAGCCACTCCTCAGAAGGAAGATTGGGCAATCTACTTTTGTAGTGATATATTGTCTTGGAAACCCAAAGAGATTTTGCTATGAGTTGGATCTGACTTGACAGCAGTGAGGTTTTTTTTTTTTTTTTTAGTGGCAGAAAGGAGTCCTGGTTGCACAGTGGTTAAGCATTTGGCTGCTGTTTTTGTTCTCTAGTGATGCTATAACAGAAATACCACAAATGGATGGGTGAGCAAATAGGAAATCATTCTTTTACAATTTAGAAGGCTGTTGTTGTTGTTAGGTGCCATTGAGTTGGGTCTGACTCATAGTGACCCTGTATACAACAGAACGAAACACTGCCCCGTCTTGTGCCAGCCACACAATCCTTGGTATACCTGAGCCCACTGTTGTAGCCATTGTGTGAATCCGTCTTGTTGAGGGCTTTCCCGTTTTTTGTTGACCCTCCACTTCACCAAGCATAATATTCTTCTCCAGGGAATGGTCCCTTCTGATAGCATAACTAAAGTAGGTGAGACGACGTCTGGCCATTCTCGCTTCCAAGGAGCATTCTGCCTGTACTTCCAGGACAGATTTGTTAGTTCTTCTGGCAGTCCATGGTACTTTCAGTATTCTTCACCAACACCACAGTTCAAAAGCATCAACTCTTCTTTGGTCTTCCTTATTCATTTCCCAGGTTTCACATGCATATGAAGGTATCAAAAATACCATGATTTGTGGTAGGTGCATCTTAGTATTCAAAGAGGCATCTTTGCTCTTCAGTGCTTTTGCAGCAGATTTGCCCAGTGCAATATGTCATCTGATTTCTTGACTGCTACTTACATTGGTGTTAACTGTGGAATCAAGCAATATGAAATCTTTCACAACTTCAATCTTTTCTCCATTCATCATGATGCTGCTTATTGGTCCAGTTTTGAAGATTTTCTTTATGTTGAGGTGTAATCCATACTGCAGACTGTAGTCTTCAATCTTCATCAGTAAGTGCTTCAAGTCATCTTCACTTTCAGTCAATCTGATTCCTGTGTACTCTGTCTGGCAAAGTCCATGTGCATAGATACCATTTGTATTGTTGAAAGAAGGTATTTGCAATGAATAAGTTATTGGTCTTGCAAAATTTTATCATGCAATCTCCAGCATTATTTTTATCACCAATGCCATATTTTCCAACCTCAGGTGATTCTTCTTTGTTTCCAACTTTTGCATTCCAATCACAATGATAATTAACACATCTTGATTACATGTTTGGTCAATTTCAGACTGCAGAAGTTGGTAAAAATTTTCAATTTCCTCATCTTCGGCTTTGATGGTTGGTGCAAAAATTTGAATAATAGTATTAACTAGTCTTCCTTGTAGGGAACAAAAGATGAGTGAAATGATTTTTAGAGCAAAGTGAACACCTACTCTTAGCCTAGTGGGCTAGGCCACTAGTTGTGTTCCATCTGGTCCATTCTTGCTCATAGAGACAGAATGGGAGCAGATTACTAGGCCTTTTCACCCTGAGTCACTGATAAGTTCAAATCACCTAGCTTTCAGTTAGCACCTGTGGTAGTTAAGTTCGTGTGGCAAGAGGCCATGGAGAAGCTCAATATCTTCAGCCTAAACACAGCCAGGAGGTGACTATGAAACAGACAATCAATTGTTCATAGGCAAGTTCAAGTTGAAACTGAAAACAAAAGAAGTCCATGACAGCCAAAATATGACCTTGATTATATCACTTCTGAGTTTACAGACTATCTAAAGAATACATTTGATGAATTGAACACTGATGACCAAAAACCAGAGGAATGGTGGGATGACATTAAGAACATCACCGCTGAAGAAAGCAAAAGGGCATTAAAAAGACAGGAAAGGAATAAAAGACCAAAATGGATGTCAAAAGAGACTCTGAAACTTGCCCTTCAACCAAAAAAACCAAACTCACTGCTGTCGAGTCGATTTTGACTCATAGCAACCCCTCCTTGGGTTTCTGAGGTGGTATCAATATAGAAGTAGATTGCCCAACCTTCCTTTCAAGGAGTGGCTGGGTGTGAACCAGAGAGTAGCTAAAGCTAATGGAAGAATTGACAGGAGAAAAGAACTGAACAGAAGATTTCAAGGAGCAGCTCAAAAAGACAAAGTCAATTATTATAATGAAATGTGCAAAGACCTGGAGTTAGAAAAACAAAAGGGAAGAACACGCTCAGCATTTCTCAAGCTCAAAGAATTATGGAAAAAATTTAGGCCTCCTTGAATTGCAATATTGAAAGATTCCATGGGTAATATGTTGAATGATGCAGGAAACATCAAAAGAAGATGGATGGAATACACAGAGTCACTATACCAAAAAGAATTGGTAGATGATCATCCATTTCAGGAGGTGGCATATGATCAAGAACCAATGGTATTGAAGGAAGAAGTCAAAACTTCACTAAAGGAATTGGCAAAAAACAAGGCTCTGGGAATTGACACAATACCCACTGAGATGTTTCAGCAAATGGATGCCCCACTGGATGCGCTCATATGGCTATGCCAAGAGATTTGGAAGACAGCTACCTGGCCAACTGACTGGAAGATGTCCATATTTGTACCTATTCCAAAAAAGATGATCCCACAGAATGTGGAAATTATCGAACAATTTCATTAATATTGCATGCAAGTAAAATCTTACATAAGATAATAAAAAAATTATTACAGCAGTAAATTGACAGAGAACTTCCAGAAATGCAAGGACGCAAGAAGGGGACGTAGAGTGAGGGATATCATAGTTGCTGTCAGATGGATCTTGGCTCAAAGCAAAGAGTACCAGAAAGATGTTTACTTGTGTTTTATTGACTATGAAAAGGCATTCAATTGTGTGGATCATAACAAATTATGTATAATATTAAGAAGAATGGGAATTCCAGAACACTTAATTTTGCTCATGAGGAATCTGTACATAGACCAAGAGGCTGTTGTTTGAACATAACAAGGGGATACTGCATAATTTGAAATCAGAAAGGAAGTGCATCAGGGTTGTATCATTTCATCATACTTATGCAATCTGTATGCTGAGCAAATAATCACAGAAGCTGGACTGTTTGAGGAAGAATGTGGCATCAGGATTGGAGGAAGGCTCATTAACAACCTGAGATATGCAGACAACACAACTTTGCTTCCTGGAAGTGAGGATGGCATGAAGCACTTACTGATAAAGATTAAAGACTACAGTCTGCAGCATGGATTGCCTTTCAACATAAAGAAAACAAAAATCCTCACAACTGGACCAATAAGCAGCATCATGATGAATGTAGAAAAGATTGAAGTTGTTGAAGACTTCATATTACTTGGTTCTACAATCAATGCCAATGAAAGCAGTAGTCAAGATATCAAAAGACATATTGCATTGAGCAAACTGTTGTGAAAGATCTCTTTCAAGTGCTGAAGAGCAAAGATATCTCCTTGAAGACTAAGATGCACCTGGTCCAAGCCATGGTGTTTTCAGTTGCCTCCTATGCATGTGAGAGTTGGACAATGAATAAGGAAGACTGAAGAAGAGTTGATGCTTTTGAGTTGTGGTGTTGGTGAAGAATGCTGACAGTACCATAGACTGAAAAGAACGAACAAATCTGTCCTGGAAGAAGTGGAGCCAGAACGCTCCTTGAAATGAGAATGGCCACACTTCTTCTCACCTACTTTGGTCATGTTGTCAGAAGGGACCATTCTCTGGAGAAGGATGTCTTGCTTGGTAAAGTGGAGGGTCCATGAAAGAGGGGAAGCCCCTCAGGAAGATGGATTGACATGGTGGCTACAGTGATGGGCTCAGGTATAGTAGGGATGATGAAGTTGGCACAAGACCAGGTAGTGTTTTGTTCTGTTATACATAAGGTCTCTATGAGTTGGAGACAACTCAACAACACATAACAACAACAACATCTCTTGTTCATTCTTTAGATCACTAACCACAATGGAACTTCCAGATATTCTTCATACTTCTGGGACTCCCATTTCCCACCCTATTGGACTCCATCACTTCACCTTCTACTTCAGCAACAAACTGATATAAGGCAATTTGTTTTCTTTTCCCATCACTGTTATAGATTGAATTGTATCTGTCCAGAAATTATGTTGAAGTCCTAACCCTTGCACCTGGAAATAAGACTCTGTCTAGAAATAAGGGTTTTCTTTTGTTATGTTAGTGAAGTCATACAAGAGTAGTATGAGTCCTAAACCTAATCACTTCTGAAGAGTATCTTATGAAAAGAGCAGAATAGATTCAGAGACACACACACAGTGAGGAGACAGATGCCATGTGAGTATCATCTACAAACAAAGGAATGCCAAGAATAGCCAGCAGCTGTGAGAAAGTAGAGAGAGGTCCAAAGAAGAAATTGACAAGGGTAAGACACTGATTTAAACTTTTAGACACCAGAACTATGGGAAAATAAAAGTTAAATTTCTGTATTTTCCATCTGCTTGTGGTATTTCTGTTATGGTAGCTCTAGTAAATTAAGACCTTATCAAAACTCTGTCTCTTTATGTAACTGCTAATCTTTTCCTCCTGGTCAAGTAAAGAAGCATCTACAGAGGAAACGCCTCCGTAGTGGAAAACTTCTCTTCTTTCCATCTTTTACTATGTCTTGATCTCTTATTTCCTTATCTAGCAACTCTTACATTTCTAAACAAAAGTCCTTCATCTAGCATGCTCCTTCAATATTAACTCATCCATCCATCCATCCACCCCTAAATAAATTTTGTATGCAATGATAGATAGACCTATCTAATCATAAATGGGGAGGTCTGGTGGCATAGTGCCTAAGGCATTTGACTGCTAACCAGAGGGCTGGTGGTTCAAACCCATCAACCACTCCTCGGAAAGAAGACTGGGCAATCTACTTCTGTAGAGATATCGCCTCAGAAACCCAAGGAGGGGTTTCTATCAGTCACAATCCACTCAATGGCAGTGAGTTCTGCTTAATGATAAATTATATTCAATGAGGAACATGTTTGCTCCTTAATTTGTTATACTTTTGTCTTTATTTTATAAGCAAAGTTCTTTCTTTCATAATTAAGTTCTTCTCTCTTGCTCTCTTGACAAATTGAGTTTTATTTCCTATTGAACTAGTTAAATATGTTGTCATTGAATCCTGTGGGCTTTTCTCAATCCTCATTCTCTTTGATTTCTTTGCATCATTTGATTCTGCTGACTAGTTTATCCTTCAAACATCCCCTCTCCCTAACTTTTGTCACAATCCCTGTCCTGATATTCTTCCACCTCTTTGATCACTCCTTGTCTCTTTACTACTCCTTCCTCTTTTTTTTTTTTTTTTTTTTTCCTTTCTTTAGTTCGCTTCTAGACTCTTTAGCCCAGCTTTTTCCAAAGGCTGTGCCTTGGAGCACTAGGCAAGGATGTGATGATAACAATTATCCTGAGGGAAAAAAGAGTTCTGTGGGCCAAGAGTTTGGAAATGTATAGGTAATTAAAGTTAAGTATAGTTCTTGTCTTTAGGACCTCTCCAAGCCTTTAAATGGTAAGGTACATTATTCATACCCAAGAGGATATGTGGAGATATATTACTCTAAATTTCTCAAATTTTCCAGACCATAAAACATCTCTTTTCATACAGCATATCAATAGAACTGGCTTCTAGAGAAATCCTGATTGGAAACATTGCAAACATTTTTTTTTTCCAATTCCAGAGTTTCAACCATCAACCTCAGTGTGTATGATTTTCACATTGACTTCTCATTATATTGTTCCATCAATCTTCATAATACTGCTCCACCAACAGTTTTTCTCCTCCTACTCCCTCTAGCCTCCTTACTATTGAGTAAAAATAGATTACTTTCTACTCACAATCTCTAGTCCAGTCAAACATTTACCTTATTATCAAATGTTATCCTGGAGGATTTGAATACTGGATTTTTTTCCCCCTGATCATTCAGGTGGAATTGCTCTCTTCTTCCAAAAGTGAGAGGAACTCTTCTAAGTAATAGAGTCAACATCTTTCTCAATATTGTTATGACATTTCTTATAGCCTATTTATTTCTGAGATTGTTAACTGGTTGAACTGTGTCTTGTACCTTGTACTAGCAAGGAATGCTTTCAGCTGCAGGGAACAGAACACTCAATCCAGAGGGACATAAACAAAAGGCGCATTCATTTTCTCATAGAAAACATAAGAAATTCAGAGTTAGGGTGGCACCTGGATGATTAATTCATTGGCTTAGTGTTACTCTCAAGACCTAGGTATACATCCTCTATTCTCATGTTCACTAAATTCATGGTCTCAAGTGTCACATCTGATGATAACAAGGTTCAAAGGAAGGAGGGACCAGCTCTTTTTATGTTTCTTAGGATCTCAAACCTTTCCTAGAAGCTCCTCCAGCAGACCCTACTCACATCTCCTCATACAGAACAAAATCACCCGTCTTCCTGAAACCAATAACTAGCAAGGGGAATGGGATTTCCCTCTGGACTAGCTTAGACATATTAATTGAGCTGGGGCTTGGGTTATCTGCCATGAAGAAGAGAGATATGAACACAATAGCAGTCTGTTAGCAAGATGGAAATGACATCTGCTACCCCTTAATAGCTTATTTACCTCCCTCAAAGAGTACATTGCACATTCTATAGATTTGCTAGATGGGTAGAAGGATGGACAGAGGGTTGTGCCAAACAATGTGTATAGTTATAACCTATAACTTGTTTGTTATTTTTCTCTGAGAAGATAAAAAATTTACATCACAGGAAGAATATTCATAGTTGAACATTTATAGTTCTTAATTCTATATTTTAAGTATGAAAGGCCTAGAAATGAGAGCCAGGACACAAATACATATATGCACATCCATGTTCATTGTAGTACTATTCACAATAGCAAAGAGATGGAAACAATTTAAGTGCCCATGAACAGAGAACTGAATGGATAACCAAACCATGCACACAATGGAATATTATACAACAGTGAAAAATAATGTAGTATCCCTGAAACACTGCATAATCTGGATGAACTTGGAGGACATGCTGAGGGAAATAAGTTAATTACAGAAGGACAGTGTTCTGGTTACCTAGTGCTGCTCTGACAAGAAATATACCAAAAATGGGATGGCCTTAACAAACAGGAGTTTATTCTTACAATTTGGAGGCTTTAAGTCCAAGTTCAAAGTGCCAGGCTCTAGGGGCTGGGTGAAAGCCCCTCAACCTTGGAGTCCAGCTCTGCCTCCTGCTCCTGGCCTACTAGAGCCAGAGACATTTCTTCAGCTGCTGGCTGCTGAGGCTGAGAAGCCCCAAGGTTGACAAGGAAAAAGGCACAGTCTCGATGTTACCAATCCACATGGCAGGCCATTAACTTATGTCCACTGTAAGTCCCAAGGTTGGCAGAGCTTAGCAGGCTGCTGAGCAAAGACACAGCTACACGCAGGGTCCAAGCATGCCATAGACTAGAGACCATACCCAAAGGCTTCTCCTTATATACAGGAAGCAGACCACATACCCAAAGGCAGCTACCCAGCTGCTTGTGGTAGATCCCACCATGGAATTGGTTGCCAGTCTCCTCATGGGGATTAACTACCACCAGCTGCCCAGCCACTGAACCAGGCCCAGCCAAGTTGACACACAAACCAAACTACCACAGACAAATACTGTATTAGTACAGTATTGTAAAAAGTCAAGGAAAGGTTTATATATGGAAGGAAACTTTCTTTGTTGGTTACCAGGAATGGGATGATAGGGAAGGTAAGGGACAATTCCTAGATAGATTGGAAAACAAAACAAAACAAAACAAAGTCTTTTTCTGTCTTGTACTCTTTATAGCAGTAATATCAGGTACCAGGAATATAATAGAATCATATTAAGTAAATGTCTCCAGGGGAATTCACAGAGATGAAATAAAAATAACATGAAATACATTCTAAATTAAGATTTTCATTGTTTTCATCAACAAAATTATAATGTTGGGAAGCTTCTTTTTCTTTTCCCTCAAATTCAAGATAGCAACCATATTTCATTGTAAGTAATTTGATGCCAATAGTTGAATCAGTCTGTATTTTAATTTAGTATTTCCTCCAGACATTCTTTGAACATGTGTCAACAGGAAAGCACAAGTTTCAAAAGCCACTTCTGCCCATATCTCCTTTAATAGACAAAATGAACTTTCAATATATGTCTTCCAAGTGGTTTTCTCTAGTTCTCTGTGTTTTCTGAAATTTTCAGAACGATCAGAACTGGTCAAGACCACATTCTGAAGCAGGTGAATTGGCCACTGGGACCCTTACATCTCAGTACTCCTCTTTCTCTTAACAATTCTGCAAGTATTTATTATCAGCTAACACTCAGTGCCTAAGGCATTTGACTGCTAACCAGAAGGCTGGTGATTTCAAACCTACCAGCCGCTACTCGGAAGATTGGGCAGTCTACTTCCATAGAGATACTGCCTCAGAAACCCAAGGAAGGGGCTCTATGAGTCAGATCCAACTTGACGGCAGTTTGTTTTTTGGTTTTTAACACTCATCAATATTTCATTGCTCAATAAAATTCTAAGGCCTGATCATTGTCAAGTGTATTCTCATTTTATTTGGGGTTTCTTCAATATTAAAACAAACAAACAAAAAACTCTTATTATTCAAAGGAAACATCTCCAGTAGTGAGCTGTCAGCTATGTTGACCATCATGGAGGAGACAGTTTGGGTAGAGAACATTCCTTGTTTCACTTAAGTCACACTGCATATGTATCACCTACTCACCTACCCTGTGAATGTAACAGGCTGGCTCTAGGAATGATGTTTTGTTTTTTTGCACACTGTTGGATAATAAATAAGCCAAAAGCTCCTGAGCTTCTGCTGACAGGGTATGTTTAAAACAGTCACACTAGAAGTGCTACCAGTATCAGTCACCGTTGAATTGACTCCAACTCATGGTGACCCCATGTGTGTCAGAGTAGAACTGTGTGTCACAGGGTTTTAGTGATTGATTTTTTGGAAGTAGATTATCAGACCTTTTTTCTGATATGCCTCTAGATTCGAACCTCCAACTTTTTGTTAGTGGTCAAGCTTGTTAGCCATTTGCACTACCCACAGACTCCACTAGAAGTACTAGGGTTCATGTATTTCTGGCCAAGGTATTTGTATGTTGTATAGGGAGATGGCCAGGGAAATATTTTAAAGTTAGGACTTGAATCAGAAAGTGTTATTTTCACTAAAATAAGTTTAAACACCTTTCTGAAAAAGCAAAGAACACAAAGGGTGATGCACCAGGAACACCATGGCACTTCCAGTCTACAGAATTACACTAACACTCACACATACAGAAGCTATTTCAAAGGTAATAAGTAATAAGAATTTAAGTCAGGCAGTGGGATAGCATGGTATTAGGGAAGAAGGTCCATACCTGAGTGATACTTCTCTTGTGTTCCTAACTGTCAGACACTTGCTTTAAGAACAATGTCTCATGGAGTCAAAAGCCTTAGAAAACTGTCCTTGAGACTAACACAGTTGGATGCAAGCCAGCAGGTTGCAGAACCAGCTGACATTATGCAATGGAACTAAAACCAAGGATGCTTCTATTGGGTCCAAATCAAAATGCTCAAAGTGTTCCATAAACCGAAAACCCAAACCAAACTCATTGTCATTGAATCGATTCTGGTTCATAGTGACCTCATATTGAACAGAGTAAAACTTTTCTACAAGGTTTTCTTGGCTATAATCTTTTTGGAAGTAGATCATAGGACTATTTTCTGTGGCACCACAGGGTGGATACAAATCACCAACCTTTGAATTAATAAAAACCAAAAAAACCCAAACTTTGTGAGGCACTATCACTAGGGAAGTAGATTGCCCCATCTTTCTTCTGCAGAGTGGCTGGTGGGTTTGAACTGCCAGCCTTCTGGTTAGCAGTCAAATGCCTTAGGTATTACACCACCAGAGCTCCTACTGAGTTAATAGTCAAGCACAAAAAAACTGACACCACCTAGAGACCTCCATAAAATGAAGAGGCTTTTAATAATTCATAGCTCAAGGAAGAAGAAAGTCTCTCTTAACAGGTCAGTCTGCTTCCATTGCAGACATCTAAACACTCTTCACCATTTGTTCTTAAGGCTTCTATTCCCAGAATGTGGTTTTGTGAATGTGTCAAAACAGCTCCAGAGAGAGAAAGTGGATAAAGATAAAAATTACAAGCATCCACATGACCAATACTCTTGGAGAAAAGTGTCACACAAATTGATGGAAAATTTCTGGATCAAAACCAGCATATAGTAAACCTATATTTTATTTTAAAATATATATATTTGGAGATATATTAATTATCAATTTTAAGTAATAATAAGAGACATTGGCAACCACTGGCATCTTGAACTGTTTTTTCAATTTATTAAATAAAGATTATTCTTGCAAGGAAAAACAAGGAATAAAAGAAGTAGGCAGCTAGCATTTTGCCAAATATATCAGAGTAAAGCCAAAACTCCATAGTAATCTAGCATTGAAGACTTATTCCCTGCTGTAGTTAATTTTATGGACAGAGAATCAAATACTAGACCCAAAACAAGATCAACATGGAACACACATAGAAGGATCATCAGAATGTGGACAATACAAGTAAGAGACAAGAGACAATTCAGACAAGTCTACAACAGGAATTATTTTGCTATTTTCCAAATCATTAGTGAATAGTAAGTTTATACCTGAACCCCTGAAAGGGTACTGTGATTACTATTTCAGATGATATATAGATATGTATGTTGTTATGTGTCATCGAATCGGACCGACTCATAGCAACTCCTCCTTGGGTTTCCGAGTCAGCATCACTACGGAAGTAGATTGCCCAACCTGGTGGGCTGGTGGATTTGAACCGCCAGCCTTCTGGTTAGTGGTCAAGTGCCTTAGGCACTATGCTACCAGAGCTCCTATAGATATGTATATCAACTGAAATTCCAAAAACCAAACCTGTTGCCATAAAGTCAGTTCTGAGTCCATGGTGACCACACGGGTTACAGAATTCAACTCCATAGGGTTTTGTTGGCTGTAATCTTTATGGTAAGGAGCTCTGGTGGTGGAGTGGTTAAGCTCTTGGCTGCTAACTGAAAGGTCGGTGGTTTGAACCCACCAGCCACTCTGTGGCAGTTTGCTTCCATAAAATTTTACAGCCTTGGAAACCATATAGGACAGTTCTCTTCTGTCCTCCAGGATTGCTATGAGTTGGAATCAACTTGACTGCAATAGTTTTTTTTTTTTTTTTTTTTAATTTTTATGAAGCAGGTTGTCAGGGCTTTCTGCCATGATGCTGCTGGATGGGTTTGATTCGCCAATTTTTAGGTTAGTAAAACCTCTTGTGCCACCCAGGGACTACATATATGTATTTCCAAGGTAATTGTTTAGTAAACTTGATACAATTGGATTCAGTCATTATCAACAGATCCTGTTATCCTGTTATAGTTTTCATATAATACTGAGTTAAAGTAGTCTACGTAGGGATATTGTCTGGGCAGGACTAAGCCCTGACTCTCTCTCTATATATACTTTTATTTTATATATAAAATAATTCACTAACGTTGAATCATTTCTGATTCATAGTGACCTCTACTTGGGTTTCCGAGGTGGTATCTCTACAGAAGTAGATTGCCCAATCTTCCTTCTGGGGAGTGGCTGGTGGGTTTGAATCACCAGCCTTCTGGTTAGCAGTCAAATTCTTTAGGCGCTATGCCATCAGCCCTGACTATAGAAGTCAAGATTCTGATATCCATGATGCTCTTCTTTCAAGATGTTGTTTTGAAAAGCATGTACATATCTGCTTGAACCATAGTGTTAGAATTATGTTAATGCTGAAAGATATCTTTTTCAAGCAGATTCTGTCTTCTGACTCTGGTAGTTCAAATGATGAGACTTTAATGAAGAGTTTGGGTAGGGCTAAGTGAACTGACTGGGGATGCTGAGGAATCTAGAGACAAGCAATATTAGGAAACCATTGTCTCTTTTGCTAGTCCAGTGAGAGCTGAGCTGTGAGGAGGACTTCCCAGTAGGAGCTGTAAGTGTGGAGGGATAGAGCCACTGCCAGATGCCAGGCATAGAGGTCAAAGCAGGGAAGGAGTAGAAAAGAAATACCATGGATCCTTCTTTCTTTCTCAGACCCTCTGCAGACACCTCCCCTAGGTCAAACCCAACCAGAAGCCAGATGACAGGGAAGGGAAGAATGGAGAAAAGCCACACATTACCTTAGAAACCTGTCCTCAGATGGTGTTCTGGTTACCTAGTGCCACTCTGACAAGAAATATACCACAGATGGGATGGCCTTAAAAAACAGGAGTTTAGTCTTACAATCTGGAGGCTTTAAATCCAAGTTCAAATGCCAGGCTCTAGGGGCTGGGTGAAAGCCCCTTAACTTTGGCGTCCAGCTCTGTCTCCTGCTCCTGACCCACTGGAGCTAGAGGCATTTCTTCACTTAGACAGCTGCTAGCTGCTGAGCCTGAGAAGCCCCAAGGTTGACAAGAAAAAAGGCACAGTCCTGATGTTACCAAACCACATGGCAGGCCATTAACTTAAGCCCATTTAAGTCCCAAGGTCAGCAGAGCATAGCAGGCTGCTGAGGAACGACATGGCTATACGCATGCCATAAGCTAGAGACCATTCCCAAGGCTTCTCCTTATATATAGGAAGCAGATCACATCCCAAAGGCAGCTACTCAGCTGCTTGTGGTAGATCTCACCATGGAGTTGATTGCTAGTCTCCTCATGGGGATTAACTACCACCAGCTGTCCAGCCACTCAACCAGGCCCAACCAAGTTGACACACAAACTGAGCTACCATAGATGGGCAACTCCAAACTACTTCTTTGTCTACCTAAGGGGGCAGTATGAATTGCAGGTATGTGATGCTATGAAGCAGCTTACACCTGGTAAAGGTAAGGGTTCAATTGTTAAAGGGGAGTAGGCTATCTCCCCAGTAAAGAATTGACCTCAAAAGCAGCATGGAGAGTTGGATGTCTCAGTACTTGTGGCAATCAATCCTGGTCAGCCTGTGATCATGCCAGTAGAGGGGCCGGAACTTCCCCAACCATAAGCTATGAGCTGGGTAATTCTGTAGTTAGCTTTTGCATCTTACTGTTATGAGACTGAGCTTTCAGCTCCCATCGTGCCAGAAAGACCAGCCTTTCCTCAAGCATCAATGCTGAGCTGGCAGGATAGGGCTAGAGGTGAGATGCTGACACACCATATTACTCTTGTATCCAGTCCCTGATCACACTGGCAAAAGAGTGGATACTTCCCTAGTCATGCAGCTTGAAAGCCCAGCTGTACAAAGTCTAGCTCTGTTTGACTTCTGTGCACAGCTCAAGGATGGGCCATGGGGAAACCCATCCTGTCTCTGAATCTTCCCCAGGGAATTCTGTCAGTTGCATGTGTGCAACTTTGCCATTTGCTCCATTTACAAAAGACCCAGGAGGGGCTGACAGGGAAGTGGGATGGCAACAGGCTCTTCCAATAGCAGACATGTAGTCCTCTCATTCCCCAGCCCTCTACCAGTGTCACCTCTAATCAACTGCAGCGCTGGCTCATGAGGCCAGGACTTTTGTGCATTGCCCTCCTCCCCCATTGCTTTGTACCAGTGGGATGGCTATTGAAGGTTGTGACTCAGCATGTGTGACATCAGTGCCACATCTCATCTGTGGCTGGTGGGCAGACATCACAGTAGAACATAGAATTAAACAGGAAAAGCGAAATAGATAAGTCCATTAAAACAAAACAAACAAACCAACAACAATGACATAAGTACTCTTAAATAAATTAGTAATATTTATTTTTGGTACATTGCTCAATTATGTCTACATTTATTTCAGATCTCTTTGCAAGTTGTTAAATTATGTCTTTAATCCTACCATCATAAATAGGCTTTGAATTCCATTCATTTCTTTTGTAGAGGGTATTGTGGGAAAATGTGCCTTTTTATTTTTCCATTGAAGCCCACTTTGTCAGGGATCCAAGTGGCTATAGCAACTAAGTCTCTTGTTGAATCTTCCTCTAGACTCAATCCCTGAAAATTAGTTGGAACAGATTACAGTGAACTCTGTGAAATGCGTCTTGGTTTCAGAGGGCCAGTGAACTGGAAGGCTCATCCGTTCTTTGATCCTCTGTGACTTTTCTGATCTTTATGACTCATTTCATACAAAGTCTTGTTGTTTTACTCCCTTGGAAACTGTGGGACTTTTATAAATAAGGCCTGGTCCCGGCTGTCTTGACCTTTAGCCTCGTGGTTGGCTTCTACGCATTGCTGGAGTGCCCCCAACACCCTCGCCCAACACTGACATCTTTTTCTGCATAGGTAAGTCTTGTCTATCAAAATGAACCACTTTAACAGTTTGGGATTAAATTGCCCTAAAATTTATTTATTTATTTTATTGTGGTAAATATATAGGTAACAAAACATTTGTTATTTCAATAATCATCACATGTACAGTTCAGTGACATTAAAGATGTTCATCATGTTGTTGAACCATCACCCTTGACTGTTCCTGAATTTTTCCATCACCCATAACAGAAGTTCAGTGTCCCACTTATTGTATGTATCAAGTTTTAGCCTCCCTCTTCCTCCACCAAGTAAATTCAGTCAGAGGTTGAGTGAATGGGGTCACAGCCTGAGCTTCTGGCACTTCCTGGGGGACCTTCTCTATATATTTTTTCACTGTGTACATCCACTTGGGTGCTCTAAGGAGACAGGAATCACAGAGTCTTAGAGAGATAGGACAGAGGTCGTCTAGTGGAGGTCCAGCCAAGAGCCATGTTGTTATCAACATATTTGGAGAGCTCACTACTCACCAGGCACTGGACACAGTGTGTCAATGGTTATAAACTTCAGATTGCTTGTCAGCCCTATGAGTTAAGTATTTTCACATGCTCACTTTTTTTTTTTTTTTTGCGCCCGGGGAAGTCTAGACTCAGAGATTTAAATACCTTGCTCAGTTTATACTGTTAATGAGTGGCATACTCAGGATTCAAACTCAGGCAGTCTGACCCCCAAAGCGGATGGTATTATTGTGCAATCAATCTGCTGCTTTCGTCTCCCCCTCTACTTCTCAACTGAGGAGCTAGGAGTCACAGGAAGTGGTGAGGAGGGAAGCACAAAGGTAGTAAGAGAAATGATCTGATAAAGTCTTTTTCACTAATGTGCTAGGGATGTAATGTTATATAGATGCTTCTAGCATTTTAATTTTAAAACAGGGTGAAGTGAGAGAGGAGTGCTTAAAGGAGTCACTGATGACTGCTTGAGAACCTGAGCAGGGTGCAGTGTGGTAGGATTCTGAGGGGGTGGGCTTTCTCCTTCACAGCACTTGGAGGTTAGAGTTTGCAGAACTGGTCTCTAAAGTTTATTTCTTGTTGGAGGCTATGCTATTTCTTGCAGGACCTGAGCCAGGCATTGTGAAGACCATGGCAATGGTCATGAAATAGTTCCTGCTCATCCAGAACCAGAGGCTCTCTACATCCAACGGACTGTACTACCAGTTGTTGATCAGTAAATTCAGACTCATGGTGGCCCATAGGTTGCAGAGTAGAACTGTGCTCCATGCCATTTTCAATGCTGTGACCTTTTACCAGGCCTTTCTTCTGAGGTGCGTCTGGGTGGGTTTGAGTACTTAACCGTTTGAGCTCTTCAGGGACTCCATTGTTGTTAGGTGCTGTCAAGTCAGCTCTGTCAGACCGAACACTGCCTGGTCCTGCACCAT
>NW_006921709.1:8717029-8745422 GCF_000298275.1 Orycteropus afer afer
AACAACAACAACAACAACAACAATCCAGATTAAATAGCAATGGTGAAAGGATATCACCCTAATGCACACTCTTCCTGGTTTTAAACTACTCTTTATCCCTTGTTCTGTTTGAATGACAGCCTCCTGGTCTCTGTACAGGTTCATCATGAGCACAATTATGTGTTTTGGAATTCTCATTCTTTGCAATATTATTCATAATTTGTTATGATCCACATAGTCAAATGTCTTTGCATAGTCAATAAAACAAGTAAACATTTTTCTGGTATTTTTTGTTTTCAGTCAAGATCCATCTGACATCAGCAATGATACACCTTGCTCCATGTCCTCTTCTGAATTTGGCTTGAATTTCTGGCAGTTCCCAGTCAATATACTGCTGCAACCATTTTAAAATTATCTGTGGTAAAATTTTACTTGTGTGTGATATTAGTGATCTTGTTTGATTATTTCCACATTGTGTCAGATCACTTTTCTTTGGAGGGGTCACAAATATCAATGTCTTCCAGTTGGTTAGGCAGATAGCTGTCTTCCAAATTGCTTGGCATAAATGAGTAAATGCCTTCCAAGCTGCATCTATTTGTTGAAACATCTCAATTGGTATTTTTTTTTAATTCCTGGAGCCTTGTTTTTTATGTCAGTCCCTTCAGTGCAGCTTGGATTTCTTCCTTCAATACCATTCATTCTTGATCATATCCTACCTCCTGAAGTAGTTGAACAATGACCAGTTCTTTTTGGTACAGTGATACTGTGTATCCCTTCCATCTTCTTTTGATGCTTTCTGCATCATTTGATATTTTGCCCATATAATCTTTCAATATTGCAACTTGAGGCTTGATTTTTTTCTTCAGTTCTTTCAGCTTGAGAAATGCAAAGTATGTCCTTCATTTTTGGTTTTCTAACTCCAGGTCTTTGCACATTTTATTATAATACTTTACTTTGTCTGCTTGAGCCAGCCTTGGAAATCCTCTGTTCAGCTCTTTTCTTTCATCATTTCTTCTGTTCACTTTAGCTACACTCCATTCAAGAGCAAGTTCCAGGGTCTCCTCTGACATCCATTTTGGTCTTCCCTTCCTTTCCTGTCTTTTGAATGACCTTTTGCTTTCTTCATGGATGCTGTTCTTGATGTCATCCCACAACTCACCTCTTCAATAATTGGTGTTCAATTCATCAAATCTGTTCTTCAGATAGTCTCTAAATTCAGGTGGAATATAAATCAAGGATGTATTTTGGCTCTTGTGGACTTGTTTTAATTTTCTTCACCTTGAACTTGAACTTGCAAAGGAGCAATTGATGGTCTGTTCCACAGTCAGTTCTTGGCCTTGTTTTGACTGATGATATAGAGCTTCTCCATCTCCTCTTTCCACAGATGTAGTTCATCTGATTCTTGTGTATTCCATTTGGCAAGGTCCATGTGTATAGCCACTGTTTATTTTGTTTTTAAAAGGTATTTGCAATGAATAAGTCATTGATTTTGCAAAATTCTATCATGCAATCTCAGTGTTATTTCTATCACCAAGGCCATATTTTCCAACTACCTTTGATTCTTCTTTGTTTCCAAGTTTTACATTCTAATCACCAGTAATAATCAATACATTTCAATTGCAAGTTTGTTCAATTTCAGAGTAGAGAAGTTTGTAAAATTCTTCTTTTTGACTTTAGTGGTTAGTGGGTTAATTTGATTAATAGTAGTATTAACTGACCTTCCTTGTAGGCATATGTTGTTGTTGTTGTTGTTGTTATGTGCCGTCGATTATCTTATCACTGACAGCATTGTACTTCAAGATAGATCTTGAAACATTCTTTTGACAATAAATGCCATGCCATTCCTCTTCAATTTGTCATTCCTGGCATAGTAGACCACATGATTGTCTGATTCAAAATGGCCAATACCAGTCCATTTCAGCTCACTAATGGCCAAGATACCAATCTTTATGCCTTACATTTCATTGTTGACAACTTCTAATTTTCCTAATTTCATACTTCGTAGATTCCATGTTCTGATTATTAATGGATGTTTGCAGCTGTTTCTTCCCATTTTGAGTCATGCCCCATCAGCAAATGAGGGTCCCGAAAATTTTACTCCATACACATCATTAAAGCCATTTCTACTTTGAGGAGGCAGCCCTTCCCCAGTTGTATTTTGAGTTTCTTCCAACCTGAGGGGCTCATCTCTTGGTACTATATCAGGCAATGTTTCACAGATGTTTATAAACTTTTCCTGTAATATATCAGAAAATGTTTCACTGCTATTCATAAGATACTCTGTGGCCAGTTTTTTCAGAATTGGATGACTCTAAGGTTGGGCAATCTACTTCTGTAGTGATACTGCCTCGGAAACCCATGCAGGGTCACTATGAGTCAGATCCGACTCCATGGCAGTGGTTGCATTTTGCATTATCTTTCTTCACAGTCTGTCTTAGTTTGGAAGCTCCACTGAAAACCTGTCCCCTGTGGGTGATATTGCTGATTTTGGAAATAGTGGTGTCATAGCCTCCAGTCTCATATCAGCAAACAAACCACTACAGTATGGCAAACTGACAGATGAGTGGTGGAAGACTCCGTTGTGTTACGTGTTATGTTAGGTGCCATTGAGTTGTCTCTGACTCATAGCAACCCTATGCACAGCAGAACTAAACACCTCCCAGTCCTGTGCCAGCTCCATGATCCCTGCTATACTTGAGCCCATTGCCGCAGACACTGTGTCAATCCATCTAGTCAAGGGCCTTCCCCTCTTTTGTTGACCCTCCACTTTACCAAGCATGACATCATTCTCCAGGGAATGGTCCCTTCTGACAATATGACCAAAGTAGGTGAGACGAAATCTGGCCATTCTCGCTTCCAAGGAGCATTACAGCTGCACTTCCTCCAGGACAGACCTGTTAGTTCCTTTAGCAGTTCTTTCAGCATTCTTCACCAGCACCACATTTCAAAAGTATCAATTCTTCTGTGGTCTTCCTTATTCATTGTCCAGCTCTCATATGCATATGAGGTGACTGAAAATATCATGGCTCGTGTCAGGCGCACCTCAGTCCTCAAGGAGACATTTTTACTTCTCAGCACTTGAAAGAGGTCCTTTGCAGCCTACTTGCCCAGTGTTATACGTCATCTGATGCCCTGACTGCTGCTTCCATTGGTGTCGATTGTAGAAACAAGTTATCTTTGACAACTTCAATCTTTTCTCCATTTATCATGATGCTGCTTATATGAGGATTTTTGTTTTCTTTATATTGAAATGTAATCCATACTGCTGACTGTATTCTTCAATTTTCATCAGTAAGTGCTTCAAGTCATCCTCACTTTCAGCAAGCAAAGTTGTGTCATTAGCGTATGGCAGGTTGTTAGTGATTCTTCCTCCAATCTTGATGCCATGTCCTTCTTCGTATAGCTCAGCTTCTCAGATTATTTGCTCAGCATATAGATTGAATATATGGTGAAAGATATAACTCTGATGCACTCCCTTCTTGATTTTTAACCATGCAGTGTCCCCTTGTTCTGTTTGAATGTCAGCCTCCTGGTCTATGTACAGGTTCCCCATGAGTACAATTAAGTGTTCTGGAATTCCCATTGTTCTCAATGTTTCCACAATTTCTTATGATCCACACAATAAAATGCTTTGGCATAGTCAATAAAACACAAGTAAATGTCTTTCTGGTAGTCTTTGCTTTGATCCATGATCCATCTGACATCAGCAATGATATCCCTCGTTTCACATTCTCTTCTGAATCCACCTTACATTTCTGGAAGTTCTCTGTCACTATACTGCTGCAACTGTTTTTGAATTATCTTCAGTAAGATTTTACTTGCATGCTATATTAATGATATTATTCTATAATTTCCACATTCTGTGGGATCACCTTTCTTTGGAATGGGTACAAAGAAGACTCCATTATGCATCAACAAATGCTAAGCTGGGTGAAGGTTAATTCTAGTGTGGTGGAAATTGGTGAGGGAATCACAGAGTCCCAGTGTTTCAGGCTTGAAAGATGATGTGTTTTGATGTGTAGTGAAAAGATATTAAGCAGGTAGATTAAGAGGAGCCAGCTCTGGCCCTGTCCATGTATCCATCCATATGGACACATTTGCCTACAATCTGGTCTATTTTTGTCTTCTGTGGAGTTAAATTTCTAATAACTTAGTAAACTGTAAATACTATTGCTCTATAACTTGTATAACAAGTTGTCCAACTTGTATCTTGTAAGGCAAGATTTTTAAAAAGTAAAAAAAATTAAAAAAAAATTTAGTTATAATAAGTGATAAAATTCCAAGTTATCAAACATGTTTTAAGTTTTGTTTCTTTAGCAGTTGAATAAACAACTCTACCTAAACCACTGCTTAAATCAAACCATTTTTAGCTCTAAGCTCAGAACTGTGGTGAATTTAGGGCTTGAGTGACTTCCTGGGGCCACATTTATTATTTGGCCTTCTCCTCACATCCTCTTTTTAGGACCAAAGTTCTCTGATATTTGCTTGTTCCAATTATTCTGACTGCCCTAGCAGTGAACCTTACATAGAAGAAAGCATTAATTTGCATACTGAACTCTCTTAATTGAATGTGAAGTGCTCTGATGATGTATTGATGTTTCTTGCCCCTCAAAGGGGCTTGTGCCTTCTATAGCAAGTTTCTATGACTTTCCAACTGCAAATGAACAGTTTTGAAGGCCCACCATGTAGAAGTCTTTGGCAGAGTGGGTCACTCATAGTTTTGTTGTGTGTAAATCTCTCTGTGTTTTAACCAATTAGGAAGAGGCTATCCTGGCAAATGAGTCATTTATGTTATCCCCTTTCAAATAGTATTTACTCAGTGGTTTCTTCTCAAGCTCTTCAAAGTGTTCTTCAGATATTCCCGAGTAGGAATACATACTCTACATTTTCCTGTTTTCAGTATAGGCTGTTGTCTGGATGTAGGACTCGTCAAGGTCTGTCATTTATGGCCTTATTTGAAGTTTCATTATTTTATTTTATTTTGAAGCTTCATTATTTTAAATTAGTAAAATGAATAATACTTAACAAAAATGAGCCACCTGGGTCAATACTCACAGTTAGGTCAAATTATTTATTTGTAATAGCTTGTTCTTTTATAGACTAGTTTTCTAGACTAGACCACATGAATGTTGAATTTTTGATTTGTCATCTTGAGAACACTTTGAGTAAAGAACACCATAAGTACATTGGATTCCTTTCATTCTTAGGGGCATTGTTTGGTGTTTTACTCAGTGAGTACTTCCTAAATATATTTACAAAGGAAGACAGGCTCAGCATGCTGTCTGGAAGTTGTAGTGTATACACAAGCTCATGATCCACTGTTAGAAATGTAAGCTGGGAGTGTGTATGGATCACTTTGGAATTGAAGTGGGATATTAAACTTGGGCTTTGCAGCGCATATGTCTCACCCTAAAATACCTCTAGTCAGATCAAATTGTTCGTTGTTGTTGTTAGGTGCTGTCAAATCTGACTCACAGGTTCTGACTCATAGTGACCCCACGTACAACAGAATGAAACACTGCCAATCCTCCACCTTCCCCACAATCGTTGCTATGTTTGAGCCCATTGTTGCAGCCACTGCCAATCCATCTCATTGAGGATCTTCCTCTTTTTCTACTTTACCAACCATGTTGTCCTTCTCCAGGGAGAGGTCTTTCCTGATAACATGCCCAAAGCACATGAGATGAAGTCTCACCATCCTTGCTTCTAAGGAACATTCTGGCTGTACTTCTAAGAGATTTGTTTGTTCTTCTGGAAGTCCATGGTATATTCAATATGCCTCACTAACACCATAGTTCAAAAGTATCAATTCTTCTTCAATTTTGCTTATCCATTTTCCAAATTTCCCAGGCATATGAGGCCATGGCTTGAGTCAGGCTTACCTTAGTCTTCAAAGTGACATCTCTGCTTTTTAACACTTTAAAGAGGTCTTTTGCATCGGATTTCCCCAATGCAATACATCATTTGATTTCTTGACTGAGGCTTCCATGGGAGTTGATTGTTGATCCAAGTAAAATGAAATCCTTGACAACTTCAGACTTCCCTCCATTTATCATAATGTTGCTTGTTGGTCCAATTGTGAGAATTTTTGTTTTCTTTATGTTGAGGGGTAATCCATATTGAACACCATTATCTTTGAATAGTAGGTACTTCCAGTCCTTTTCATTTTCAGCAAGCAACAAGGCTGTGGCATCTGCACATTGCAGCTTGGTTATGAGTCTTCCTCTAATGCTAATGCCACATTCTTCTTTATATAGTCCAGCTTTTCAGATTTTTTGCTCCACATACACATTGAAGAAGTATGGTGAAAGGATACAACCCTGATTTAAGCCATTCAGTGTCTCTTTGTTCTGTTTGAATGACTACCTCTTGGTCTAGGTACAGGTTCCACATGAGCACAATTGAGTGTTCTGGAATTCCCATTCATAGCCACCTTTATCCATAATTTGTTATGATCCACACAGTAGAATGCCTTAGCATAGTCAATAAAACATAAGTAAATATTTTTCTGCTATTTTCTACTTTCAGCAAAGATACATCTTATGTCAGCAATGAGGTGGTGTCAGATCCTTTATTCTACATACTCTTCACAATATTTCTTGAATTTCCGGCAGTTTCTTGCAACTATTTTGGAATTATTTTCAGCTAAATTTTACTTGTGTGTGATATTAATGGGATTGTTTGATAATTTCTGCATCTGTTGGATAATCTTTATTTGGAATGGGCATGAATGGATCTCTTATAGTCAGTTAGCCAGGTAACTGGCTTCCAAATTGCTTGGTGTGGATGACTGAGCATTTCCATCATTGCATCCATTTGTTGTAACATCTCAATGGGTATTCCATCAGTTCCTGGAACCTTGTTTTTTACCAATGCCTTCAGTGCAGCTTGGACTTCTTCCTTCAACACTATTGGTTCTTGATGATATACTACCTCCTGAAATGTTTGAATGTTGACCAATTGTCTTTGGTACAGTGATTCTGTGTGTTCCATCCATACTCTCTTGATAATTCATGCATTGTTCAATATTTTGCCTACAGAATCCTTCAGTATTGAAACTCCAAGCTTCAATTATTTCTTCAGTTCTTTAAGTTTGAGGAAAGAAGAGCATGTTCTTTCCTTTTGGTTTTCTAGTTCCAGGTCTTTTCACATTTCATTATAATACTTTGTCTTCTTGAGCTGCCCTTTGAAATTTTCTGTTTAGCTCTTTCACTTCATCATTTCAGCCATTCACTTTAGCTACTCTCCATTCAAGAGCAAGTTTCAGACTCTCTTCTGACATCCATTTTGGTCTCTCTCTTTTTTTTCCTTGTCTTTTCCTTTGGCTTTCTTCATTTATGATGTCCTTGATGTAATCCCACAATAGTTTTCAGTCATCAGTGTTCAGTGTGTCAAATTGATTCTTGAGATAGTCTCTAAGTTCATGAGGGAGATACTCAAGGTTTTACTTTGGCTCTTGTGTACTTGTTTTAATTTTCTTCAGCTTCAACTTGAAATTGTATATGAGCAATTGATGGTCTGTTCCACAGTAGACTCATGGCGTTGTTCTGAATGATGATATTGAACTTCTCTCCATCATCTCTTCCCACAGTTGTAGTCAACTTGATTTGTGTATTCCATCCAGTAAGGTCCATGTGTACAGTCACCGTTTATGTCATTGAAAAAAAGGTATTTGCAGTGAATATGTCATTGGTCTTCCAAAATTCTATCATGTAATCTCTGGTCAATTTTATCACCAAGGTCATATTTTTCAACTACGGATCTTTCCATTTTGTTTCCAACTTTCACATTCCAACACCAATAATTATCAATGCATCTTAATTGTACATTTGATCAATTTCAGACTGCAGATGTTGGTAAAAACCTTCAGTTGCTTCATCTTTGGAATTAATGGTTGGTGCATAAATTTGAATAATAGTCACATTAACTCTTTTTCCTTGTAGACATATTAATATTACCCTACCAGTGACAGCATTATACTTCAGGATAGATTTTGAATTTTTTTTGATGATGAATGTGACACCATCTCTCAATTTGTCATTCCCAATGTAGTAGACCTTATGTTTTTCCAATTCAAAATGGTCTATACCAGTCCATTTCAGCTCATTAATGTCTAAGATATTTATCTTTATGTGTTCCATTTCATTTTTGATGACTTCCAGTTTTCCTAGATTCATGCTTTGTACATTCCACATTCTGATTATTAGTGGGTGTTTGCAGCTGTTTCTTCTCATTTTGAGTAATGCTCAAATCTAGTTAGCGTGATGTTTGTCAGGCAACTTGCAAGAGTAAGGTCTTAGTTTTCATCATGTGAAGTTTTAGGCAGAGATTCAGGATTGGTGAAATAATAGACTTTCTATTGTTAATCAGCTTTAGATGGTGGGTCAAAAGTGTAAAGAGATCTATTTATTTACACAGTTACCACATTTTATTGAATCTGTGAGGTCACCAGTGTAATATGTGCCATTATTTCATATATGATTAATGAATAAAAATTTCTTTCAATTAAATGCTGTTATAGTGCTTTTAGTTGATGGTTTGGAGTTGTGGTGTTGGAGAAGAATGCTAAGAGTGCCATGGCCTACTAAAATGACTAACAAATCTGTCCTGGAATAAGTGCAGCTGGAATGCTCCTTGGAAGCAAGAATGGCCAGACTTCATCTCACCTACTTTGGTCATGTTGTTAGAAGGAACCATTCCCTGGAGAAGGATATCATGCTTGGTAAAATGGAGAGTCAATGAAGAAGGGGAAGGCCCTCAATGAGATGGACTGGCACAGTGGCTGAAACAGTGATCTCAGGTATAGCAAGGATCATGAGGCTGGCACAACACCAGGCAGTGTTTTATTCTGCTGTGCAAAGGGTCACTATGAGTTAGAGATGACTTGACGGCACCTAAGAACAACAACAAGTAATGGTTTTTTTCCATTGGCATTTTTCTTTATGGTTATTGAAAGCTCCAGTAGGCTTGTGTGGACACATATTTTTATTATTTAACTTCAGCGATGTTAACTTATGAAGAACAAGAACATATGTTGTAGAGTCAGTGAAACATACTAAGAAATTTGTAATAAATAATATTATAGCTAAAAATATATGACCAATCCCTCAAAGATGGCTTTTCCTGTCAGAAATCTCCAGAGGAAAGACTTAATACAAATTCTGCTAACATAAAGACATGACTAGGAAAAATCATTAGTCCAGATGTTTCTAAAAAAATTAACTGTGTCAGAATTGCCTGATTTACTTGTTAAACATGTTGATTCCTGGGCCCATTCCAGACCAATTAAATTTCAATCTCTTGATGTGGTACCAGGAATCAGCATTTTTACAAGCTGCCCAGGTCACGCTGATGCAGCTGGTCTGAGGAATCTGTGCTTTGAGAAACACTGTACTGAGCACTTCTGTGCTGTAAATTGGATCTCAGGTCACAGGTTAAGATACTTCATTAAGTCTCATGGCAGCCAAGAGTGAGCAAAAGACTTTTTTTTTTTTTTTTTTTTTTTTAAGAAATGGCCCTTCGTTGGAAATGGCCCAGGAAGAAAAGAGCCAAGATAATTTGACACCAGAATGAGTCCAAAACTTCCAATTCCTTAAAAAATCCTAAACAAGAGGTGTGGGAGTTACATTTTTCTAGCAGTTACCTTTAAATTCTTTAGCATTCAATAATTTATTCAGGATCATATTATATCAAGGCTGAGTTCCTTAACCACTAGACAAACTTTGATAAGTCTGGTGAGAGTGGCCTGATTAATATTTTTCATTACATTATAAAGGGTTTAAGGTTAGTTAAGGGAAATAGCGTGTTATTAGAGGAGCAAAGCAGTAGAATAATTTCCTATGATTCTGCATTAATCAGTGCAAGAAGGGCATGGGTGTGTGTGGTTTTTGACCCCCTGTAACTTCACAAGGGGGAAGGATGACCAGAACAACATCAATAACCCAATGCTGATTCCTATGAAGGGGAAGTCAGATATTCCGCCACCCTCTAACCCTTTTGCCAATTCTGAGACCAACTGACCCTCCCACGGCACTCACTACTTCTCTGTTGGGTTTGGTAATTTGTTGTAATGGTCAACTCATACTGAATACTCATTATTACGGGGCTTATTATGGAAGCAAGAGCTTGCAATTAAGGTTCAGGAATGCTCAGTATACAATTCTTCAGTTGGGCCAGTCTCCCCTTGGCCATGCCAGCAGGCATGCTTGTCTTTGATCCTCCATCTCTCAGCCTGGGCTCTGCCCTAGCAGGGCAAGCGTTACAAAACCCTTTTAGCTCTGCTGATAGGTGCACTCCAATCTGCCAGAGTCCTTTCTTGTTCCCTGGGCTGGTGAGCCAGCCACTCTCTCTTGTGCTGGTCTTTTGATTCTGTTGCCTTTGCTGTCACTGTGTCTGACATCTCTCTCTGCTATTTCCAGTGCAGGGATCTTGGGTCCAAAGGACATACTTTACTCCTGGCTTTTCTGTCTTGGTGACAGTGAGATCCTCCTTTCTGCCTTTGGGATGGTTCATTTTGCCTAGCAGGATGGCCAAACTGACCAATCCCACATTAGGGTTCCATACATTTTATTTGGATGGTCTCAACCACTCAAGGGTGCCATGTAACTTATGTACATTATTAATACACTATCCAATCCCCTTGGTGGGCCACAAGTCCCTCACATTTGCATTCCCCAGGCCTTAGGCTTCATCAGCTCATCTGTGACTGTAGTGAAACTCAGCAAGTTTGGCAGACATGATTTATCAACATCCATTGGCCATAGGGAGCTCCCATGAGGTTCTTCTCAGAGTTGATGAAGTATCACCAAACCTAGGGCTGGAAAGTCAAGAAGAAAAAGTTGGTTAGCTGTGCAGGAGCAGACATGAAGGGACTAAAGCCTTTGCTCAGTCTCCATTCAACACTCAGTTACTTCTGGAAACTTCTACCTCACTCCTCCAAAGCAGCACATATGTTTTGCTTCTCACCCCAACCTGTACAAGAATCTGAGCTTCACTTTGCTTCCCCTGCAGGAAAGAGAAAGAAAGGAACCCATAGGTGCATTTTAACTTACTACTCTCTGACAATGATTTTGGAAAATGGTTGGCTATGTTTACATGTTAACCAAGCTCCTGTTATGTGCTAGGTCTTGCACTATTGTTTTATGCCATCCAGTTGATTCCGACTCATAGTGACGCTAAGGAGAGAGTAGAACTATCCCGTAGGGTTTCATAGGCTGAAAATTTTTGCATTAGACACATGCAAGGTTACCACAGGTTGGTGGCAAAGCAGAAGGACTTTTAGCTGGTACCAAACAAACAAACAAACCTTAAAAACCAAGTTTCATACACTTACTATCTACTTTTAAATATATCCCCTTATTTGGGTAGAATTTTAGCCTTCAAGGCTGCTTTGGTATTTTAATTTAAATCAAACCTATCTGGTTAAACAGTTTGTGAGGAGGGCACTGTAAGCAGAGTGTAAATTTGGCTTGACCTTGAACCACCTCCTGAGGATTTGGAACTTGCCCAAAACTTTCCCACAGACCACCATTTCCTCTCCAGAAAGAAAGAAAGAAAGAAAGAAAATAAAAGCTAGGATTTTGGTTAAAAACAATCATGCTGTACAAAATACAGCGAAAAATATCAGTGCAGGTTACCAAGGTTCATTTCCCTGTTGGGCACAAGATCAAGTTTCAGAGCAAAGAATCACATTGACTTTTTTTTTTTTTTTAAATGGATTTTATTGAAATATAATTTATGTACAGTGAAATACACAAAACTAAAGTGACATGGGTCAGTGCATTTTTTTTTTTTTTTGCGGTGTTCCCTCCCCTCCCCTCCCAACCCTGGCAAACAACAAAGAAAGTTTCCCTCCATATATAAACCTTTCCTTGACCCTCCACAACCATGAACTAATACTATATTTGTCCTTCTGTGATTGACTTACTTCACTCGGCATAATGTCCTCTAAGTTCATCCATATTATGTGGTGTTTTGCAGACTCTACATTATTCTTTAGTGCTGCATAGTATTCCATTGTGTGTATGTACCATAGTTTAGTCATCCACTCTTCTGCTGATGGGCACTGTGGTAGTTCAGTTTGTATGTCAACTTGGCTGGACCTTGTTGAGTGGCTGGGCAGCTGGTGGTAGTTATTCTCTATGATGAAACTGGCCTTCAACTCCATGGTGGGATCTACCACAAGCAGCTGAGTAGCTGCTTTTGGGATGTAGTCTGCTTCCTGTATATAAGGAGAAAACTTGGGGATATTCTCTAGCTTATGGCACCTTGAACCCTGCATGTAGTTGTGTTGTTGTTCAACAGCCTGCCATGAACTGCTGACCTTGGGACTTACAATGGATTTGAATTAATGTCCTGCTATGTGATTAGAAATATCGGGACTGTGCCTTTTTACTTGTCAACTTTGGGCTTGGCAGCCTCAGCAGCCAGAAGCTGTCTGAGTGAAGAAAAGCCTCTAGCTTCTGTGGGCCAGGAGCTGGAGGCAGAGCTGAAGCCCAAGGTTGAGGGGCTTTCACCCAGCCCCCAGAGCCTGGCACTTTGAACTTGGACTTAGCCTCTAAAATTTTTGTTTGTTAAGGCCATCCCATTTATGGTATATTCTTGTCAGAGCAGCACTAGGTAACCAGAACAGGCACATAGATTGTTTCCATCTTTTTGCTATTGTAAATAGTGCTGCGATGACCATGAGTGTGCATATATCTGTCCTGGCTCTCACTTCGCTAGGATATATACCTAGTAATGGAATTGCTGGGTCAAATGGTATCTCCAATTCCAGCTTTCTAAGGAATCACCATATTGCTTTCCACAGTGGGTGTATCTCTTCACAGTCCCACCAGCAGTGTATGAGAGTCCCAATCTCTCTACATCTCTGCCAGCATTTGTTATTTTCTGTCTCGTTGAATCTTGCCATCAGTGCTGGGATGTGATGGTATCTTGTTGTTTTGATTTGCATCTCTCTGATGGCCAATGATTGTGAGCATCTCTTCATGTATTTGCTGGCCACCTGCATATCCTCCTTGCTGAAGTGTCTATTCATGTCTTCTGCCCAGTTTTCAATTGGATTGTTAATTCCTTTGGGGTTGAGGCAGTGGAGTTTTCTATAAATCTTAGAGATAAAACCCTTGTTGCTGTCACTTTTCTCATGTGCCTTTTCATGGTGTCGATTTCTTTGTTCCATATAATTTTCTATGCTGAGCTCGTTTTGTTTATGAATCATGTTATCACTTCCTTCTTTGCTATTGTTTTAGTGTTTCCTAAATATTTGTGCTGGTCTTCTTTTTTATTTTGTTGTGAAGGTTTATAGTTTTTCTTTGAGGTTACCTTGTGATTTATACTTTTCTTTTCAAGTTTAGAACAGTCCATTCTATCTTGTAGTTGTCTTGACTTCCCTACCATCTAGAAGATCTGTAATGACACAGTTTTTTCCCTCTTTTGGTTTGTAGTTGTCTTCATTTGTCAATTGATGTCTCTGGTTCCCTTTTCACAATCTTGTGGGCTTATTTACTTTGGATACTTCCATAGCTGTGTTGTTTTCTGGGTTATATCATCATGCTTGCTAATGGTCAGTTGTTGTTGGCTGTTGTTGCTTCTCTGTCCAAAGGGCTCCCTTTAGCATTTCATATAAGGTTGGTCTGGTTTTAACAAATTCCCTTAATTTCTGCTTATCTGGAAATGTCCTAATTTCACCATCATATTTGAGGGACAATTTTTCTAGGTACATAATTCTTGGTTGGAAATTTTTCTCTTTCAGAGTTTTATATATACCATCCCATTGTCTTCTTGTCTGCATGGTTTCTGTTGAGAAATCCCAGGTTAGTCTTATTGGTTGCCCCTTGTAGGTAACTTTTTATTTTTCCCGTGTTGCTCTCATGATTCTTTCTTTGTCTTTGGTTTTGGTGAGTTTGATGATGATATGTCTTGGTGATTTTCTTTTGGGATCTATCTTGTTTGGGGTTCATTGGACTTCCTGAATGGATATAGTCTTATCTTTCATCATACAAGGAAAATTCTCTTCCAACAAATCTTCAACAATTTTCTCTGTGGTTTTGTTTCTTCCTGTTTTGGAATTCCAATTATATATAGGTTATTCCTTTTGATGGTATCCCACATGAACATTAGGCTTTCTTCATTTTGTTTGAATTTTTTTTTCTGATTGATCCCTTTCCAAAGAAGTGTTCAGGTATTTGCCTTCAATCTCCCTAATTCTGTCTTCCATTGATTCAATTCTATTCCTTTGCCCATTCAATGCCTTATTTATTTCTGAAAAGTTAGTATTAATCTTCTGGATTTCTGTGTGTAGATTTTGTATCATTTCTAATTTTTCACTTATTTTGTTCTTGCATTGTCTTTTGAAATTGTTGCAGGGTTTTCTCTGTGTTTTCCTCAATTTTATCAGTGTTTTCCTTGATCTGTCTCTCAATTCATTGAAGATGCCTAAGTGTAACTCTTTTGAATTCCTTCTCAGGGAGTTCCAATGCTGCATCTTCCTCAGGGATGTGTTTTGGGTATGTATCCTGATCCTTTGTTTCTTCTGCTTTCTCTTGCTTCTTTGTGTGGACTGTGATGCTTTGTTGTTCCAGGGCATTGTGACATTTTTGTGTTTATATTTAATTGGTGATTGTATGTTGGAGTGACTTGCCCACAATTTCCATTTTCTTTGTTTTGTTTGTATGTTATCTATGCAAGCAGGGTACTGTGCTGTGCTCCTCTATTCACTAGTTGATGGCACTTATACACTCACCACCTATTTCCTTTCCTGTTGTCAGCCTCTGGTATGTCCCTGCTGACCTTGGCAAACAAAGCCTATTCTTAGGTCCCTGGAATCTGAATGAGAATGCTGTCACTT
The DNA here is from genome assembly GCF_000298275.1 of Orycteropus afer afer. Classification (NCBI taxonomy): domain Eukaryota; kingdom Metazoa; phylum Chordata; class Mammalia; order Tubulidentata; family Orycteropodidae; genus Orycteropus; species Orycteropus afer. The sequence continues at coordinate 8,731,854 of NW_006921709.1, forward strand.
TAAAATCCAAAATGGATTTTAAAATTCAAAATGGATTTAAAGTGGTTGCCATTTGTAAAGATTCAAAATGGCTGTGCCCTCGGTCTCTATATATCTTAAAGGCCGCCGCTTATAAGCATTCAAAATGGCTGCACCTTCAGTCATTTTAAATATCCAAAATGGCTGCCTCTTATAAACATTCAAAATGACTGCACCCTCGGTCACTTTAAATATCCAAAATGGCTGCCATGTGTAAACAAAAAATGGCTGCACCCTCTGGACTGCAGAAAGTCCACAACTCAGGTTGTCTCCCTTCCTGTTTTCCCTTCCTAGTTATAGGCCACCAGCACAGTTGTCCCTGCAGTCCTTGGTGACTAGGCCTGATCTTTAGGTGAATTCTCAGGTCCCAACACCTCTTGGAAATATTCAGGCTGTTGAGTCCTTCAGAGTACCTGACAGTCCACAGCTCCAACCATCTCCATATTCACTCTTTTCATTCAGGTTTTTCCACTACTTGGTGCCTAATCTACTTCTGTATAGTTCCTTTCAAAGCTCAGGACTCCAGGATTATCTTCTGTATCTCTATCACTTATTTTTTCTTTTCTTTGTTGAAGAGGATCTGTGTTGCTTGTTTGCCTATTCCTCCATCTTCCTGACTCCCCACATTGGCATTTTAAATGAATTGAGTGGAATGGTTTGAGTAGTTACCTGGTTTTATTGTTTTTCTAGCTCCCATTGAAAAGACCACATACTCTCCCTTGGATCTCAAGATGTTATGGATTGACCCATCATATCTTTAACTTGAATTTTAGGAAGTCTGAAAAACCTATGTGGCTCCCCTTGCCCATTGCCCTTCTTTGATTTGACAACTGATGAACAAGCAGATTCAGTTAGAGATTTGCCAGCCCCAACCCAAAGAAAGCCAAGCAGGGTAGACCTCATGCCCTCAGTCCCATTTGTTTTGCCTTTACTTTAATTCCTCTGCCACACACACAGATTAAATTCAGCTCCTTGGTTGCTTGTGCTCTGATTTCCTAACCTTTGTGGTCATTGCTAACTTCCATAATGGGATTGGTTGATCTGGGTTGAGGAAGACAGAACTACAACTAAACAAAAATTCCATAGGGATTGTGCTGGGGAAAGTAGTAGTATTGTGTCTTAGAAGGAGTTGAAGTTTCCCTCAAAATGAATTGTTAGGTACTATGGTGGCATCGTGAGTAAGGGATTTTGTTGCTAAAAAGAAGGTCAGTGGTTCAAACCCACCAGCTGCTCTGTGGGAGGAAGATGGGGCAATCTACTTCTGTAAAGATTTATACCCTTAGAAACCCAATGGGGGTCACTCTAAGTTGAATTAACTCCATGGCAGTGGGTTTGATTTTTGTATGTCAACCACCTATCTATCAGCTTGCTATACTGTATTGGCTGTACATAGCTATGATGCTGGAAGCTATACCACTGGTATTTCAAATGTCAGCAGAGTTACTCATGTGGACAGGTTTTAGTGGAGCTTCCAGACTAAGACAAACTAGGAAGAAAGGTTTAGAGATCTACTTCTGAAAATTAACCAATGAAAACCCTGTGTATCACAACAGAATATTGTCCAATATCGTGCCATGATCATGACTGAGCAGGACTGGGTAGTGTTTCATTCTGTTGTGTGTGGGTTCACCCTGAGTCAGAGCTGACTTGACAGCAACTAACAACAACAGCAGCAGCAACAACAACAGCTACTCAGTAATGAGTTATTATCATCATTTATGAACTTGAGTCTGTTTTCTGCACTCTGCTGTGTATTGTGTTCTTGTTTACTGTTTTTTGGATTTGGTGCTCCTTGAATGATGTCTTCTCTGTGTTTAGTTTTCATTTACAGAAAGTATTATTGCTATTTGGAAATGCAGAAGATGGTTGTCCATGAGCTTCTCCGTCCCTGCTTCTCCTTACCACTTGCAATTTTGATATTCAAATGCCTTTCTTAAGTTTCTTTATTTTCTTCATTAAGTTCCTATAAAAGATGAGAAGGTTCTTACCCTTTTATTATTTTTCTTTATTCACTGTCAACTCAGCAATGACTATTTTTTAAAATGAAGAATCCCAAACCAAACCAAACCAAACCCACTGCCCTCAAGTTGGTACTGACTCTTAGTGACCCTTAAGACAGAGTAGAACTGCCCCTTAAGGCTTCCAAGGCTGTACATCTTTAGAGAAGCAGACTGCCTTATATTTCTCCCATGGACTCTTCCCTCCATCCTCCTAAAACTGTCACTTGTGAAGGCCACTCATCAAATCACATCCAATGGCCTCTGCCCAATCTTCTAGAGGGGACAAGGATTTTAGAGGTCAACCAGTCTAGCACAATTAATTCCCAAAAAAGGAAGCTGAGGCTCAGAAAAATCCTGTGGCGTACCCACAGCTAATTTGTGACAGACCCCAGGTTATCAACTTTGCTGGGTTGTTTATTTAGTAAATGACAATGACTCTCTCATTTCAGGATTTATATCTATTTTGACAAATGGTGGAGGGGGCTTGGAATACAACATGTGGTTAGCATAAGAACTTCCCTCTCTTCTCTTTCACCTTGCTCTGTCTGCCCCACAAACCTTGCTTAATAAGGGTTGATACGTTAAGAGGGCTGCTCTGTCTTTCCAAGCAAGAGGCCCTGTGACTCCTCTTAGAGCATGAAGACCTGATTTCCTGATGGGTAACATTTTCCCTTTCCCGTGACTTGTCTCTCTGGGGCTGTGTTCGATTTCCCTGCTGGATCCTTTGTGTCCTTGGGCTGGCTGCCTTGTTTGGCAGTTTGTAGCGAGGCCTCTGATAGATGCCAGGAGGTGAGAGGAAGGGCTCCGAATGGGCTCAATCATTGGACAAACCGACTTGGTGATGGATGAGCCTTCTCCCCAGGGAGTTTTGGGTCAGAAGAAATCCAGCTGATAAGTTTTTCCAGAATTGAGTAACCCAGAAACAGTGCCAGCAGGATCTCACCTCTTTTGTGGCTTTTTGTATTAATTTTAAAGAAAATTCTCAGCTGTGTTTCTACATCTTAGTAGAAATACAGCTACATCCCTGATAGATTTAGATATATGTGATATTAATTGGTTTAGAAATAATATTTCAGGAGAGGGGTGGGAGGAAGGAAGAGTCTTAAAAAAATCCCTAACAAAATATTTTCTTTCTTCCAAGTATTGAAAAGGGACAATATAACCCTTTCTTCTTCCAAATGATCTCATAGCTATTTATTGAGGGGAAATACCAAATGTTTATTTATTTATTTTTAAGGCACTTCTTCGGTCCTGATGATTCAAGTCGGTATCATTTTCCTCCTGACTACAGAGGCTCTGAGATAAAGCTCCACCCCAAGTGACATGCCGATGTCAGAACAATTCCTGTCCTGCAGAATTCCTGTCCTGCAGGAGGGTCTGCAACCTTCTTTATTCCCCCTTCACAGACGTCCTTGAGCCCTCCAGACGGATGTGAGCGAGTTTTTCAGTCCTCATGCAAAACAACCATCTAAACATAACAGATGACATCAGCTTGGGCTTTTCAATTCCTGGATGGCAGCAGCGTATTAATCCAGCCTTCATCCTGGATTTCATAAACTAAAACAAGAGAGCCTGGCAGGAGAACAGCGCTGCTGCTGGGTTGAGGAAATTGATGACGGGGAAGCATGCGGGCAATCCAGTGTATAAAGCTCATAAACGTGTAGCCAGAGGCTCAGCTACCACTTTGGAAGCTGGACGGCTGCTTCCCACCAACAAAGCCCACGGCACAGGAAGCTGAGCCTCAGCCTGCTGGGAGACATGAAGGGCGTCTGGCTGCTGACTGCTCTTCTAGTACCTGTGCACCTGGTGACGGCCTGGAGCACCAAGTATGCGGTGGACTGCCCTGAACATTGTGACAGTAACGAGTGTAAAAGCAGCCTGCGCTGCAAGAGGACGGTGCTCGACGACTGTGGCTGCTGTCGCGTGTGCGCCGCAGGGCTGGGTGAAACTTGCTACCGCACGGTCTCGGGCATGGATGGCGTCAAGTGTGGCCCGGGGCTAAGGTGTCAATTTTACAGTGAGGAGGATGATTTTGGTGACGAGTTTGGTATCTGCAAAGGTAAAGAGTGACCCCTTGCTTCTTCCTGCCCAGGGCCAGCTGAGGGCTGTTAGCCAGCTTGGGAGGTGAGGAGGCTTTCCTTGTAATTAATAAGGAAAATGCACTTGGGTTACTGACCCATCACAGGTGTTGTCAGAGGCAGAGAGAGAAGGATAACTGTGCATAGAAGAACATAAACCCTGCAGGGAAGCAAAGAAAACGATACAGCATTTCACTCATAATGTTTAGGAAATTGAAAGAAAAACATTGCAATGGAAGATTGTGCTGTCTCCTTTTCTGGAAATTTTAGAAATATGACAGATGATCTGTTATAGATGGTAGAGGTGCTGTCTCCTCTGCCAGGCAGTGATTAGAGAGGTCTCTCCTAGATAACCTCTTGGGATGGTTTCTAGCCCCAGGGTTTAATGATTCTTTCATCATGAAAAGGTCCACAGGGTGGAGAACATCGCTCAAGGTCAAATATTTCTGATGGATGCTAATGTACTTTATGGAATAGAGTGGGTTTAAGACGTCTGAAGAAATAACTCACATTCTTGGAAGAGAGTACCCCAAAGTATAAAACATCTCATTCCACTTTATAAGGGTTTTGGTCATGTAGAGAAAAATAGCTGATGACGTGAGGCTAGTAAAATTAACACTAAGGAAAAATGAAAATTAGGAAGCTGTGAAGAATGAGGACAACAGTCTTATAAGACTTCACTAGGTTGAAATTGCAGCTGAATAATGTAGTTAAGCATTGGTAGGATTTATTTTAAATTAGTTACTGGAGTTTACAATGTTGAGAATGATAAGATTGGTGATTTTAAATTATCTGTATGTGGATACCTACTGAGCTCATCATTAAGAGCTATTATTAAGATGCAACACATATTCTGTAGCCCCCTTCATCAGTTTTATAATACAAAGAAGCTGTTACAATGACTAAAAGGGCAATTTTAAAAATAGTTCTTTTATTTTAAGAATTTAGTACAATTGTATTGTTTTATGAATGGTCATCACCCATAACTGAGCTGATCTCATCATGTCACCTATCTTTTAGATAAATAATGTATAAATGAATCACCTGGTAACTCACAAAACATGCTAAAGGTTAGGAAATACATGTTTGAACTAGTAGAAGAGTTTCTGTTTTTGTTTATGACCAATAAAAGTACAACACTGATGGAACATTTCCTTGGGTGAACATACATATACGTTTCTTTTGATTGCCCAGGATCTGTAGTTTCTGCAAATTACAGGGCTAATCAGCCAAGAAAACAGTACTTCACATATGGAAATTAGGGAGGAAGTGGTTAACACGATCATACTTATGATATAGCAAGAATATGTAGTGGATTGCTTTTTCTCTTGGCATAAAAATGTCTTTGTAAATATACAATCACTATGAGTAAAGAAACAAGCTGTCAGGCATCTGGAGGCTTTAGCAATCTGATACTTCACTGAATGATTGAGGAAGATGCTAATGAGATACATTTTAAAAGAGATTTAGTCTTACTCTTCTCCCACATCCTCCAGATTGCACATGAGCCTGGTTTTGAACATTTGTCTCTCTGCTAGGAAGAATAAGCTATGTGAACCTCAGCAACTCTGGATGGAGATCTTATATTTTGCTGGAGGAAAACTCCTTTCTTCAGCTTTTTTACTGAACACCCACGTGGAAACTGTACATTTCAGCTGTACAGCCAGATGTTGTCTAAATATTCAAATATTGTTGCCCGGACGGTTGCCTAGGTCACAGTCAACCAGCCAACATGTATTTATTGAACACTTACTATATGCCTAGCACTGTCCAGTATATCAGGGGATATAACAGAAGTACAACTAGGAATCTGACTAATATTTTTGTTCTCAATATCATGAATATCACTGTAGGCATGGTCAAATCCCAGTCCTGTATGCTTTTCTGCAAAAGACTTTTTTTTTTTTTTTCAGGATCCCTTTTAAGGACTAGTCTTCCCAGCAGGAAGGAAAATGTTTGAAACCAGGCTCTTCTGCAATCTGAAGGATGCTGAAGACAGCAATCCTAAATCTCTTTACAAATACATTTTCTTAACATCTATCTTGATCATTCAGTGGAAAACTAGTTTGCTAAAGACTCCAGATACCTTATAGCTTGTCCCTTTACCCATATGTGATTGTACATGTACAAGGATATTTTCATGCCAAGAGAACATTCCACATCTTTTCTGCTTGGTGCTTAAATACTGGTTAATCTACTGAGATGTCATTTATGTCATAGAAACTATGCATTTTAACTAAATGACTTTCTCCTCTTTATCTTAATATAGTATATTTCAGTTCAACTACTAGAACACTGGAACTCTAAAAGCTCCTAGTTTGGGAAGATATATAAATAGCTAACCCTCAGGTTCCTTGGCCACTTAATATGTTGCATCTTAGCTTTGCGGAGTCCTGTAACAACTGGGAAAGTTAGATAAGTTGTATGGCCATTTGACAGATAAGGACTGTGAAAAAAGTAGGAGTGGCTCTCCAGAGGATTGATCCTGTCATGTAATTAACTGGTAAGCTGAATGACAGTCCTCTGAACCCAGGTTAGTTTGAAGACCCTCCCTATACATTTTAAACATTGCCTCTGTATACAGTGAATTAAAAAACAGCATCACATCCTTTAAACTCTTTGAGGAGCTGATGGATATGTCTGTTCAATTTCCCACCTTCATTAAACTGTTGCAATGGTAACTTATGAAATAAGCAGAAAATAAACAGAATCTGGCCAAGGGGACTGCTTATGTGTAACTGTTTTCAACTAAACTTTGCCACAAGGCATTATACTAAGCCTTCTGTCCATTATCTGGTCTAAGTGTTCTGAGTGTCTTGAGATTTTATGTTTTGTGACTTAAAGTTTCAAATATCAAAGCTTGGGTTTTTTGAGAATTGGGTTTTATTTTACAGCCAAGATTCATGAGATTTGTTCAAATCCCAAGGCTGTGCACACAGAAGCTATTAGGATGGGGGCTTATGCACACCAGTCCTCTCTCTTAACCTTTTCCTTACCCTCAGACTGCCCCTACGGCACCTTCGGGATGGAGTGCAAAGAGACCTGCAGCTGTCAATCTGGCATATGTGACAGGGTGACCGGAAAATGCCTCAAATTTCCCTTCTTCCAATATTCAGTAGCCAAGTCTTCCAACAGGAGATTTGTTTCTCATACAGGTGAGAATTGATTCTGGTATAAGCCTTGGTAACATAGTCTCATTTTCAGTTTGAATAACTTGAAAGAAATCAGTGAGTACAGTTGTTGTGAGGTGCCACCAAGTTGACTTTGATTCATAGTGACCCTATGTGACAGAGCAGAACTGCCCCATAGGGTTCTCAAGGCTGTAATCTTCCAGGAGCAGATTGTCAGATCATTACCCCATGGAGCCACAGGGTGGGTTCAAACCACTGACCTTGCAGTTAACGGCCGATAACTTTACAATTGCACCACCAGTGCTCCTTGTGAGTAGAATAATGTTGATATGATTTTGTTTTCTATATTTTCCCTAGGGCAAAGATATGTGGTTATTGAATTTGGTTGTGGTTGCTGTTCTAAAAAAGATCTTGTAAATAATTTTGAGGATAAAATAACTTCTCCTAAAGTTCACCCAGTTTATATGAGAGATAAATATGATTAATTACTAAAGAACCTGTAATTTAAAAAAAGAACCGAGATATATAAAGTTCTTTACATTCTTCAGTGATCTGTTTTATATACTTAGCAGACAAAGCTACTTCTCTCCCAACTTCACATAGAAAAAATACTCTGAGGAATTTATTGGATAAGGTTTAAGAGGCAAGATAGAAAAATAGAACATTTCTTTTTCTTTTTTTAACTAAACGGAGACACTTAAATGGAATCATTCCAAGCATACATTTTTATGGAGCGGGTGAGAGATAGTATCTGTGATTTAAATTTGGGAAATGAATGTAATTGTAGTAACACCCATGTGTTTCTACTTAGTCCATGTGCATTTCTTCCACAACAAGGTGTTAGAACACAAGAAATACACCGCTTATAAAATGGTGGGAGGCACGTATTTCATTATCTGATTGAATAAGTGACCAGCACAGTAAAGCTCCATTAAATTGCAAATAAAGCATTTAAAGCAACCTGTAGCCACAGCAACTGCTAATATCAACAAACTAGCCTCCCCCCCCCGCCCCCGCCCCAGATACAAATTGTTGGTAATCCAAATACATTTTATTTATTTAATTATTTATTTCCTGGTCTGTTGCACTTCAAATTAATTAAGATGTAAAATATTTGACAAATGTGCTCATTTCCCCAGTTTTACCTCTTTCCTACAGATGGGCACAACTAAGAATAATAAAATGAAGGGGGAAACACTGTATGTTTAAGAGATTTATTTGAGTGTGCTTATGCTCTTAAACAAGGAGGTCCGATAATGCAGTGGTTGAGGCATTCAACTGTTTAACCAAAAAGGTCGACAGTTTGAATCCACCAGCTACTCTGTGGGAGAAAGATAAGGCAGTCTACTTCTGCAAAGATTTACAGCCTTAGAAACCCTCTGGGACAGTTCTGCTCTGTCCTTTAAGGTCCCTATGAGTCGAGATTGACTTGAGAGCAGTGGGTGTGCTCTTAAACATTAATGTAAAGTGAAAACCTCTTTTTACCTACTAGATGGGCATCTTTGTGAATATTTGATTGGGAAATGGAGACTTCATGAACATTTTAAATATTTATGATCTGTCAGTATAGTCATTGAAAAACAAAAGAAAAACAAAAACAAAAAAGAAAAACAAAAGAGAAATGCACTGGATTTCATAAAACCTGAAATTATTATTATTAGTATTATTGCCATGAAATTCATATAACACAAAATTGACCATTTTAATGTAAACAGGGGTGGCATTAAGTACATTCAAACTGCTGTGCAACCACCATCGCTATCTGGTTCCAGATCACTTTCATCACCTTGAAATAAAACTCCATACCCATTAAGCTATTACTCCCCATTCTTTCCTCCTCCCTGCCCTTAGCAACCACCAAACTGTTTTCTGAGACCTAGAAAGTTTTTGAATGGCTAGATTGCTTTTAGTGCAGGTTTAAAAGCTATTGTCTCAGTATAGCTAGCTGCTTCAAATACATGCAGCTTTTTCTTTTCATCTTATCTTGCTTTCTTAAAACCACAATCTAAAAGGTACTTTGAGGGAACAACTCACATGTCCCCTTTCACTCATTTAAGGTTGAATCTAAATCTTTGCCACTGAGAGAGAAAATAGAATCCATTGTGGATCTGTGTTGGTGTCTGGAATGTAATCTATGGGGAGCCATGAGAGCACCTTTGAAATAACCCTCCACGACGGAAACACTTTTTGGTGCCTCACCTGCATCCCTCCTGTGACACTCTGCAAGTGGCGTTTCCCCCAGGCCTTGTCTCCACAGGGCTGTTCTGCAGCTTCTTTCCTTAGACCCATCACCCTTACTCTTTTGCTTGCAGATTTTGTAAATATCTGTACTATTATACGATGCCTTGGGAACAGATTTATTTCTAGTCAGAAGTTACATTATAAGTTACACAAATGTATATGTATGTATGTGTGTGTGTATATATATCTATATATCTATATCTGTCTGTCTGTCTATCTATCTATCTAAATCAAACTCACTGCCATCAAGTCAGTTCAACTCATAGTAACCCCTCCTTGGGTTTCTGAGGTAGTATCTCTATGGAAGTAGATTGCCCAATCTTCCTTCTGAGGAGTGGCTGGTAGGTTTGAACTGCCAGCCTTCTGGTTAGCAGTCAAGTGCCTTAGGCACTGTACCACCATCAGATCTCCTATATATATGTATATGTGTATATATATGATGATAAAAAAGTATGATCAAAATTACATATATATATAATCAAAATTAGGTATCAAGATCCTTATTAGAAATTTATGAGAAAATAGTTGATTTTCTCCCTTCTCTGAATTAGGATTTTTTTTTTTTTCCATCAGCAACAAAAAAGTGATACTGGTAGCATAGTGCCTAATGCATTTGACTGCTAACCAGAAGGCTAGTGGTTCAAACCCACCAGCCACTCCTCAGAAGGACAGCTGGGAAATCAACTTCTGTAGTGATACTGCCTCGGAAACCCAAGGAGGGGTCGCTATGAGTCGGGTCTGACTCAACGGCACATAACAACAGCAACAACAACCGTAACCTTGGTAAACCTTGGTCAGATTCTGAATGGAGAGCAGAATATCCTAAAGGCTTCCCAGGAGCCTGTGAGCTCAGTTGTGCATTCGCTACATGAGGCATCCTGGGGTTCGTTTAGCTGTAGTGTACAGGAGGGGCTTGGAGGTCCCAGTCCTGCCACAGGCTTCACATCACCTCTGCACAGACGTATTTGGGGCCAGCCTTTGAGAACAGGTTAAATGGCTCCAGGGTTTACCAGCATAGGGACTCCTCGTGGTTCTTTCCATACTCTGATTGTATGAGGTTGTCTTCTCCAACTTTCTAATTGTTGATGATAACATTCCTGGCTTCCACTGGAACGTTCTGGAATGGTTCATGAATTTGCATACATTACTGCTACTCTTCTAGCACTTCCCTCCAGGAGGCACACTGCTGAAGCAGCACACCTCATGACTCCTGGAAGCAGAACATTTTAGTTTTGAAAATAACCTAGGTCATGCAAACTTTTATGTAGAGATAAGAACTATCTTTATAAAAGTTCTGCCCTTTCGTCTGCCTTCTGCCTTTTGGAACTACATCAATAAGCTCATCCTTTCCCCGTATCAGTTTGTGCAAAAATTTTACATAGATATCTATCCTTACAACATTTGCTCATCCAAGAAATATTCGCTGAACACCTACTATGTTCCAGGCACTGTTATAAGTGCTGGCAATATAGCAGTGAACAATGTAAACTCCCTTCCTTCATGGACTAATATTCTAGTGGTGGACAGAGATAACACAGAAAGAAAAAAAAAAAAAAGAAAAATATATCATGTATAAAAATAATATTGGGTAGTAGTACATATAAGAAGAGAAGTAATTCAAGTGGGTTCTATCTTAGATGCAGGAGCTCTGGTGATGTAGTGGGTAAGAAAATTGGCTGCTAACCAGAAGGTCAGTGGTTCAAGCCCACCAGTTATTCTGTGGGAGGAAGAAAAGGCAATCTACTTCCATAAATATTTACAGCCTTGGAAACCCAATGTGGGTCACTATGAGTTGGAATCGACTCAGTGACAGTGGGTTTTGATTTTGTATCTTACATGCAAGTTGCTAATTTAGATGCATACAGATAGCATACAGTGAATACAGATAGCACAGTATGTATCTATGTATCTATATCTGTATCTATATCTGGGGTTTGCTCTAGTGGCATAGTGCCTAAGGCATTTGACTGCTAACTGGAAGGCGGGTGGTTCAAACGCACCAGCTGTTCTGCGGAAAGAAGATGGGGCAATCGACTTCCGTAAAGATTTACCACCTCGGAAACCCAAACTCATTTCACTATGAGTTGAGATCAACTTGAGGGCAGTGAGTGATATCTCTGTCTATGTTTATGTCTATATATCTGTATCTATATCTATGTCTATATAAAACTGAAGTTTTCATTATGAATTCCATTGTAAAACAAAAACAAGATAAAATTTTCCTTGATGGAGTTATAAACGTTCGAGCATGATTTGTATCCTTTCTAGTTTCAGAGCATGACGCGGCCTCTGGAGATGGAAATGCTGTGAGAGAAGAAATTGTGAAAGAGAATGCTGCCCATTCTCCTGTAATGAAATGGCTAAACCCACGCTGATATGGGTGGGATTTCCAAGTGAAGGGTTTACTTCAATGATTGTTCAACCCACATTTAGGAACTGTCTAGAGTATAGCACATGGACATGAGAGTTTTGGAGACCAATTGCAATCTTGGGTGGGTACAGAAAAACAAAACAAAAGCAGTCTACTTGCAATCTGTAAAATGCACATGACTGAACACTTTTAGATATTTGTTTGTTAACTATTTGAATGCTGAACATATAGGTTTGTTAAGTGTGTGTGTTGTAATACTGAAGAACTACAAATGCCATTTAGATCATGTTAACGTGGAGGCAGATCAGTCAAAGAGAAATCTAGCCAAAGCTGAAGACCACAGTGAGCCCATGGGTTCTTTGACTGGGATGTACATTAATGCTGGAATATAGGATGGAGGATGAGTTAGGAAGAAGGGAAGGTGGGGGTGGGGGCGTGGGAGTGTAATCTTTAGCTCTTCCTTGTGGCAGTTTTAATAGAATTAAGTGTGCTTTTTTGGTTTGAGAAAAGTCAAAACAAAACAACCAGAAAACTGCTGAAGGAATTGGGATATTTGAAGCTTGTGGGAATTTGAGTAACAGCCTTGAATTGAGGCTGGTTTCAAAGAGCTGCTGATGTCGTTCCCAGGTTACATGATTCTGAGGGATGATTCTGTCGTGGCAGAGGGCAAACATACACTTCCATACATGGTTTTGAAGAATGTGGCCTCAGAGGTAGAGCTAGGAAGTATTTTGCCCACTTGGAGGAGGTGTGAGGGTAAATATTTATATATTTTTGTAAAAAAATTTTACTATGAGTCATCCTCCATACCCATATTTATCTTCCTCTTGAGGAAATGAACATAATATTAAGTTTGTTTAAAATTGTTTGAATAAAGGTTTTCAAATATTAGATATATCATAAATTTATTATTAATAATTATAATAATATTAATAGTAATAAGCATAAGAGAAACCTAGAAAAATTTAGTTACCATGGATTTATACATTGTCAAAAATGTACAACAGAGAGAATTTATTTAAAAGTAGATGTAGTGACTTGGATGAATTTTAAATTTAAAGTGGAAAATAACTTAAGTGGTTGGTAATTGAAAAGTCATTTTTCAGCAGGAAGCATGATTAATGTATGATTCATTTTTATATTTCTTTTTTCTTTCAAACCTAAGTTGAATGATGAATGCATTTGGGAGGATCTTAGCACAAATAAGATTGTTGTAATAAATGCCTATGGGAAATATTTGCAGAAGTATTTTATCTGGAGTAAAGAACTTATTTAAGAATTATTTCACTATATACCTGTATTTTATTCCAAAAATTTGTCAACAGGTTGTGGATATGGGTGTGGGTCTTTGAATACAAGCAGAATAAACTGTTAAGTTTTGTTTTAAATGGTCTAGTTTATTATTATTCAATAAAAAGAATATAGATAGCTATTCTGAGTCTATTCATGATTTCAAGTTATTTTAATGACTCATTCAAATGAATTTAATGTGACTTTTATGATAATTAAAAGGTAGGTTCTTTAACTGAATTTTCTGCTACAGATGAGCTTTTTCCACCAAAACAGGAGGCTAGAACTCATTTCTTACCCGTCAGCTGTTCTACGGGAGAAAGATGAGGCAGTCTGCTTCCTTAAAGATTCAGTCTTGGAAACCCTATGTGGCAGTTCTACTCTGTCCTGTAGGGTACCATTGAGTTGGAAGTAACTCGATAGCAGTGTTTTTTTTTTTT
>NW_006921709.1:8745522-8750996 GCF_000298275.1 Orycteropus afer afer
TATGTGGCAGTTCTACTCTGTCCTGTAGGGTACCAAAGAGTCAAAAGAGAACCTACAGATTGGAAATTTTTTTTTTTTTTTTTTTTTAAATAACACTTTTGATCTACTTTTTATAGCTTTTGAAACGTTGTTGTTGTAAGTTGCTACTGAGTCAGCTCCGACTCAGAGACCTCAGGTATAAGAGAACAAAATTTTGCCTAGTCCCGTGCCATCTCATTGGTCCCCATCTATGAACCCATTCTATGGAGACAAAAAAGATAAACACTTCTATTGGTGTCATAAGTTAGTTGAAATTACAATTTCTAGTGCCTAAGGCACTTGACTGCTACCGGAAGGCTGGTGGTTCATACCCAGCAGTCACTCCTCGGAAGGAAGGTTGGGCAATCTACTTCGTAGTGATAATGCTTCTGAAACCCAAGGAGGGGTGGCTATGAGTAGGGTCCAACTGGACAGTACATAACAACAACAACAGTTCCCTCCTTGGTTGGCTGTGTCACATAGCATCAAAGCACTAAACTTCGAGCATATTTTTGTTCTGTTTCATTGCTTTGTTTTTTCTTCCTGGATTTTTAACTGCTTTGAAGGTAGAAACTTTCCAATCAAGCAGCTCCAGACTCTGGGAGGAAACTGGAAGTAATTAAATCTCCATTTGTTGTTTGCTATTGACTGAAAATGACAGATCTAAAAATGCCAACCCATTTTCACTTTCATCAGCTCATTTTTGTTCTCACTCACAAACAATATTAATATTTTATTTTCATTTATTTCCTAATATTTTGAAAGTGGCTGCACTTTAGAAAACACAGACAAAAACAAGCCAGTTCTTTCAGTGTCTGGAGAAGAACAGAATAGCATACAATTTTGAAGCTTGAGAGTATCATATCCAAGAACAGCATAAACTTACTCAAGCTTACAAGGAGTTACAGAAACATTTTAAGTGAATTGATAAAGCGCTAGAAAAAATTTTGTCTGCTTAATTAAGGAAAAACATCTAGTTTGTCTGAATTAATCTTTTTTTGTTTTTAAGATGGTAGAACAGGTTGTAAATGAGACAAAAAGTTACATTAATGCAAAATATTAATACTCTTATTAAATAAAAACACAGAGCAGTTAAAAGTCTTTCCTTCCACTGAGGTATGATGAAGTTTCAGGATATGCTGTCAAGGAGTGGATTACTTAAAGATTTGCAATCTGGGCCTAAAGCCTGGGCCACAGGCGAGATGTCTCTTCAGGGTAGTGTGGAGCAGTGGAACAAGAGCTAGACTGGGGCCAAGAACTGACTTCTGCTTCTAGCTCTGCAGTTATTAACTGTGTGACCAAGGGCAATAAAATCCAACAAAAGTTGGCCTGTAGGCATGTTTTCCAGCTGCTCAGTTTCACATTACCAGGGCTCTTCACACCCTTTTCCTACAAATGCTAGTAACTTTCTATCCCAAATTACTCTGTTAGCTTCTGATTCTATTCTTCACAGTAGTGGTCTCCATTTTTTTTTTTTTAATTTTTAGCACCTCTGATTGTATACTTTTTTGAACATGCAATTTGAAGTTATATATCCACTACAGTATTAATGTTATGTTCATTGTAAAACACACACTAAAACAAGGAATTTTAAAACAAAAAATAAATAGAAATAGAAGTTCTGAGATTTTCTTTTCGTACCCCACTGGACTGTTCTAGGAAGCATTAGAGAAGCAAAAGAAAATGCCACAGATTAGTGGTTTCCCAGGAGGCTCAACTTCATTTAATATGGGAGATGACATAGTCTACATAATAAATATTTCTTGGATGGATGGCTAAGTGGATAAAGGGACAGATAGGGAGAGGGATGGATAGGTAAATGGATGAATGAATGAATGGAGGGATGGTTGGGTGGAGGAATGAGAGAATAAATAAAGCAGGGTTTGGAGTTGGTAGATACTAGTTGGATCCCCTGTGAGATTTGCATTTCTACCCCAGAATCTACATTTTAACAAGATTCTCCTGAGAATCACCTAAGGACCTATAAGAATCACCTGCAGATCTTGTTAAAAATGTAGATTCTGATTCAGTATATCTGAGGTGGTCATGCAAATTCTCAGTAAGAGGTTGCACAAAAATGAACCCATTCGAAGCCCTGGAATAAAGAAGGTAACATGCTTTTTGTCTCTACCAGAGTATCAGCTGTTGAAGAAGCAGACAACCTGTCCTTCCCTTTCATTTGCCAGTACCACTGTCTTCCTGATAACTACTACCTTGCCTGTTAATACGTGAGGTGACTAAAGAAAGTGGGGACCACATATGGGTCAGTGAATCTGACAAATAAGGTTGTCCAAGGCAACAAAGGGAAGTATCACCAGTACTAGAAGGGTGAGGTAATTCTTGTAGCCAAAGCAAACTGTCTTTTGTAAGAGGAAATTTGGGAGGGTTCCTGAGCTCTGGTGGCGTAGTGCCTAAGGCATTTGACTGCAAACCAGAAGGCTCGTGGTTCAAACTCACCAGCCACTCTGGGGAAGGAAGATTGGGCAATTTACCTCTGTAGTGATACTGCTTCAGAAACCCAAGGAGGGTTCGTTATGAGTCTGCTCCCACTCGACGACAGGAAGTTTTTTGAGTTCCTGTTTCCATAGGAGCCCTAGCGCTGCAGTGGTTCAAGAGTTCTGCTGCTTGCTAACTGACAGGTCAGCAGTTTGAAGCCACCAACCACTCCATGGGGGAAAGATGCAGCAGTCTGCTTCTGTAAAGATCTATATTCTTGGAAACCCTATGAAGCAGTTCTACTCTGTCCTATAGGGTCACTATGAGTTGGAGTCAACTAGACAGCAGTGGGTTCGGTTTTATTTATTTTTTTGGTTTGGCTATTTCCATTGTGAATTTTATTATTTTTATTTACTCTGAGTTTCCTAGGCATAAAGGACACTGTTGGTGTAATTCAATATCACACAGATATTTAGAGGGAGAATTGATTATTTTTGATATGCACCAATTACTCATTAAACTAAGGTTTATCTTTAAAAGGATGCATAATATAGGGTAGTGGTTCTTAAGCTTTAGCATGCATTGGAATCACCTGACGTGTTTCTTACAAGTTACTGATATAGTAGGCCAAAGGTAGGGCCTAAGGGTTTGCATTTCTTACAAGTTCCCAGGTGTTTTAGTTACCTATGCTACTGTAACACAAATGCCACAAGTGGGTGACTTTTAAAGAGCAGAAATTTGTGTCTGGACAGTTCAGGAGCTAGAAGTCTGAATTCAGGGCATAGTTCTAGGGAGAGGTCCTTTCTTGTCTATTTTAGCTTCTGGTAGCTTCCAGTAATTCTGGACTTGTAGACACATCTGTTTCCATTGTCAGTCTTCCCCTGGTTCTGTGTCTCTGTGTCTGTTCTGGTCTTTTTATAACTCAGAAGTGATTAGGTTTAGGCCCTCAACTGATTGATTACATTGCATTGATTACATTATGAAAAGTGATTATATAACTTTTTTTTTATTATTAAACAAACCTGTTGGCTTTGAGTCTATTTTAACCTACAGTGACCCACCTCTGTTACAAAGTAGAATGTTTCCATAGAGTTTTCTTTGCTGTAAACTTTGTGGAAGCAGTTTGCCAGGGCTTTCTTCTGTGGTGTTTCTGGGTGGGTTCAAACCACCAACATTTAGAGTAGTACTTGAGCACAAACTCTTTGTATCACCAAGGACCTTGTAACTCATACTGAACCTCACTGCCATTGACATTGAGTTGCTTCTGATTCATAGTGAATCTATAGGTCAGAGTAGAACTGCCCCATAGGGTTTCCAAGGCTGTACTTTACAGAAGCAGACTGCCACATCCTTCTCCAAAGGGTCAGTTGGTGGGTTAAAAGTGCTGACCTGTTGATTAGCAGCTGAATGATTTAACCACTGCAGCACCAGAGCTCCTTGTGCATCACATTTATATATATAAGGTGATTAGATTAGATTACGTTATGGAAGTAATCTGCTCTACCCATTTAATGACATGACAGCAACTAGATCAGTGTTTGGCTAAACAGCTGGGAACCATAACTAGCTGAGTTGACATATAAGATTAGCCATCATACCAGGTGATGCAGATGCTGCTGTTCCAGGGACCATTCTTTGAGAACCACTGATATAGGAAACCTAGATGTGCCTAAAGAGTCTTGGTGATGCAGTGATTGGAACCCATCAGCTGCTTTTCAGGAGAAATATGTGGCAGTCTGCTTCCAGAAAGATTTCTACTCTGTCCTATAGGGTCACTATGAGTCAGAATACATTGAATGGCAATGGGCAGTGGGTTATACATGCCAATTTGTTGTTGTTGGCTCAATGGTGGTGGTGGTGTTGTTGTTAGGTGCCATTGAGTTGATTTTATCTCATAACAACCCTATGTACAACACAAGGAAATACTGCCTGGTCCTGTACCATCCTCACAATCGTTGTCATGCTTGAGCACATTGTTGCAACTGCTGTGTCAATCCATCTTGTTGAGGATCTTCCCCTTTTTCGCTGACCTCTGCTTTACCAAATGTGATGTCCTTCTCCAGGGAATGGTCCTTCCTGATAAAATGACCAAAGTACGAGAGACAAAGTCTGGCCATTCTCACTTCTAAGGAACGTTCTTTGTACTTTTTCCAACATAGATTTGTTTTTTCTTCTGGCAGTCCATGATATATTCAATACTCTTGGCCAGCATCAAAATTCAAATGCATCTGTGGTGTAGTAAATTACCTGATATGGCTTTTCTAGCCATAAGTCTTTATAAATTCCATGGTGGAATTTGCTTTGAGCAACTGAGGAGCTCCTGAATGTAAAAGTTTTCCACTTGGGGTATTTCTGTTGAGCAGTGGCACAAAGCAATGTTCCAGGAAATCTCTCTCTCAGGAGCTTAGAATTCTGATGTTATGATTGGCTAGTTTGGCCACTCTGCCAGGCTCAAAAGAAGGGCTCATAGAGGCAGAAATCTCTCTCTGACTGCTGGCTGAGAAGGACATGCTTCTGAGAGAAATGCACTGCTGAGAGAAACACGCTCCTGAGAGACACAGGCTGCTGGGAAAGAGGTGCAAGGGAGATACAAGAGCATTGCTGAGAGAGACACCAAGGGACATGCACTGCTGGGAGAGAGACTGTTGGCTGAGAGACGGCAGGCTGAGAGAGACTGCGTGTTTTTCCTGAACTTGAATTGTAACCTGGTGCTTCCCTAACAAACTCCATAATCTGTGAGTTCTGTGTGGCCACTGCAGTGAATTATTGAACCCAGCAGAAAGGTGGTGAGTGCTACGGGAGGAACAGTTGGTGTCAGGGTTGGTGAAAGGGCTGGAAGAAGGCAGCATGTCTGGCCTCGCAGGAATAAGCCTTGGGCTACTGATTGTAATTCTGTCTTCTTCTTGTGTGGTTAGAGGAGGTCAGAAGATGTGGCTTCCTTGCCTTTTTAGCAGCATCAATTCTTCTGTCTTCTTATTCACTGTCCAGCACTCACATGCATATGAGGCTACTGAAAATAC
>NW_006921709.1:8756811-8784507 GCF_000298275.1 Orycteropus afer afer
CTTGGAGAAGGATGTATGTAGGAGATCCTGGATAGAATGGGAGAACAATGTGGAACAAAACTCAAAGTCACTAAAAAGGAAAAAAAAAAAAAAAAAAAGGGAGCAGGTTTGCTGGTCTGATAGAGCCCGTGGAACCCCTGAGACTATAGCTCCTAGGTGCCCTTCAGATCTGGAAATGAACCCACTCCTGTGGCTTCCAGCCAAACAAAAGATAGGCACATGAGCTGAACATTTACATTTGGTAGATACACTCCTTGGAGAGATCAATCATGGGAGAATAAGGGGGCTGTGCATGCACACAGAGACAGCTCAGGGGGCAGGAGTGCATGAGAGGGAAGGACACAGGGAAGAGGTGGCTATGGGGAGGGAATGGGAGGAGAGCTTTTGCCTTGTAGGAGATGACACTCAATGTCATGAGACAAAGTGTATGTGAACTGTTGTACGGAAGATGAATTTGCTCTGTAAACTTTCACCCAAATCACAATAAAATAGAAAAAAAAAAGAGTGAGTGCACCCATGTGTTGAAACATCTCAAAGGGTATTCCATCAATTCCTAGAGCTTTGTCTTTTGCCAATTCCTTCAGTGTAACTTGGGCTTCTTCCTTCAGTATCATTGGTTCTTGATCATATACTACCTCCTAATATAGTTTAACATCAACCAATTATTTTTGATACAGTGACTCTGTGTATTCCTTCTATCCTCTTTTGATGATTCCTGCATCTTTCAATTTTTTTTTGCCCATGATGTTGTGGTTCTTTGGTGCTGTCAAGTCAGTTCCAACTCACAGCAACCATATATACAACAGAATGAAACACTGCCTGGTCCTGCACCATCCTCACAATCTTTGTTATGCTTGAGCCCATCAGTACAGCTACTGTGTCTGAACATCTCATTGAGGATCTTCCCTGTTTTTGCTGTTGTACTACTTTACTAGTCTGATATCCTTCTTTAGCGACTGATATCTTCTGACAATACGACCAAAGTATGTGAGATGAAGTCTGGCCATTCTCACTTCTAAGGAACACTCCAGCTGCACTTCTTCCAGGACAGGTTTGTTTGTTCTTCTGGCAGTCCATGGTATTTCAGTGTTCTTCACCAACACCATAACTCAAAGGCATCAACTCTTCTTTGGTCTTCTTATTTGTTGTCCAGCTTCCACATGCATATGAAGCAAGTGAGAATACCATGGCTTGGGTTAGTCACACCTTAGTCTTCAAAGTAACATCTTTTGCAGCAGATTTGCCCAGTACAATACTGATTTGCCCACTGCAAATCAAAATGTCTGATTTCTTGACTGCTGCTTCCATGAGTGTTGATTGTGGATCCAAGTGTTTTGGTTATTTCTAGTGCCACTCTAACAGATATAGTACAGGTGGTATGGCTTTAACAAACAGGAGTTTATTTCCCTACAGTTTTGGAGACTAGAAGTTAGAGTTCAAAGTGCCAAGCTCTAGGGGCTGGGTGTAAACCCCTTGACCTTGGGCTTCAGTTCTGCCTCTTGCTCCCAGCCCACTGAATCTGGAGTCTTTCTTCACTCAGGCAGCTGCTAGCTGCTGAGGCAGACAAACCTAAGGTCAACAAGTGAAAAGACACAGTCGCAATATTACCAAACTATACAACAGGCCACTGATTCAAGTCCATTAAGAGTCTCAAGATTGGCAGATAACATAGTAGGGCACTGAGATAAAGACTTGGCCAAATGCAGGATTCAAGCATGCCAAAAAACTACAGACCACTCATAAAGCTTCTCCTTACGTGTTCGGAGCAGACCACACTGCCAAGGCAGCTACTCAGCTGCTTACAGTAGATTTTACCATGGAGTTGATTACCAGTTTCATCGTGGGGAATACTGCATCCAGCTGCCCAGCCACTCAAAACCAGGCCTAGCCAAGTTGACACATAACCTTAACTACCACAGCAAGTAAAATGAAATCCCTGACAACTTCAATCTTTTCTCCATTTGTTATAATATTGCTTATTGGTCCAGTTGTGAAGCTTTTAATTTTGTTTATGTTGATTGGTGACCCATGCCGAAGGCTGTGGTCTTTGATCTTCACCAGTAAGTGCTTCAAGTCCTCAGACTTTCAGGAAGCAAGATTGTGTCATCTGCGTGTTGTAGTTTGTTAAGTCTTCCTCCAATCCTGATGCTGCTTTCTTCTTTTTCACATAGTTCAGCTTCTTGGATTATCTGCTCAATATACAGTTTGAATAAGTATGGTGAAAGGATACAACCCTGACACACACCCTTCTTGATTTTAAACCATGCAGCATCCCCTTGTTCTCTTCGAATGACTGCCCTTTCGTATGTGTATAGATTCCTCACGAGCACAATTAAGTGCTCTGGAATCCTCATTCTTCACAATGTTATCCATAATTTGTTATGATCCACACAGTCAAATGCCTTTGCATAGTTAATAAAGCACAAATAAACATTTTTCTGTTATTCTTTACTTTAACCAAGATCCATCTGACATCAGCAATCAAATACTACCTCCTGAGATAGTTGAACATCAACAAATTCTTTTAGATACAATGACTCTGTGTATTTCTTCCATCTTCTTTTGATGCTTCCTTCATTATTCAATATTTTGCCCATACCAAACCAAACCAAACTCACTGCTATAGAGTCAGATCCGACTCATAGTGACCTCCTTGGGTTTCTGAGGCAGTATCACTACAGAAGTAAATTGCCCAATCTTCCTTCCGAGCAGTGGAAGATTGAGCAATCTAATTCTGTAGTGATAGAATCTTTCAATCTTGCAATCCCAGACTTGAATTTTTCTTCACTTCTTTCAGCTTGAGAAATTCCAAGTGTGTTGTTCTTTCTTGATTTTCTAACTTCAAATTTTTGCACATTTCTTTATAATACTTTTACTTCTTGAGGCATCTTTTGAAATTTTCTGTTCATATCTTTTACAAAATAATGAATTTCTTCCATTCACTTTAGCTAATCTCCACTCCAGAGCAAGTTTCAGAATCTATTCTGACATCCATTTTGGTCTTTTCTTTCTTTTTTATTGTGATTTGGGTCAAGATTTACAGAGCAAATTCACTTTCTATACAGCAGTTCACATACACTTTGTCTCATGACATTGACCACAGTTTACCACAATGCAACAGCTCCCCTCCCACTTCCTCCCCATAGTTACCTCTTCCCAGTGTCCATTCCTCCATGCACTCCTGCCCCCTGAGCTGTCTCCCTGTGCATAAGCAGCCCTTCTCCATGATTGTTCTCTCCAAGAAGTGTATCTACCTAGGTAAATGTTCAACTCATATGCCAGTCTTTTGTTTGGCTGGAAACCACAGGTGTGGTTTCAATTCCAGACCTGAAGGGCAGCAAGGGGCCATAGTTTCAGTAGTTCCACCTGTCTCTATTGGACCAGCAAAACTGGTCCAGTCTTTTCTTTATTTTTAATGACTATAATAGTTAAGTTGTGTGTCAGCTTGGCTGGGCTTGGTTCTGAGTGGCTGGGCAGCTGGTTGTGGTTATTCTCCATGATGAGATTGGTAATCAACTCAATGGTGGAATCTACTGGAGCAGCTGAGTAGCTGCCTTAGGGATGTGGTCTGCTTCCAGCACACAAGAAGACAGCTTTGAGAAAGGTCTCTGAGCTTTTCGGCATACTTGGACCCTACAAGTAACTGAGTTTTCATTCAGCAGCCTGCCATGTTTCCTGCCAATCTTAGGGCAGTCTCTGGACTTGAACTATTGGCTTACCATGTTGTTTGGCAATCTTCAACTGTGCCATTTTATTTGTCAACCTGGGATTTCTTAACCTCAGCAGCCAGCAGCTGCCTGAGTTAAAAGTAGCCTCCAGCTTTAGTTGGCCAGGAGCAACAGGCAGAGCTGAAGCCCAAGGTCGAGGGACTATCACTCAGCTCCTAGAGCTGACATTTTGAACTCTGGCTTTTAGCCTCCTGAACTGTAAGAGAATAAAAATTCCTATTTGTTAAAGCCACCTATTTGTGGTATTTTCTGTTAGAGCAGTACTAGAAAACAAAAACTATGACCTTTTGTTTTCCTCATGTATTATATTATTGTGTCATCCCACAAATTGTCTGGTCTTCAGAGATTGGTGTTCAATGGGTCAAATCTATTGTGCAGATGGTCTCTAAATTCAGGTGGGATATAATCAAGGTCATATTTTGGCTCTTGTAGACTTGTTTTAATTTTCTTCAGCTTCAGGTTAAACTTGTATATAACCAATTGGTAGTCTGTTCCACAGTCGGCCTCGGGTCTTGTTTTGACTGATGATACTGAGTTTCTCCATCACCTGTTTCCACAGATGTGGTCGATTTGATTCCTTTGTATTCCATCTTGTGAGATTCACATGCATAGCCATCATTGATGTTGTTGAAAAAAATATTTGCAATGAATATGTTGTTTGTCTTGTAAAATTCTATTATGCACTCTCTGGTCATTTCTATCACCAAGGTTATATTTCCAACTGACTGGAAGAGATCCATATTTGTACCCTTTCTAAAGAAAGGTGATCCCACATAATGTGAAAATTATTGAACAATATCATTAATATTGCATGCAAGTAAAATCTTACTGAAGATAATTCAAAAACAGTTGCAGCAGCAGTATATTGACAGAGAACTTCCAGAAATGCAAGCAGGATTCAGAAGAGGATGTGGAATGAGGGATATCATTGCTGATGTCAGATGGATCTTGGCTCAAAGCAAAGAGTACCAGAAAGATGTTTACTTGTGTTTTATTGACTATGCAAAAGCATCTGATTGAGTGGATCATAACAAATTATGGGTAACGTTGAGAAGAATGAGAATTCCAGAACACTTAACTGTACTCATGAGGAACCTGTACAGGGACCAGGAGGCTGTTACTTGAACAGAACCAGGGAAGACTGCATGGTTTAAAATCAAGGAGTGTGTCCGGTTTGTATCTTTTCACATACTTATTCAATCTGTATACTGAACAAATAATCTGAGAAGCTGGACTATATGAAGAAGAATGTGGCACCAAGATTGGAGGAAGGCTTGTTAAGAACCTGTGATATGCTGACAACACAACTTTGTTTGCTGAAAGTGAGGATGACTTGAAGCACTTACTGATGAAGATTGAAGACTACAGTCTGCAGTATGGATTACATCTCAATATAAAGAAAACAAAAATCCTCACAACTGGAGCTATAAGTGGCATCATGATAAATGGAGAAAAGGTTGAAGTTATGAAAGACATCATATTACTTGGTTCTACAATCGACTCCAATGGAAGCAGCAGTCAGGACATCAGACGTCATTTGTTGTTGTTGTTGTGTGCCGTCGAGTCGGCCCCGACTCATAGCGACCCCTCCTTGGGTTCAGACGTCATTTAGCAGTAGGCAAATCGGCTGCAAAGGACCTTTTTCAAGTACTGCAGAGCAAAGATGTCTCCTAGAGGACAAAGGTGCCTGACACAAGCCATAATATTTTCAATCGCCTCATATGCATGTGAGAGCTGGTCAATGAATAAGGAAGACTGAAGAAGAGTTGATGCTTTTGAGTTGTGGTGCTGGTGAAGAATACTGAAAGTACCATGGACTGCTAAAAGAACTAACAGATCTGACCTAGAAGAAGTGCAACTGGAATGCTCCTTGGAAGTGAGAATGGGCAGAATTCGTCTTACCTACTTTGGTCATGTTGTAAGAAGAGACCATTCCCTGGAGAAGAATATCATGTTTGGTAAGGTGGAGGGTAGACAAAAGAGGGGAAGGCCTTCAATGAGATGGATTGACACAGTGGCTGCAACGACGGGCTCAAAAATAGCAAGCCTTGTGGAGCTGGTGCGGGACAAGGCACTGTTTTGTTCTGCTGTGCATAGGACAGCTATGAGTCAGAGATGACTCGACAGCACTTAACAACAACAACATGTCATTTCTAACATCAAGGTTATATTTTGCAACTACCAATGATTTTTCTTTGTTTCCAACTTTCACATCCCAATCACCATTAATAATCAATATGTCTTTATTGCATGTTTGGTCAATTTCAGTCTGCACAAGTTGGTAAAAATATTCAATTTCCTCATCTTTAGCTTTAGTGGTTGGTGCATAAATTTAAATAATAGTAGTGTTAACTAATCTTCTTTGTAGGTGTATAGATATTTTCTTATCACTGACAGCATTGTACTTCAAGATAGATCTTGATACATTCTTTGTGACAATGAATTTGTCATTGCTGGCATAGTAGACCATATGATTGTCTTTTTCAAAATGGCCCATACTAATCCTCAGCTCATTAATGCCTAGGATATCAATCTTTATGCTATCTGTTTCATTTTTAACAACTTCCTATTTTCCTAAACTCATACTTCAAATATTCTGTGTTCTGATTATTAATGGATGTCTGCAGCTGTTTCTTCTCATTTTGAGTCATACCACATCAGCAAATGAAGGTCCAGAAAGCTTACTCCATCCATGTCATTAGGAAGAACGAAGAGCCAGTTCACTTAGGAATGAATTAGCCACTGAAAACCTTATGAATAATTTGTGATATAATGCTAGAAGATGAGCCCTTCAGGTTGGAAGACACTAAAAATACTACTGGGGAAGAGCTGCCACCTCAAAGGAGAGGTGACCTCAATGGTGCAGATGGAGACATGTCAGTAAGGGAGAAAAATTAAGGAGGTGATCAAAACCAATCATTGTTGACTTTGTAAAAGAATGCATTGTAATATTTCTGAACCAGTTGGCTTGTTTAATTTTTCATTTGAAGTTACACAATGATTTAAGCAACTCAGAGGGCTGAGAAATGTCAGAGAAACTTTATAATAAATTGTGGAGACTTCAGGGACAAGTAGACCATAGAAGAAAGATGGAAATGGGAGAATTAGAGACTTGGGAAGTAATCAAGCCCTGTGGGCTCATAGAAAGAAAAACATTCAAGGAGAGTGACCATTATTGTCATAGGTCATGGAGTGAGCTGGAAGAAATGAAGAGTCTTTAGGAAGTTCCTGGTGACCACAGCACAGCAGTGTTCACAAAGAAGTTGGAATGGAGGTCTGACTGAAGGAGGGTGAAAACTAGATGGGAATTTCCAGAAGGTTGTCTTGGAAGAGCAGAGGACAGTCACTCTGCAAATGCAAGGAGACTCTTGCTAAGAAGAGAGTATTTGCTTCTTCTTCTTTTTTTTTTTTTTTCTTCCTTCTAAGATTAGAGAGATTTGACTATTCTAAACTCACAGTTATTAATCAGAAATAGAAATAAAGACTTTTTGGAGTAACAATGTAATTTGATTTGGTTACATGAATTTAGTTTATACCACTTATACAGATTTTTAAGACACAACTCTTAAAAAGTAGATGTATTTATACATTTCCAGCCTCCTAAGAAGTAAAGGAGTGAATCGATATATGACATACTGGGATTTAGAAAAGAATAAATCTTTTGCTTTACAGGTAAAAACACTAGATCGAGTGAATAAGGTGATAAAATCTGATGAAAACATTACTCATCATTGTACTACTTTTAGCCATTCTTATTGTTGCTACTTCCATTGAGTCAGTTCCTACTCATGGCAACCCCATGTACACAGAGCAGAGCCTCTTCATAGGGTTTTCAAGGCTATGGCCTTTTGGAAGCAGATCACCAAGCCTTACTTTTAGGGTGTCACTGGGTGGATTTGAACCACCAACCATTTGGTTAGTCATCCAGTACTTAATCATTTGTGCCACCCAGGAATTTCTAGACTTTTGAAAAGGAAAACACTAAATGTTTAGTTTACCACCCTCTATTAAAAGAAAATGTGTGTATGTATGTGTATACATGTATACATAAGCAGTTCTCAATATGAGGTTTTTGTTTTCTTAAAAGCTATCATAACATACTTCTCTTAAAGGAAACAAATAATTGCTCTAATAGTCTGGTAGTTGGGTGTTGGAGGACTTTAAAAAATATATGTCCTTTCATGCAGAAATTTTTAATTTTATGAATTCATCCTAAAGAAATAATTATTTAAAGTGTGCAAAATGTAAATACAATAAATGTTGGAATGTTTTTACAGTAGTAGAAAATTCGACTCGACAGCACATAACAACAACAATAACAACAAGAAAATTTTAAATAACCTGAAAGGGTCACTGATAGGGTATTGACTAAAAAAATAACAGTATAGCCAAGAATTGAATATAGAGCTCTGGCAGCATAGTGCCTAAGGCACTTGACTGCTAACCAGAAGGCAGGCAGTTCAAACCCACCAGTCACTCCTTGGAAGGAAGGTTGGGCAATCCTGCTTCTGTAGTGATACTGCCTCGGAAACCCAAGGAAGGGTCGCTATAAATCGGGGCCGACTTGATGACACATAACAACAACAACAGACATTGAAAATGATGTGGCACATATGTAATTATTGATGTAGAACATGTTCATTCTACAGCAGTGGGTCAGGTCATATGACTGTCAGATGAAGCACACATCATCTTGTTTGCCTATGTCCCAATCAGAGTGCAGACTTCTATATTTTTATGACTACCTTCCCCCCATTTTAAGAGTGGCTGTTTTTGAAAGTGATACCTGTACCTAAAACATTCCATTTTAATTCTCATAGAAACAACAATCTTCTTTTGGTGGTGTAGTGGTTAAGACTTTTGACTGCTAACCAGAAGGTTGGCAGTACCAACTCACCAGCCACTCCATGGAAGAAAGATGAGGCAATCTGCTTCTGTAAAGATTTACAGCCTTGGAAACTCAGTGGGGTTCTCTAGGAGTTGGGATTAACTCTATGGTAGTGAGTTTGGTTTGGTTTGGTTTGAGCTCATTGAGCTACAATATATTAAATTAAATTATGCAGCAGTGATAACTGGCACAAACAGGTTTTGGAAAAAATGCAACAGATTCTTGATATGCTTTTACTTCAACTGGTGGAAGTAGGCGTGTGCAGGTGCATCCCAGAGGGGGACCTGTCGGGGGACAGCGGGAGCCATGGAGAGAATGGAGATCTGGTTAGATCAGTCAGAGACCACTCACAGGAGAAAGTTGAAGAACATTTCTACTATTAATTAAGTGAAACAAACAAGCCATGCTACAATATCATCTGAATAATCTCATTTTTGTGAAAAAATATAAATGTATATAAATGACGATACTAACAGTGATTTGGATTTTATTCTTCATTAGCTAATTCTCTGATTTTTTTTACAGTTAGTCATAATTTGGAGAATGAATAAAATTCTCTCCTTTTTGGAAAATTTAAATTGCAGCAATAAAATAAACCAGTGATGTACTATATGAATGGTGACTCTAAAGCATACGTTTATCTTTCAGTAGTTTGGAGGTGTATTTTATCATCTTGGCACTTTGATAGATATGGAAATAGAATTTCAAATCAAATAAATGTGGAGAATTGTAGTTTTCTCTTTTTTAAAATTTTTTATTTTAAAAGCTTGTTTTAGAATTGTAGTTTTCTTGTAATTATGAGAAAGTCTCCAAAGGACATTGGCATAAATTGCACCTCTTTTCAGGAACAAATCTTTGGTTAAGCAAACAAAAGCAATTTTAGTGACTCTTTATAAAGTATACTTTAAGATCTATGGACCGAATTGCATATTTCAAATTATTACTTACCCTCTGCACCTATGCACAGAAATGTTATCTGCTCAAGCGGGTGGCCCAGGTCACCAGGGTTTTTAAAGTATTTCCTGGCACCTGTGAAGTTGGTAAATATTTCCTGTTTTTGTTGTGTCTAGAGAAAACAGGAATTAACAACTTGGAAGTGATTATTAAACAAACGTTGTGAATGACTTCTACATAAGCGGTTCCCAGTATGAGTTTTCCATTTTCTTAAAAGCTATCATAACATACTTCTCTTAAGGGAAACAAGTAGTTGTTGTAATAACCTGACTGCTAGCTGATTGAGTGGTAGAAGGTACACCTTATATGCAGGAAGAATGACACTAATATTAATAATAGGTTATGCATTAGACTAAAAAAACCCAAACTCACTGCCACCAAGTCGATTCTGACTCATAGTGACCCTTTTTGGGTTTCCAAGGCAGTAAATCTTTATGGAAGTTGATAGCCCAGTCTTCCTTCTGTGGAGTGGCTGGTGGGTTTGATTAATAATGGGAAATGCATTATACATTTTAATAATTTAAATATAAATTCAATTATGTCTTTAAAAATAATAAAAAACTGATTGAGAAAGAGAGCAATGACTTACTGATGTCTCTGAGTTAGATTATTTTTTAATATTTTTGAACAATTTAAAGTATTCTGGAACAACCCTAGAGTTTTTGAGTCAGATGGAGGCAGGATTAACCCACTGTGTTACTCAATAGCTATTGATCTCAGGCAATTAACAAACGCAATGCCTCTTAGTGTCCTCAGTGTAAAGGGGGTTAATGGTTTATGTGCAAAGCTGTAAGGAGATTTACACAGGTTCTATGTACGCCATTTGAGCCTATCACCATGTATTGTAAGCTTTGCAATGTTGTTAGTTACTCTGGAATTGGCCCCTTAGTCATGGTGACTCCAAGCACAATGGAATGAAATGGTGCCTAGTCCTGTGCCATTCCTATGATTGGATGCAGACCGGACTATTGATCACAAGGTTTTCATTGGCTGGCTTTCAGGAATAGATTGCCAGGCTTTTCTTTTTAGTCTTAGTCTAGGAACTCCACTGAAACTGGTTCAGCATCATAATATGAGTCTCCATTGATAGATGAGGTGCATTGGCTGGGAATTGATCCACTTGTGAGGAGAGAATTCATAAAAGCCAATTTCATTTATTACATATTAAGTGTCTATTAATTGTCACAAGGCCACAAGGCTGAAATACTTTATACATTCTATTAGAGATGAATAAATAACAAGATTACAGAAAAGCAATGGTCTTAATGAACTCAGATACCCATAAAAGGTAAATAGCAAGAAATTACATTAATTAATGTCATTTGAACTCTCTCACAATTCTACAAAAGAAGTGCCTATTTTTAAAGAACAAATAATCATGTTCTATTTAAATCCCCAAACAATTATTAGCATGCTTCTGGAAAGAAAAAAAAAAAAAGGTACAATGCTTCAGAAGAATGCAAGGGAGCCCCGCAGATGTGGCACACTTCCCTGTGGGCTATTTTTAGTTTGCTATTCCTGCCTTTTATTTTAGGTCTTGGCTAGCTTCCTTTGTAGCTTCCCCTCAACTTGTTCATACCTTTCTTTCTTATATAATGAATTATAAGCTGCCTTTTTTTTTTTTATCTCTCAAAGGAAATCAAAGGAATGTTGGCCAGTTCAGGAACTCCTGCTGGTCTTGGCACTAGCAGAGGTCTTGCTTTGATAACAACCTAGGAAATCCATGCTCATGGTTGGCTTTCTAGTTATTTAACACATCAGAGCAATGTGGAGCTGAGAACAGATAGTAGATTTTGAATACCATTTTCATAAAATCATTTCATGGCTTGAGAATGGATTCTATTTTTTAGTTGTTGTTGTTGTTGTTGTTGATATGTGCTGTCGAGTTGGCCCCAACTCATAGCGACCCCTCCTTGTGTTTCCGAGGCAGTATCACTAGAGAAGTAGGATTGCCCAACCTTCCTTCTGAGGAGTGGCTGGTTTACACAAAAGCAATATCCAGTTAAGTCTAAACCCAGTTGCTCAGGGATTGACTACAACTCATGGCAACTCCTTGGATGTCAGAGAACAGTGCTCCACAGGGTTTTCAGTGGCTAATATTTTTGAAGTAGATAGCCAGACTTTTCTTCCAAGGTTCCTCTGGGTGGACTCAAACCACCCTAGGAACCTAGCACATTAACTCTTTGTACTGCCCAGGAAGTCTATGTAGGGCTATGTAAACTTTGATCTATTGGCAGTTAGTCAGCCAGTTTCATTGAAGCAGCATTCGTTCTGTGTAATGTCCATGGAGGCGTGAAAGCAGATGGAAAGTTAGGGTTCCTGTCTTCAAGGAGCCTGGAGCAAATGGTTAATGCACCTAATGACCTATTCTGAAAAAATCAGCCGTTGAAAACCCTGTGACACACATAGTTGGACTCTGACACGTATGGGATTGCCATGAGTAGGAATGGACTAGAAGGCAATAGGGTTTGGTTTTGTTGGTTTGACACTATCATGTCCACTTTACAAGGGAGAAAAATAACACAGGAGGGATCCATCCAAGGCACATCAACTGTGACAAAGGTGACTTGAAAATTCACATTGGCATTTGAATGTAGCTAACAAATTTGGTTTAATGAGTTTGTGGCTTTTCTTCACCTTGCTCTCTCTGGCAGGAAGTCACTTCTCTGCTGGATGCGTTAATTCTGTTTATTTATGAGATGGACACATTTAACCACGTGTGTTCATTTATGGTTCTTTGGTTCAAGCAAAGCAAAAACAAAACAAATCAAAACCAAAAGTGAAAAAACTGACTTTTAAGTCAACTTAAACAAAAAGGAAATTTATTGGTAAGATAGGGAATGCTTCTCAGAATGGAGGAAAATATCCTTGCTGAATAAACTGACTTGGAAGATACAGGGAATCTTGGGAGATTCAGGTGGTGGGAGCTATTAGACATTCTTGCCGGGTCCTGCTGCTGGATAAACAGCTACCGTTGTTTTGTTCACATTTTAATGCTGCTTTGTCACACAGAGAGTCTGTGAAACTCCTTTGGGAATTACAAGCAGAGTCATGGTTCATTTTTTGTGAACAGCTCAGTTGTGACAAATATTCTTCCTTTGTAGGTGGATTTCATTTCTGGATGTAGTCAAAGCAGAATGCAGCCAGTGAGATGTTGATGAATCTGGGCAGTGCTGTTGTGGTGAAAACCAAGATGTGTATGTATGTAAGATAATTAGCAAGTGTAGGACTTGGGCTGGAAGGAATGCCTTGAGGAACCAAGTCACTTACCCTGTGGTCTTGGGGAAGCAGGAAGTAGGGGTCCACCCTAGGTTATTTGTCCTATTGGTGGTGTTGGGAGAAACAGAGGATTTACTGCTCAAATGCCTTTGGGCACTGGATTAAGTTGTTCCTCAATGGATAGAACAGAGACAGAGGCAGGTTCAGATGGGATGAGTGTGGAGACAAGAGATGCACCACTGATGGGTGGGGGAACAGCCACCCCTTGACTGCACTCTTACCTCTCACTTACCCCTCCTTGGGTTTCTGAGGCAGTATCTCTATGGAAGTGGATTGCCCAATCTTCCTTCTGAGGAATGGCTGGTGGGTTTGAACCAGTAGCCTTCTGGTTAGCAGTCAAATGCCATAGACACTATGCCACCAGAGCTCCCTTTAAAAAAAGTAAGTAAATAAATAAAAGTCTAACCTTTTATTTTTAAAAGTCTTAAATGACGTATTTTTGTCATTAAAGATAAAAATACTATTATCCACAATTGCTTTAAGGCAAAGATTGCCTTCTTTTAAAAAATCCAGATATTTAACATCAATAATTTTCTTTCTTAGTTTTGAAGTATACTTAAAAATTTTCTTCTGTTAAATCACACCTGAATGAACAACTGCAACTTATCTTCAAACAGTAGAGAAAAATATAATCTGTATAGAAGCTAAGAAGGAGCTCCAGTGGCATAATGGGTAAAACATTTCATTACTAACCAGAAGGCTGGTGGTTCAAGCCCACCAGCTCTCCATGAGAAGAATATGAGGCAATCTATTTTTGTGAAGATTTACAGCCTTGGAAACCCAATGGGGGTTGCTATGGGTCGGAATCAACTTGATGGCAGTGGGTATACATGTTAAGAGAGAGAATGATAAAATAAATGTGATAAAGTGTTATCATTTGGGGAATCTGGATTAAGTGTATATGGGAATTCTTCATCCTTGCAATTTTCAGTAAGTCTACAATTAGGTCAAATAAAATGTTAAACAACTATAATTAATATTTCCATCATCCATTCCTCACTGCTTCTTTTACTGTCTTTTCCTTATTGTCTTTACAGCGATTTTATCAGTACTGTTGCTGTTAGTTGATGAGCTGATTCCTACTCAGGGTGACCCCATGTGTGCAGAATAGAACTCCTCTATAGGATTTTCAAGGCTGTGACATTTCATAAGTAAATCACCAAGCCTGTCTTCCAAGGTGCCTCTAGATGTGTTAGGAGCTCTGGTAGCATAGTGCCTAAGGCACTTGACTGCTAACCAGAAGACTGGTGATTCAAACCCGCCAGCACTCCTCGGAAAGAAGGTTGGGCAATCTACTTCCATAGTGATACTGCCTCGGAAACCCAAGGAGGGGTCACTATGAGTTGGGTCTGACTTGACAGCACATAATAACAACAACAACTAGATGTGTTAGAACTGCCAACCTTTAGAATAGCAGTCAAGCACTTAACTGTTTGTTTCTCCCAGGGACTTCATGTCAATTAAAAAAAAAAAAAAATCAGCTTCCATCAACTCAGTTCTGATTCATGGCTACCCATGTGTGTCAGAGTAGAATTGTGCTTCATAGGGCTTTCAATGGATGATTTTTCCAAAGTAGATTGTTAGGATTTTCTTTCTAGATGTCTCTGGGTGGACTTGAACTGCAAATCTTTTGGTTAGCAGCCAACTATGCTAGCCCTTTGTACCACTCAGAGACTCCATAACACCAGTTAAACATCTTGAAAAGCTGCTACTCTTAGGAAATGTGTTCCAGGTAGTAACCACCCCCTTGGACCATGCCCCTGTGCTTCAGAGCATCCATTATAAATGGGAAGCCTTCAGAGGCCCTGAAAAGCATTCTTCCTTTACCTCTGTGTCTGCATGGGCTGCAATGATGTTCAGAAGCAGCAGGAAAGAGTCACTGAGGTCTGCAGCATCACTGTCATTTAAGCAAGATTCATATTTAATTTTCAGAGAAATACTCTAGTTGACCAGAACACCTGCATTTTGCAAGTGGCAGTGCAACATGACTGACAAGGGCCAAGTCACAATTGTCTCTGACTCCTGCAGCAGGTAAAGGCAATGATTATAAGGAGGTGTCTATGTCCAAGTGAGAAAATATATCAGGTATATATTTTTATAGGAAACTCAGGGAGGAGTTTATATATTTTTTATAGGAAACTCAGGGAGGAGTTTCTTAGGTGGATGAGGGGTTCCTTCTAACCCATGCTTATTATTACTTACTGTTAAGTCCATGTTTGGTCAGCATTTGTCTTTTCTGTAATTATATTCCAGTCAGTAAAGAGTTAACTATGTTTATCTATTTTTGTTCTTAGGCTAACATGATTAATACTCCATTTTCAAAGTAATCTACTTGATCAGGAGATCACTCTTGTATTTATTTATTTCCAACTTCAAGAAATTGGTGGCAATCACAGGGACTGCTCCAGTAAGTCGGGCTGTAGTTCTGAACTTATCTGGGTAAATGTAAATTTTTAGACCTGCCTGCATCAAGTCTGCATACTTGATGGTTGAAAATGCAGATGGGAAAGACTGAACCAGAAGTTTTCAGCTCTTCCAGCGTCTTCTTTTCCTTGAGTGCTGACTTGGCTGCTCTCCTTTCATCTTCTAGGTGTTTTAAAGTAAAGACAAAAGCTATGATGAATGAGAGTAAGTTTCCTGGGGAAGAAAGCATTTGAGAAGTGTTGGGGGGTAAATCTCAGACACACTGTTTATTGGTAGAGAGATGGAATGTATGTAGTGCTGGGATTTCTTCTTGGGGAAAATTTAGTTTATGCCTCTTGGAATGACACACCTAGGGTAAGATGAAGTAGACTCCACTCATTGTGCTGTGGGAAAAACTTTTCCCTTAATGACTCTAAAACATGGGCTGTTATTCTGAAAGAGCAGAGTACATCCTCATTCCACACAAACAATGTGACACAGACCTGGAGCCCAGCCAAGGTTTTCTATGAATAGAACCTAGCACAGAGGGTGTTAGAAACACTCCCGTTTCGCATGGGAATCCTCAAGGCCTGATCCCAAACAGGAAATGATTTACCTGCTCTTCAAAGGTGGAAATCAGGATTCCCTCTTGTCCTCCCACACAGTCCTGGAGTAGATTTTCCTGGTTAGCGTCTCATGACGTCCTTATGGGTGGAGATGACACTGTCTCCCTCAGACAGGCATAGTTTTTGAGTTTTTTTTTTTCACCCCCCAGAAGTAGAATGTATTTAGACCAAACTCTCCATATAACCTCAAGGCCAATAATGAAGACACAACAAAGAGATGCCTGGGAGCAGTTGATGGTGTTGAGCAGGGCAGTACTGCCTGGTCTGGTCCAGACTGTTCTGCAAACACTATGCTTTAGTGTAGGTTTGTGTGATTACAAAGAACAGAAATCCATTCAACAGGGCTTAAAGTAAAGAAGGAGGAGGAGGAGGAGGGGAAGAAGAAGGAGGAGGGGAGGGGGAAGAGGAAAGGGAAGAGGAAGAGGAGAGTGGGAAGAAGGAGAAGGAGAAGGAGAAGAAGGTGGCTGTTTTAAAGATATAGAAAGCTTTTAAAATATGGCTAGTCCTGTGGGAATTGGAGAGGCAACTGAATAGAGGCAAATCATCTCTCTCCCTCTGTGGACCAGCAATTCTGTGATTCTATTACTTCCTTTATGCCGGTTCACTCTCTATCAATTGGGTTCTTCTGCTTACCTATAGTACTAATGACAATACTGATAACACCAATACTAGCTAACACTTGTTGAGTGACCAGAATCTCTGGGTAGTACAAACAGTTAACATACTTGCTGCTAACTGAAAGCTTGGAAGTTTAAGTTTACCCTGAGGTGCCTCAGAAGAAAGGCCTGCTGATCTATTTCCAAAAAAATCAGACCACTGAAAATCCTATGGAGCACAGTTGTATTCTGACACACATGGGGGTCTTGGTATTCACTGAGCATGAGAAAAGTTCTGTTGAGGCAATTCTGACTTGGTGTGGAAATGACAAATCTGCCTGTCATAGTTATGGATCAGAGAAGCAGATAGTGTGTTACTCACTGAGAGCTTTGACAGGAAGTGCCAGAGCCAACCCAAAGGTAAAAAGGACTGTGGTTGTGCAGGTCGTGGTGGAAGCTCTGCCCAGGACCTCTTCAGGAATGAAGGCCTAATGCCTCCATCTTCTGAGAGTATTGCTGGCAGGCCAACTGTCCTCAGCTTATCCACTCCATTCTAGGTTTAAGGCTTTTTGGGTGGCTACCTGTATCCAAAGACTGATCAACATGGGGGATATAAAGTCAGTTATGGATTGAATTGTGTCCCCAGAAAAGTTATGTTGAAGTCTTAACCCTTGGTACCTATGATATGAATGTGACCTTGTTTGGAAATGGGGTCTTTGAAGATGTTATTAGTTAACATGAGGTTGTATAGAAGAACAGCGGGCCCTAATCCAATGAGTGTTGTCCTTTAAAAGAGAAGAGACACAGAAGAAAGATAGCCATATGAAGACAGAAGTAGAGACTGGAGTGATGCATCTATGACCCAAATATTGCCGGCTGCAACCAGAAGCAGGGAGAGAGGCCTGGAACAGATACTCCCTCAGAGCCCTCAGAAATGTGAGAGAATACACTTTTGTTCTTATAAGTCACTCAGTTTATGGTACTTTATTATGACAGTCCTAGGAAACTAATACAAAGACCCAGTCTCCTTGCCCCAACTTGGGACAGGTCTGCATGATCTTCCCAGCTTCAGAACTCCCAGCAGGGTCTCCAGAAGTCTTTGTGGAGACTGCATCACAGCTCAGCTTCTCCTTCTGCCCAATTCTGTTCCCTTTCTTCCCCTCCTCTCCCCTCCCTTTCTCTGTTCTTTCTTTCTTTTCCATAGGTGTTGCTCCTAAGAGCATTCCCTAAAAAATCCTCCTGCACATGAATTTCCATCTCAGAATCTGTTCTCAAGGAACCTAGCCTGTGACACACACCCAGTATGGAGGACTAGACCCATGTAGGCCATATTTACACACCAAGCTGTATACCCCCCATATTTGCATACCAAGCTGTATACCAGTGGGGTTGTGACAGACAGCTCCCTTTTTGTATAGTTTACCCAGAGTGGATGTCCTTCTTCTGCCTAGAGAGGTCACTTTTGTGTAAATCATTAGCAGAGAGGCATCACCTCTGTAATTAATCTGCCTAATGGGTATTCTTTGGCAATTTTCATTAAACCACCAGAAAGCATCTTTTGCTAACCCAAGTTCCATATCTCTAGGGAGCAGGCCTATTACTTAAGTTGGCACAAACTATTTTTATATAAAAGATAAAAATATTTCTGGGAAAAAATCAAGAAGGAAGTGAAGTATAGTGTCTTGAATTTGAGGGAAAAAAACAAACTAAAAGGAAATTCCACAGGTAGTTCATCAGAGCTCAGGTCCTTGGGTTTTTATTAATCTGAAGGGAAAAAAAGGCGAAACGGAAATCATTCTTCAGATTTAAAGGCAAATCCTGAAGTGGCAGGAAAGTGGCGGAGGAACCCATTACTGTTTGCTATTTAGGCACAATCAAAAAATATTTTTTCAGTATTGTGTGGCATCTCTTGGGTATTGCGATAGCTCACCACCATACCCAGGGGCTCTTGGAAACAATAAACAGGAACAAGAGAAAAGACACCACAATTCCATCAGGACTACTTAACTTTAATTTTAGGCCAAGTCAAAGAAACTCTAGATGAAATGTTCAAAGTGCCAAAACAATAAAAATAGAAAAGTCTTTGTAAAGGAGATTTTGGACAGTATGACAAGTTTGAAGATTTATCTTGAATTAACTCATTTTTTGGAGTCCCTGGGTGGTGGAAAGAGTTAATATGCTTGACTTCTCTGGTAGCATAGTGCCTAAGGCACTTGACTGCTAACCAGAAGCCTGGGGGTTCAAACCCACCAGCCACTCCCCGGGAGGAAGGTTGGGCAATCTACTTCCATAGTGAAACTGCCTTGGAAACCCACGGACAGGTCGCTAAGGGTCGGATCGAACTCCATGGCAATGGTTGCCTTTGCTAACTTAAAAATGGGCAGTTCAGCTCCACCCAGAGGGGCTTCAGAATAAAGTCCTGATGATTTACTTCCAAAAAATCAGCCTTTGAAAACCCTGTGTAGCACAGTTCTACTCTGACATACATGGGGTTTCCATGAGTTAGTGGCTTAGTTTTTCGATTTTGATAAATACCTCTGGTCAGGAAACATGGGTGCCTGATGCTTGATAGTTTTTGTTTCTCATCTTTCTGAATGAATACATTTCTAATTTCTCCAATAGACACTCTTGGTTGTCTACTCAGCAGCACTTTTCCCTTTATCACTTGTTGGTAAAATTATAGTTTTGTTCATGGCTAAATTCATGATAGTCCCATTCTACTTGCCAAGGATTGGCTAAGGGTGAGCAAGTTGCCCAATTCTACTAAAGGAGACACAAACAGAAATCT
Source organism: Orycteropus afer afer (assembly GCF_000298275.1). Taxonomy (NCBI): domain Eukaryota; kingdom Metazoa; phylum Chordata; class Mammalia; order Tubulidentata; family Orycteropodidae; genus Orycteropus; species Orycteropus afer. The sequence continues at coordinate 8,776,074 of NW_006921709.1, forward strand.
GCTGGAAGTGTGCTGGTGGGTACTCCTAGGAAGAGCCACAAAGGAAGAAAATTCTTGTCCATTGGATATAGTCATGGCTTGGTGTGAGGACAAAACCAACATATAGAGATAAGCAGAACCAAGAGAATGGCGGAGAAAGGGAGCCAGAGCCTGCTCTACCTCTGGATTTTCAATTCTCATGATACATTAAGCCAGTTGAGTTGGGATTTTTTGTTAATTGCAACAGAAATCATCCTGACTGAATCGTAGATTTGTTTTGATTTAGTAATGGGACCCAGTAAACTTAAAATCTGATCATATCTGAGTGACAACAAAATCAAATGTCCAAGCTTACAAAGCTAAGAATTAAGTCCCAGGAGCAGAGATTCCTGTGCAGATTTGTCTGAGTCACTTTTCCTAGACAATATTGTCATAGATTGAATTGTGTCTCCCCAAATATGTGTGAACTTGGCTGGGCCATGATTCTCCATGGTTTGGCAGTTATACAATGATGTAGTTATCCTCCCTTGATATGGTCAGTCAATCAATTGGAAAGGGATTAAGGTGGGATGCAACACCCTTACTCAGGTCACAACTTTGATCTGAAGTAAAGGGAATTTTTGCTGGGGTGTGGCCTGCATAACCTTTTACCTTACAGAGTTAACAGTAGAGAGAAGCCTGCAGAGACAGGGAAGGATCTACCACTAAAAAGGAAGAGACAGGAGTACAAAGTGTCCTTTGAATGTGGGATCACTGCAGTGAGAATTTTCTAGGCCCAGGAGAAGATAGATACCTAGACACTTGTAGATCTTCAAAGAATACCTGGCCCACAGTTGAAAGCAGACAAAGACCATCCTCTAGAGCCAACAGAAAGAGAAAACCGTTCCTAGAGCTGGCACTATGAATTTGAACTTCTAGCCTCCTGAACTGTGAGAGAATAAATTTCTGTTTATCCACTTGTGGTATTGCTATTATAGCAGCATAAGATACAGAATTTGGTACTAGTAGTAGCATACAGCACTAATAGATACCTAAAATGTTGAAGTGGTTTTGGAATTGGATGAGTGGAGGCTGGAAGAATTTTAAGGTGTCTAATAGTAAAAACCCAGATTTCCCTGAAGAGACTGTTGGTAGAACTATGGGCATCAAGGGCAATTCCAGTGACAGCTGAGAAGGAATTGAGGAGAACTATAACACTGGAGATGGTGCAGATGACAAGAAGCAGTGTAGAGAAACAGCAGCAGCAGAAGCTGAGACTGGTGAGAGATGGCACAAGAGCTGATGCATAGAGCAAGAGAGATGAATGCTTTGTGCAGGAGGCTTCTTGCAAAGTGGGGTGCCTCTCAGTTATTGGTAGAGAAAAGAGCTTTGTAACACTTATCCAAGAAGGACAGAGGCTGGGCCAGCACAATAAATCCAAGGGGCTGAGGAGCCAAGAGGCCCAGGAACCAAGAAGTAGAAACTCAAGAGGCAAGGAGCATGAGAAGCAGAGCTACTTCAGTCACAGAAAGAATAGGGTCATAACCTATGGGGTCTTAATGGGCAGAACTGCTGGGTCTCAAAGGGTAGGGCCATGGCCTCTTAGGTTTCAAAGAATCAGATCTTCACCAACTTGGTTTCAGAGTGTGGAGCAGCCATTCATGAGTGTCAGGGGGATGAGTTCACATCTGCTGCCCAAAGCCGAGGGGATGGACTTGTCATGCCTAAGGTGCAGAAGAACAGGGCCTGCTGGGTCTGAGGGGGAGTTTGCCACTCAGTTAGAACTAGGAGCACGGGACTGCTCAGAGCTGAGGGAGTTGAGTTGCAGTCCCAGTTGCCTGGAAGGTGGAGGTGAAGTCTGGGGCTGAGGGGGCTCCACTCAGAATCTGGAGACTGGAGGGCAGGGCCATTGGCTAGATGATCTCAGAGAATAAAAAATTATTTTCAAGCCTTGAGAGCTAATATAAATAGTTCTGCTAGGTTTTTTACTTCCTTGACACCTGTTATCTCTTCTTTCCCTCATATTTTCCCATTTGTAATACAAATGTCTACCTTCTGCCTGTTGTACTATTATATTTTGGAAGCAGATACTTTCTATTCTAGATGAAGAGGAACTTTGTCCTAGGATGGAATTTATTCTTGGAGTTGATTTAAGACTGTTGGGATGATAAGATGGGGTGGGAGAAAATGCTTTGCATGTGGCAAGGATATGAATTTTGGCAGATCAAAAGGTGGAATGTCATGGATTGAATTTTTTCCTCCCAAAATATGTGTCAACTTGGCTGGGCCATGATATTCAGTGGTTTGGAAGTTACATAATGATGCAGTTTGGCAGTTATGTAATGATGTCATCATCCCCCATGATGTGATCTGATGTGATCAGACAATCAGTTGTAAGCAGATTAGGGTAGGATGCAATACCCTTACTCTGGTCATAGCCACAATCCAATGTAAGGGTAGTGTCCCTGAAGTGTGACATGTATCACCTTTTAACTTACAAGAGATAAAAGGATAAGGAAGCCAGTAGAGAGGAAGGAACCTGACTACCACAAGGAAAGAAGAGCTAGGAGTGGAGAGTGCCATTGGGACCAGAAGTCCTTGTGCTGAGAACCTCCTAGACCCAGGGGAAAATTGATGCCAAGACACATGCAGATCTCTAAGGAATGCTGGGTCCACAGATACTGAAATGAGAGGAAGCCAAGAGAAAGAGAAAGCCTTCCCCTAGAGCAGGCATTTGGACTTCTAACCTCCTAAACTTGAGAGAATAAACTTGTTGGTTACAGCAATCCACTTGTGGTACCTCTATTATAGATAACTATGACAAACATGAACTCTCTCCTGAATCAGCATGAACCTTCTTCAAACTGTACCTAGTTTTCTTTATGGGATAACTCTGTTTTAGCAAATATGAGAAAAATCTAAATATATGTACAAATAAATAATTATGAATTCAATTGCATATGTGTGAACTAGTGCAATGGATGCAGAAAGACATGAAAAAGTGTACTCTTAAGTTTATCTGAATAGATATAGTTCAAGACTGAAACAAGGAGAATGATGAGTAGCAGCATCAGAAAATTTGACCTTCTAGACTATTTTATATTTAATGGGAGGACTTCATATTCAGACCTGAATAAACATAAATACCCAAGTAGTATCCTTATACACATAGAGAATTTTATAGCCTTCAAAATTCTTCTAAATATAACACCTTTAGGATAGTCATACAAGCCTGTAAGCTCGACTGGATGAGAAATCTTTATTCTAGTCTCACCCGTAAGGAGGTAGACGGCATGTCTAAAATTACACAATGATTTATGGCAAATACCTTCCATCTGCATAAAGATATGCTTTCCAAAGTGATCCATCTACTGGGAAGGTGGACTGCTGGCAGGTGTTTCTAGCCTACCATGTATTATCTGTGGAAATGTGGCCCTGGGCAAGAGAGCTGGGTGAGCAGATAGATTGAGAAACAAACCATAACAGGCATTGTGCCAGGCCAGAAGCACCACAGAGGTGAGGGTTAGGAGTGCTTCATGCCTGCAGGCTTACTTGTTACAGATGAATACTCTTGTCCATCTTTTGCAACTCAGTTGACTTTTATTGGATTTGGACAAAGAAGCGCATACTGTTGACCCTTGAACAAAGTAGGGGTTGGGGTGTGACACCCCCCCATGCAGTCCAAAATCCATGTATAACTAACTTTTGACTCCCCTCCCCCCAAATTAACTTATAGTAGCCTACTGTTGACCAGAAGTCTTACCACTAACACAGTCAATTAACACAGTTCTCGCCATACAGTTATTAGATTTTCACACGACAGCACTCACACACACACATAACAGATAAGTTTATTGCTTGTATGGCATGATGATTATTTATTATTCATTAAGTGGAAATGGATCATCATAAAGGTCTTCATCATCGTTAACTTCATGTTGAGTAAGCTGAGAAGGAAGATGGTAAAAGGGGTTGGTATTGCCATCTTGTGGGTGGCAGAAGCAGAAGAGGTAAAGGTAGTGGAAGGGAAGGTGGGAGAGGCAGGAACACTTGGTGTAATTTACAGAAATACATCATATTTTTTTTTACTTTTTTGTTATTCTAAAAATGTTTCTATACAACAATACCAATCCTTCTTCAACCATTTGCTTTAGTTGCAATGCCACACCATAGAAGGGCCCATGTTGTAAAATAAATCAAAAGTAGTTTTGAATAATCAGAAACCTTCTGCCAGTTTGTCTAATGTCAATTTGTTTTCTGGCATTGCTTCTTCAATGTCTTCTTCCTCATGGCCTGACACGGCTTGGAAAAACACTCATCTCAAACAAGTAGTCTTTGTTAATTCCTTTGGTGTGGTCTATTAGCTCTTTAATTTCTCCAAGATCCATATCTTAAAAAAAATCCACATATAAATGGACCCATGCAGTTGAAACCTGTGTTGTTCAAGGGTCAACTGTAGTCTTCATTAACAAGATATGGACTAGGGAAAAGGAGAGTGCATGATACAGAGAGAGCTGTAATACCAGGGAAGACAAGATTCTTTATCAAAGGAAACAGGTGTCATGGGCTCCAAATTATGTTGTAGTTGTTTTTGTTAGGTGCCATCGAGTCATCTCCGACTCATAGTGACCTCACGTACAGCAGAACGAAACACTGCCCGGTCCTGTGCCAGCCCCACAATCCTTGCTGTACCTGAGTCCATCATTGCAGCTACTGTGTCAATCCATCTTGTTGAGGGTTTTCCCCTTTATTGTTAACCCTCCACTTTGCCAAGCATGATATCCTTCTCCAGGGAATGGTCCCTTCTTACAACATGACCACAGTAGATGAGATGAAGTCTGGCCATTATCACTTCCAAGGAGTACTCTGGTTGCACTTTGTCCAGGACAGATTTGTTAGTTCTTTAGCAGTCCATTGTACTTTCACCATTCTTCATCAACACCACAACTCAAAAGCATCGACTCTTCTTCAGTCTTCCTTTCTCATTGTCCAGCTCTCACATGCCTATGAAACAATTGAAAATGCCATGGCTTGTGTCAAGTGCACCTTAGTCTTCGAGGAAACGTCTTTGCTCTTCAGCACTTGAAAGAGGTCCTTTGCAGCAGATTTGCCCAATGCTATATGATGTCTAGGAGCTCTGGTAGCGTAGTGCCTAAGGCATTTGACTGCTAACCAGAAGGCTGGTGGTTTAAACCCACCAGCCACTCATCAGAAGGAAAGTTGGACAATCTACTTCCATAGTGATACTGCCTCGGAAATCCAAGGAGGGTCTCGATGAGTAGGGGCCAACTTGATGGCACGTAACAACAACATACGATGTCTAATATTTTGACTGCTGCTTCCATTGATGTTGATTGTAGAACAAAGTAATTTGAAGTCTTTGACAACTTCAATCTTTTCTCTGTTTATCTGTTTATCATGATGCTGCTTATTGGTCCCGTTGTGAGGATTTTTGTTTTCTTTATATTGAGGTGTAATCCATACTGCAGACTGTAGTCTTCAATTTTCATCAGTAGGTGTTTCAAGCCATTGTCACTTTCGGCAAGCAAAATTGTGTCATCTGCATATTGCAGGTTGTTGATGAGTCTTCCTCCAATCCTAATACCATGTTCTTCTTCATATCATCCAACTTCTTGGATTATTCGTTCATCATACGTACTGAATAAGTATGGTGAAAAGATACAACCCTGACACACTCCCTTCTTGATTTTAAACCATGCAGTCTCCCCTTGTTCTGTTCAAGTGACATCTTCCTGGTCTATGCACAGGTTCTCATGAGTACAAACAAGTGTTCTGAAATTCCCATTCTTCTCAATATTAGCATAATTTGTTATGATCCACACAATCAAATGCTTTTGCATAGTCAAAAAACACAAGTAAACATCTATCTGGTATTCTTTGCTTTGAGCCAAGATCCATCTGACATCAGCAATGATATCCCTTATTCCACATCTCCTGAATTCAGCTTGCATTTCTGGAAGTTCTCTGTTAATATACTGCTGTAACCGTTTTTGAATGATCTTCAGTAAGATTTTACTTGTGTGTGATATTAATGATATCGTACGACAAACGGACAGACAAGTTAGTCTCCCTTAGCGTTTCCGACCGCTCGGTTCGCTTCCTGGGCTTCCCCCTACCTGTTCCTGCTGGTCCTGTCTGCTGCTGCTCCTTGCTGCCTGGGGCTGTCCCCCACCCCTCCTTACCTGTTCCAGCTGCTGGCCCTGTCTGCCCAATATGTTGTTAGATTATTTTTAAACACTTTGCATAAATGTGAAAGTGAGCAAAGAAAAAAAATAAAAACCTTTTTGTATGTTTGGAATCCAGTGTTTGAATAAATAAAGATTTTTCACTTTCTTTTTAAGTGCATTTTTTTTTTTTTTTCTCTCAAGTGGAGTTTTTGCCAAAGGAGTAATTTCATTAGAAAATGTGCAGCCAAAAGATCCATACATTGACATATTTTAAATTTCCTACAGTTTAAATGGACTATCTTGGCATATATTTTTGTGGCTGTCCAGAGCAGTCATTAACTTTACCCTTAATATGGTTAGCCTACAATTTATTGTATAAACAGCGTTTGCCAGACGGTTTTTTTATTTTATGTTTGAATGTTTTTTTTGGAAGATGGAATATACTTATAACTTAATAGTCAAGAACCAAAGTTGTTTAAAACCATATTGCCACCAGCATTCTTTAAATGTCTCCAGAGATAATAAAAACTAACAGAAGAAACAAAAACACATACACATTAAAAATGTAAAGTTATAATGTTGCCTTTTACTATTTGAAATGGGTTTTCATTTTCATATTTGTTTTCTTCAACAGAGCTAAGAGTTTAAAGAAATATATTTCTTTTTTCAAATGTAAATATAGTTTTTCTTTTTGTACTTAATTATAAAGAACTTCTGTCAAAATGGCTCAGTAAGTTCATGTTTGAATCATCTATTCGAAACATATATATTAATACAATAATAAAGACAGAGCCAGATTCAAAAACAAGGTAAATATCCTCATGAACCTGAAGTTGAAAAGACGTGAATGTGGTGAGCTAGGCTAAAGCTATGAGTCTGCTGAGTTCTGGGGTTGGAGCATGAGCTTAGGCTCCTGCTGGGTAATTAGGAACAAAACGTGTTTGTGAAAGATAAGGATAGGGATCAGATTCACTTGTAACGAGGGGCTAATGTAGGCTTTCACAGATGGGTCAGGAGGTTGGAAACTCTGTCAGGGCCTATCTTGAAGCTTCAGAACTAGAGAAAACCTGCAGTCGTAGTCCTATGACCCAAGCCTCCCTTTGGTGGGGCTGCTGGATCTGCAGTATCCTTGAAAAATATATCTGTGCCAGATTCCTGACCTGCCAAATTCTGTGTAGGTTCAGTGACAGATGATGGAGTCACTTACAAAACCACAAGATAGGAAAGGGAACATTGAGGCAAAAGATAGAAAAAACAAAACAAAACATGAGAAAAACAAAACCCCATAACCTTCTACTCAAAAATATACCTGCACACAACTGAACTCCTTTAAAAAATTCATCTACATAAGACTAAATGACCGAAAGCAGAAAGGAGAAGATTGAGGGTCAGAGAGATTAGATTACTGGAAATGGAACAACTAGAATAGAAATAATGAGATTGTTGTCACAATGTGAAGAACAGAACCAGTGTCATGGAGTCATTTGTCTGAAAAATGTTGAATGGGAACCTATTTTGCTATGTAAATTTCACCAAAAATACAATAAAATATGATTTAAAAACTATCAATTGAACATGAAAAAAAATATCTGCACACCAGAATTCCAAACTACATGCTAAGAAACACATTAATTAACATCGACAACCAGAACATACATTTGTTAAAATGAAATAATGTTCATAAAAATTCCCCTAAGTAGATTTATTTAAGTTTTTACACAGAAATACACACATGCATGTAAACAAAACAAAAGAATGTACTAAGAATAGAGGGTTATGGGAAAAAAATATTAGAAATCTTGGAAATGTAAATTATAATAATTATAGTATTCATAGACAAGAAAACACATGGAAGTAAAATCACAACTGTGAGCACAAAAATCAATTTTTTAAAAAGTTGTTAAGTGTGATTAAAAATTGACATGTAAATGATCATTAATTGTGTGTATGTGAATTTTAAAAAATATAAAACTAAATTTAGACCACAGCAATATTACAAGAGAAAGGGCTGAAAGAGTTGTTAAAGCATGTTAAAGTCTTTAGCTTATTTGTTAAGAGGCTAGAATAACTTTAGATTTCAAAAGAAAACCAAACCAAACTCACTGCCATTGAGTGTACTTGACTCATAGTGACCCCTGTTGGGTTTCCGAGGGTTTACTACTTCTTTAGGAAAGTAGATTGCTCCATCTTCCTTGTGCAGAGCAGCTGGTGAATTTCAACTGCCAGTCTTCTGGTTAGCAGGCAAATGCCTCAGGCAGTGCTCCACCAGCACCCTTTAACTTTAGACT
>NW_006921709.1:8784827-8787030 GCF_000298275.1 Orycteropus afer afer
GTTATTTGCCGTCGAGTCGGGCCCGACTCATAGTGACCCCTCCTTGGGTTTCTGAGGCAGTATCACTACAGAAGTAGGATCCCTAGTGATACTGCCTTGGAAACCCAAGGAGGGGTCGCTATGAGGTGGGTCCGACTGGACAGCACATAACAACAACAACAACAACAACATAAACTAGAGAAACCCCTGAGACTGTTGCCCTGAGATAGCCTTTAAACTTGGAACTAAAACCACTCTTGGAGGTTACTTTTCAGCTAAATAGCAGATTGACTCATAAATAAACAATATCGGCATTGAGTGCGAGCTCTTTTAAAAAATCATCTGTATGAGACCTAATGGTTAACATTTACAGAAAAGATAAGAAGGTAAGTGTGGGACAGGGAAGCTAGATTAATGGAAACAGACAATCAGAATGAATGAATGAAAACATTGGCACATTGTTAAAGATGGAACCAATGTCACTGAACAACCATATGTACAGAAGTTGTTAAATGGGAACCTAATTTGTTGTGTAAACTAAACACAAAATAAAATGTTATTAAAAAAAATACTGAAGGATAACCATGCACAATATAGCCAATATACATAGCCAGAAATATAGTCCATAATTTCAAACTTGCTAAAGAATACAGAGAATTAATAAAGGAATCTATACTATCTTATTTTTCTTGTTTCTGCCTTCTATTGAATTTATGAGCAATTAAAAAAAAAGATAAGGAAATAGCACATTCAAATATATTAATAAAACCCACTGCTCTGGTAGCATATTGCCTAAGGCACTTGACTGCTAACCAGAAGGCTGGCAGTTCAAACCCACCAGCCACTCCTCGGAAGGAAGATGGGGCAATCTACTTCCGTAGTGATACTGCCTTGGATACCCAAGGAGGGGTCGCTATGAGTTGGGTCCGACTCAATGGCAAATAACAACAACAACATTGAGTCAATTAAGACTCATAGCACCCTCCACTGGTTTTCCAAGGCATAAATATTTACAGAAGTAGATGGAAATATATTAATAAGTATAATAAATATAAGTGGATCCCCCACTTCCATTAAAAATAGATATTATTAGATTACATGACAAAAAAAGCCAAAACCTATCTGCTTTCAAAAGCCATATTCCAAAACAAAATTATATTTAAAAAATTAAAAAGGAAGGAATGGAAAATAGCATCTTAGGCAAATTTGGAAAGTAATACTTCCATGTTCATATACTTTAAAATTATTTTCAAATTTTAATGTGAAAGTGAAAGTACCTCTGTAATCTCTGCTCTCCACCCTACTGGTAATAATTTTATACATAAAAAAATATGTCCTTGGTTCACAGAAAAGCAAGATAAGGTCATTCAAGTGTACAAGGATGAGTGAAGATGCAATTTATTCATGTTCTCTCTGAATTAGTCAGTTTTTAATGGGCCATTACCAGACACTCAGATTATGTGACCTAAAATGGTACCAATAGTACTAGGTTCTGAGGGCCTGTCAGTGTTCTAACACACATCCATTCATTCAGGAGAACATCTTTCATATGAAGTTTTAATATTAGGGAAAACAAAATTTTCATCCTAGAAACAAATATTATTGGGCATAGCATTTTGCCTTACAATCTATTTCAAATTCTGGTTTCCTCTGAAAGCAAAGCCTGAGGTAAAGTCTTACAGGGTGGGTATTTGTTTGGGAAGTGATTCTGGGGAACAAGAAAGAGATGGGGTTAGAAAACAAGAAAGCAGAACAAGCCAAAATTGGAATGTGTTGTGAAGTTGGCTGCAGGTTTGGACATCTGATGCTCTCTAGCCATGGACCTTTCTAGAAACGTCATGAAGTACATCTCAGAACAATTGCCCTGGAAGATGACAAGGTGAAGCAGTTATCCATTAGCTCCCATCCCTCACTAGTCGTGAGAGTACACCTGGGGGTTAATTCCCTTACACTTCCAGGTGTGTTTGTTCTCACAGGTGTTGAAAGTCACAGTGTTGAAGAAACCCCAGGTCATGAAACAACAGGTACTTAGCATGGACCTGAAGGAGAAGCATGGAAAAGTGTACTTTCCTGAAGCTTGTCAAAATCCCTATGGAATTAGTTGCCTTAGCAGTGAGTGAAATAAGGGGAGGGATTTAAGATAGTGAACAAGAGCTGTTTGATATAGATCTTGACTTTGTATTTCCAGAGGATAACTTTGATGGATTTGATCATTGGATTATCC
>NW_006921709.1:8788290-8796884 GCF_000298275.1 Orycteropus afer afer
GATCAGGCAGTGTTTCGTTCTGCTGTGCATGGGGTCGCTATGAGTCAGAAATGACTCGACTGCACTTAACAACAACAACAACAAACTGGAGTGGCTTGTCTTTTGCTGGGATGCTGAGAGCTCTGCCAGTATTTCAAATACCAGCAGGGTCTCCCATGATGGACAGGTTTTGCAGAGCTTCCAGACCAGAGAGACGAGAAAGGCCTAGTGATCTACATCTGAAAACTAACCAGTGAAAACCCTATGAATCACAACATAACTTTTCTGACTCACTTGCTTTGGACAGGTCATCCATCAGAAGGGATCAGTCACTAGAGAAGGATATCGTGTTTCATGAAGCAGAGGACGAGTAAGGGTGAGGGAGACACTTGGTGAAATGAATAGGCACAAAAACAAAAATGATGGACTCCAACAAGCCAGCAATTGAGAAGATGATGCAGGGCTTTGTGATGTTTTGTTTTGTTATACATAAGATTGTAGTAAGTTGGAGCTGACTTGATGGCAGGTATCTATCTATCTCTCTATCTATCTATCATATATGTATCCATCCATCCACCTGTAATCTCTCTCTCACACACACATACATGTATGCATGTTGTTGTTGTTATTGTTATGTGCAGTCGAGTTGGACCTGGACTCATAGTGATTCCTCCTTGGGTTTCCGAGGCAGTATCACTATGGAAGTAGATTGCCCAACCTTCCTTCCGAGGAGTGGCTGGTGGGTTTGAACCACTAGTATTCTGGTTAGCAGTCAAGTACCTTAGGCACTACGCTGCCAGAGCTCCCTTTTACATGTGTGCATATACACATATAAACATACATACTTCAAACATATTTCTTTGTATTTCTGTCAAGTGTGTCTAGTATTTTTATTGAAATAATCTGACAACTCATATTAATGCTTTTTCTAGCATTTCAAGCCTATTCACATATATTTTTGACCTCTGAGATTAGACAATAAAAGACAGCATAATTTAAGTAGGAATTTACCTCCCTAAGAATATAAAAGAAGAGAAAAATCAACACATACTTCTTATCTTTTCCTCTTCTATAAAGAAGAAAAAATGTTTTAATTCAGTTCTCATTATCTTTATTAAAGATAAAAAAAATAAAATATGATTGCTTACTTTAATTTTAGGTTCCAATTCTATTTTCCATCTTTCCACATTAGATTTATGTATGACAGACCTTCCTTGAAGGTGCTAGTGGAAGATCATACAAAGGAGAGGTAAAATGGCTGTTTAGGAATTCTGGAAAATTTTTGAACAGCCTAGCTGGGCACAACAGTCACTCTACATTTAAACAGGCAGAAAAGCAAAGCTTGAGTATTTCTTTCAGGGTGGGTACAAAGCTTTTCCCTTTACAATTTTCAATTTTGTGAACTTATTTAAAATTGCCCTAAAGAGAAATGTCAGCAACACTGAGGATAAGTTACAGCCAAAGAACCAAGCCTAAGCAAATATCCGCAGCTGGGAAAAACAATAACTGAGTTTACTCCTGTAATCTTCCTATTCTGAAAGGTTGATGTTTTGATTTAGGCCATTCAGACAGGAACCTGTTTTAATTTCATGAGTCTTGCATATCCCACAAGGAAGCTGACTATAAATGGTAGTTTCATGTTTTAAAACATATCATTAACCCAGATACCCTTATTTAAACAATTAGTTTTGCAAATAGAAGCCTAAGCAGAAGTCCAATGCATAATGATACCTTTTTCCCTGTAGACATACACTACTCTCTGGACTTCAGCCATGATATATGTTCCTACAGTTTGCAATGTTGACAATTTAATAGACAGTTCTTGTGTAACATCCATCCTTGTTCAGTCTCTTTGGTACCTCTGCTTAGAGTAGAGCTCCCCACCACTCTGCACTGTGTTCCAAAGTATGTAAGTATGCCACAATTCAGTTATAGACATGCCAAGATAATGATCCCCTTGGCTCTTGGGGCAGCCTGAAGTTGTGGCCTCCAGCTAAAGATAGTATTAGCCATTTATCCTAGTGTATTGTACAAACATGGTTATTTTCTATGTGTGCCATGATGGGAAAAGCAGAAAGCCCCCTGGATATGGTTACAAGATCTAAACCTTTTGCATGACATGGAAGACCTTTAACATCTTGTCTGTGCCCTTCTCCCCCAGCCTGATGTCTGACACATCCTCGTATACATAGCCTTTTATAGCCTCCCTGGATTACCCATGTGAGTCCCTGAGTCATGCAAATGGCTAACACACTTGGCTACCAACCTAAAGTTTGGAGGGTGGAGTTTACCAAAGGGGCCTGGGAAGAAAGGCCTTGTGATCTACTTCTGACAAATCAGCCATTGAAAACCCTATGAACCATAGTTCTGCTCTGATGGACATGGGTTAAACTCAATGGCAACTGGTGGTGGGTTACCCACCATTTCTTAAAATCCCTGCCTCTATGATTTTACTCCTTCTATTCCCTCCATCTAGAATGTCTTTCTTCCCCATCTATACCTGCAGTGTAGTAAATTACATAGTGTGGCTTTTCTAGCCATAAATCTTTGTAAACTCTGTGGTGGAATTTGCCATAAGCAACTGAGTAGCTCCTGATTGTTAAAGTTATCCACCTGGGGTATTTCTGTTGAGAGTGGCATGAACCAATCTTCTGGGAAGTTCAATCTCTCTCAGGTGTATAGAATTTTGATGTTGGGATTGGTTAGTGGTCACTCTGCCAGACTCAAAATGAGCCCTTCTAGAGGCAGAAGATTCTCTCTGACTGCTGGCTGAGAAATACATGCTGCTGAGAGAAACGTGCTCCTGAGAGACATGTACTGCTGAGACAGAGACACTGAAAGACATGAATTACTGAGAGAGAGAGACACTGAGAGACATGCACTACTGGGAAAGAGACTGAGAGAGACTGTGGGCTGAGAGAGAGACTGAATGTATTTCTGAACTTCAATTGTAGCCTGTTGCTTCTCTAATAAACCCCATAATCTGTGAGTTCTGTGTGGTCACTGCAGCAAATTATCAAATCCAGCAGAGAGGTGGTGGGTGCTGCGGGAGGAACAGTTAGTGTCAGGGCTGGAGGGAGGTCGTATGTCCAGTCTCATAGGAATAGGCCTTGGGCTATTGATGGTGATTCTGTCTTCCTCTTGTGGGGTTAGAGGAGGTCAGAAGATGTGGCCTCCTTGCCCCTTTAGCAACACCATACATATTTTTTGACTCTAAAAGATTGATCTAGTGCCACTTCCTCCATGGAACTGTCAGAAATCTCTGCCAGAAGCCCTTTCTCCCTCCCCTGTGATTCCATAGCAGTTTGCTTGTTACCTTCTTACACACTTGTCACATTCTGCCTTGTCTTATAGTTCTTTATGTATCTGTGTTATCACCTGTCCTGGACTGAGACCATTTTGTGCATCATTGTTTGCCTCCCAGTGCAAGCTAGATCTTGCTTGTTCAATAAATATTTACTAAATTGAATTGAATATGCAAATACAAAAGGGAAGAGAAGGTCAATTTGTATATATTACACATCTACCATGTGCCAAGCATTGTACTAGCACTTGAAATGGAATAGTGTATATAGTCCTCACAATATTCTTTGTTGAGTAGACATTGCTATTTCCAATTTGCAGATGAAGAAACTGAGGAACAAGAAGGTTAATTACCTCCAAATGATAAATTTTACCCAGGGAAAGAGAAACTGTTGAAATTGCAGAACAAAGCTCTTCTCAGGTGTCCAAAAGAAACTTGACTGTGATGATTTCAGGGCTTTAACATCCTCCTGACCATGCCAATCCACACACAGTGGAAAAGAGCAGCAAGAGTTTATAGAAATCTAGCCAGGGAATTTGCTAGTCCAGTCCTGGCAAAAGTTCCCTTTCATAGACTTGAAAATAAGTCATTTTTTTACCAACAGGGGAATCTTTCTCCCTAGAACAAAATCTCAGATGGTTAGTTACAAGAGGGATAGAAAAAGTAATCTTTCTCTTTGTTTTTTATCTCTCTTTGTTTTCTCATCTTGTAGTGAAGCTCGAGTGAAAAAAACATAACCAAATAATCTATAAGTTATAAATACTCTGTATTTACTCTGTAAATGTTTTCCCTCTATTCTCTCTCATTGCATTATAGTTCTGTTTCTTTTCTGTGGTAGTTAAGGTTATGTGTCAACTTAGCTGGGCCTGGTTTTGAGTGGCTAGGCAGCTGTATGTAGTTATTCCCCATGATGAGACTGGTAATCAGCTCATGTTGGAATCTTCTGTGAGCAGCTAAGTAGCTGCCTTAGGGATGTGATCTGCTTCCAGTATATGAGGGGAAGCTTTGAGGAATGTCTCTAGCTTCTTGGCACATCTATCTTGCATTTGGCTGAGTCATCAGTGGTCTGCTATGCTGTATGCTGATCTGTATTGGGATCGTTTAACTAGTGGTCTGCTCTGTTGCTTGATAATGTTGGTATTGTGCCATTTTATTTGTTGACCTTGGATTTGTCAGCCTCAGCAGCCAGCAGCTGCCTAAGTTAAGAGAAGCCTCCAGCTTCAGTGGGCCAGGAGCAAGAGGCAAAGCTGAAGCCCAAGGCTGAGAGGCCTTCACCCAGCCCCTAGAGCTGGCACTTTGAACTTGGACTTCTAGCCTCCTAAACGGTGAGAGAATAAATCCCTGTTTGTTCAAGCTATACATTTTTGGTATTTCTATAATAGCAGCAATAGAAAAACAAAACATATTCTTATGTTTTAATTTATGCATTTCTTCACTGAATAATTTTGAAAACAATGCCCAGATTAGATTACTTAAATCATTGTTGTTGTTTTTGTTATGTGCCGTCGAGTTGAACCTGACTCATAGTGACCCCTTCTTGGGTTTCTGAGGCAGTATCACTACGGAAATAGATTGCCCCATCTTCCTTCTGTGGAGTGGCTGGCGGGTTTGAACAGCCAGCCTTCTGGTTAGCAGTCAAGTGCCTTAGGCTATAAGTTAGGTTACATTAGTTTCTAATAACTAAGTTGAGTGTACAATAGTCAGTGGCTCTGACTAAACCCCTGTGTGGTCTTGGACCAGCATTTTAATGTTGAGAGTTGATTTCCTCATCTTGAAAATGAGATAGAAAATGCTGATCTAGTATTTTAGTATTTAGTATCTTAGATTAATACAGTTCAGTTTTTCTTGGGGTCTCTATACATCAAGAGAATCAATGGTTCAGTTTCTCCTTTCAAGTTACTCCCAAGTGCTGTGGCTGTCAGAGACTCAGATAGGACCAATAATACAAAATAATTTAACTAGTGAAAATAGCCACTTGCAGTTATATGGTGCTTTACAACTCATGAGGTGCTGTCGTATCTATCATCCCATTGACCCTGCAGAGCAACTTGTGGAATAGAGATTAGTATTGGCATCCCTTATTTTGCAGAAGTTAGAAGTTATTGCTCAGAAAGGTGAGGTAGCTGTTCAAGGTCATATGGCTCAAGGTAAGTGGCAGAGCCAGTATTCAAACTCTGAGTTGAAGAATTTCCCCCAATTTTTCTCTTTAGCATATTTAAGGGATCAACATGCAGAAGTGAGTCTTGGGGTATATGTATGCAATTTGAGACAACATAAAAGGAATGGGCTTGAAGACAAGGGCAAACAAGTTATAAAAGGAATTTTCAAACAATTTGCTTCTCCTATATTAATGTGCTTTTATGTCCACCTAACTCTGGTAGCACAATGCCTAAGGCATCTGATTGCTAACCAGAAGGTTGGTGGTTCAAGCCTACCAGCCTCTCCATGGAAGCAAGACTGGGAAATCTACTTCTGTAAAGATTTACTGCCTCAGAAACCCAATGGGAGTTGCTATGAGTTGGAATTGACTCGATGGCAGTGGGTTTGGTTTGGTAACCTGCACTTAAGTTTGGCATTTTGAAGGAAAATGAATAAACATCAGGGAAATTGTCAGCTAGCCATAGTGAGCTCTGTTGCTCCAAGGCACATTGTTACTTCACAATCCTTTTTCTATATTCTTGATTCATTCCTTTCATTATTATTATTTTTTTTAAATTGTGTTGAGTACACATGTAATAAAATATTTGCCTTTTCAACATTCTTTCTATGTAAAATTCAGTGACATTAATTATGTTCCTCATGTTGTACAATCATCTTGATTAATTTCTCAGGTTTACCAGATCTATATACTTTATCAGCTTGTTTCTGGGATGAACAATAACTGAGGAGGATGCCAGAGAAACATAGAGAAGAAATACTACATTTAAAGTCATTTTCATTGTAGGAAATCTAAGATGAAAATTTTCAAACAAATGTTTAGGTGCAATTTCCATTGGTAAATGTTCATCTCAAAAAATACTAATTTTCTATTTATTTGATTTTAATTCATGTGAGTCTGCTTTCTGGAACATCGCTGTCCAGTAGAATTTTGTGCGGTGATAGAAATGCCAATGATTTTTTGCTGTCCAGTACGATAGCCTCTTGCCACATTTGGCTATTGAGTGCTTGAAATATGGCTAGTGTGGCAATGAAATTGAGTCTTTAATATTGTTTAGCTTTAATTTAAGTTTTAATAGCCACATGTAGCTAGTGGCTACTGTACTAGACATTTCAGTCTTAGAAACTCACTTGCTGATGTTGGTCTTCATCTCATGTTTTATAGCATATTAAGATGGAAGAGAGGATTCATAAAAACAGGTATGCTTCCCTGAATATCTTTGACGATAAGAATTCTCGTTTTTCAACTGAAAATGGACAATGAAAATCACGATGAATAAATATTTGAGTAATAATAAAGCAAGACTGAAAAACTTGGATATATTTCATATCTTTCTAAGTTTTGTAAAGTCTTAATTCAGTAACTGAGTTAACTTTTCTACTTTAACTGAGAAGAATACTTATGCTCACTAGAGCTCTAATTAATATAGTTATTTGGCAGAAGAAAAGTCAAACTTTGATTCTTATATTTCAGGGAACAAAACAAAAAATCAATTATTTCTCATTGATAAATCTTTTCTAAGGCTCTTTCTAACCTGTGGAATTTCTCCTACAAATTGAAATATACATCCACTAAGACAGCTATTTGAAGCATGTGGGCAAAATGAGAGAATAAATAAATGACAGCCAATTGCTATCTACACAATTCCATAACCTTTGGCCTCACCAGAGTCCCCAGTCCCTGAAGAAAACAAGTCTGTGAGGTCCCTAGATGATATCCCAGAGCTATGATAATTGTCACATGCTTGTTTATCTTTCCCTTGAGAAACTGAATTAGTGAAAAAAAAAAAAAAAAGAAGATCGCAACTAAACAAAAGCAAATCAATAACAGGAAACTGTCGGTGAGAAATGCCCTGATGTTCTTGTAAATTCACGTCACCAGATTCCCCAGGGACAAAGGTGCATGAACTGCATGAGTAAATAATTATGATTTAATACAGAGACCTTGCAATGCTGTTTACAATAAAACAACACAAAAGAATTGTTTCTCGAGGCACAAGTAAGCAAATAATAGAAACACAAATCAATATAATCAGGAAGTGGTGATGTTATGTCTAGGTCAGCTACTGAGAACAACTTGTAATGTATCAAAGTATCTTCTATGCAATGGTAAGCAGTACAAGGTGGGACCTGAGGAGGAAGAGAACCCCTCACCTGTGGAGTGATTAGAAATGATGAAGAAAAGAGGATATTCATCTTGGAGAATGTATGAATAGGTTTCTGCATCATAACACATTGTCTGTCTGCAGGGTTTTGTTCCCATGGATGATGAAAGGGAGAATGGGAATAACAACAGTTCCTTTCTCTTTCTTTAAAAGGATTTCTAAGTGGAGAGCTATGTTGGTTTTGTAAATGTAATACCTACAGGCACACACACATCCCAGTCAAGAAAAAGAAAAAAATGAGTGGCCATGCTTGAACTGTTCAAGTGTGTTTACATGTGTAAGGCCTTTTGCTTTCTTTTTATTGTAAGTGATGGTGGTTTTTAAAAATAAAGTGGGAAAACCATGACTTCCTATTTTTTCCCCTATGATCTACTTAGGAGCTCTGGTAGCGTAGTGCCTAAGGCAATTGACTGCTAACCAGAAGTCTGGCGGTTCAAACCCACCAGCCACCCCTCGAAAGGAAGGTTGGGCAATCTACTTCCATAGTGATACTGCCTCGGCAGCCCAAGGAGGGGTCGCTATGAGTCAGGTCGGACTCGAGGGCACATAACAACAACAACACAGCCCTATAATGATTAATGTTTGATTCTTATTAGAAGTTCCAGTTTGGTACACCTGAAAATAAGTTAACCAACATACCCTGTAAAGACTAATGTCTAGTTCTTATAAACATCTATTTCTGAGCAGAAACTACAGGAAAGAAACAACAAAACAATAAGGGCAATATGACCCACACAGAAAGAATGAACTGACCTCAGAACCAGAGAGAATGATGTTTTCAACTACCAGTCAGAGAAACAAGGAACTTTGAAAAAAAGGGATAATATAAAAGAGCCCTGAGTTAGTCAGGGCTGCTGCTCTCTTGGACAGAGAGAGAGCCAGCCTTTATGTTTCTAAGATTTTACTCTTTAAATAAACTTTTCTTTCCTTTTCCTCTGGCCTGGTTCCTCCTGACGTTGGTCACCTAACCTTACATATTATGGTGCTGA
>NW_006921709.1:8796984-8806151 GCF_000298275.1 Orycteropus afer afer
TTCCCTTTTCTTTGTTGAAGAGGGTCTGTGCAATCCTTCTGCCTAGTCCGCCATCTTGCCCCGCCTCCTCTTTAAATAAACTTTTCTTTCCTTTTCCTCTGGCCTGGTTCCTCCTGACGTTGGTCACCTAACCTTACATATTATGGTGCTGAATGAAACCAGGGAAGGAACAAAGTGGAAAAGCCTGCAGGGGTTTGGATAGGATAGGAGAAACAACCTGCCAGAAGGCACCCATAAGGAATCCCTTTTCCTTATAGACAATGCATCCAACACCGGCTGATTTTTCTTGGTGAGTGACATTCTGTTTTCCTTTCGTGGATTTCTCATTTGCCACTCACTGTCAGACCTCGCACTAGGCCAGAAATCCTCTGGCTTTGGCCTCTGGGCTTCTGCCCTCCAGGCTTCTGCCCCCCTGAACCTACTCTGTCTCAGGGATGCCTGAACAGAAGGTGGGTTCCTCACTCTCTTCTGGTGTTAAGTCAAATGATGGGATGGCTTTCCTTTGATCTTAACATCACTGGAACTCAGATTGACACTTACTCAGTATGGGGAATAATACTCCCAGTGGCCAGAAAATAACACTTCTGATTTTAATGTCCTTTAGTCCTTAGATTACTTTTGTCAACGTAATGGAAAGTGGTCTGAAATTCCTTATGTCCAGGCTTTCTTCACACTCTGCAATCGTCCTTCTCTCCGTCATTCTTGCTCTACATACCAGATTCTCCTCCTCTGTTCCAAACCAGCCCCACCCCCCAATGGCTCTGTCCCTGAACCTGAACCCTCCTCCCACTTGGCTGATCACTCTCCACCACTTTCTCCAGTGGTTGCCCTCCTTATGACCCTCCCACTCCTCCTCCAGTCCCCACTCCTTCTGGGTCCCTTTCTCTTCCTCACACTTGTTCTAGGACCACTTAGGCCACAACCCCCCTCCTTCCCCTTCTGGAAGTAGCCAGAGCTGAAGGCATCACCCGGGTACACGTTCCTTACGCTATGTCTGACCTGTCTCAAATTGAAAAACGCCTTGGTTCCTTCTCAACTGACCCCACTACTTTCGCCAAAGAATTTGCATATATCAGCTAGTCTTATAATCTCACCTGATATGATATTTATGCCTTTTAACCTTTTACCTCATCCCAGAAGAAAAGGAGCATGTCTGGCTGACAGCTCAGAGTCATGCAGACAAACACCACAGAAAAGCTCACTCCTAAGCTCACCCCTCAGGATTTGTAACTGTCCCTCCTGTTGACCCAAATTGGGGCTATCAGATAGATTTCCTGCACAGACAACATCATGGCCATATGCTTGCTTGCCTCATTGCTGGCCTAAGAAAAATGGCTCATAAGGCAGACAGCTATGAGAAACTTAGGAACCTCCCGCTCCTCCTCCAGACCCCACTCCTTTTTCCTCCTTTTCCCTTCACTTGTTCTTGGGCCATTTAGCCCACAACCCCCCTCCTTCTCCTTTGGGAAGTAGCTGAAGGCATCATCTGGGTACAAAATCAAATTTTACAATGAACACCCTCAGCAAAAAGGAATGCACACTCCTGAAAATAACTATAAATAAAGAAATCACTCAGGGTCCTGAAGAGAATCCAGCACTATTCCTTCCCTGCCTGACTGAGACTTTACAGAAGTATAGTACCCTAGACTGCACTTCACAGGAAGAATTCTTCTTAGCATGCATTTTATTTCCCAGTATACCCCTGATATCCCTGGCATCCAATGGAAACTTCAGAAACTAGAAACAGGTCCAAAAACCCCTAAAAAGGCTTCCTTATTCTTGCCTTTAAAGTCTTTAATAATAGAGATGAGGAATTAAAAATGACAAGAACAAAATCGAGCTCAGACAAAAGCCCAACTTCTAGCCACTGGCTTAGAAGGCTTTGTGAGACAGCCACCATGGGGAAAACTTACTCTGAAACCTCCACCAGGACCATGGAAAGGCAAAATTGAGCCACCTCCAGGACCTTGTTTCAAATGTGGCAAGGAAGGCCATTGGGTCAGATCCTGTCCAAATCCAAGACTGCCACCTCGACCTTGTCAAGTGTGTGGCAAGGGGGAACAGTGGAATTCAGAAGCAATCAGGCCCCTCGAGGTAGGATTGCATGTGTTCTAAAAACACCCTTCTCTGAGCCCAGTTTGGTTCCTGACCTTCTTGGCCTTGCTATTGAAGACTGAAGATGCCTGGGCTCCCAGCAGGCCCCAACAACTCCCACCTCAACAATGGAACCATGGGTAATTATGACAGTGGCAGGTAAATCTATCTCATTTTCAATAGATACTGGCGCTGCTTATTCTGCCCTAACTGAATTTACTGGAAGTTTAAATCCCTCCTCTATCTCTATTATGGGGGTCAATGGGCTCATCACACAATCTTTAATTATACCCCTTTTACATTCTTGCCTATTTGAACTTCATTTACACATAATTTCCTTATCTTACCTAAATGTCTTACTCCAAATCTAGGAAGAGATATGTTGTTGTCGTTGTTAGGTGCTGTCGAGTTGCTTCCAACTCATAGTGACCCCATGCACAGCAGAAGGAAGCACCACCCGATCCCACACCAGCTCCATGATCCTTGCTATATGTGAGCCCATTGTCGCAGCCACTGTGTCAATCCATCTTGTCGAAGGCCTTCCCCTCCTTCGTCGACCCTCCATATTACCAAGCATGACATCCTTCTCCAGGGAATGGTCCCCTCTGACCACATGACCAAAGTAGGTGAGACAAAGTCTGGCCATCCTTGCTTCCAAGGAGCATCTCAGCTGCACTTCCTCCAGGACAGATCTGTTAGCTCTTTTGGCAGTTCAGGGTACTTTCAGTATTCTTTGCCAGCACCACAACTCAAAAGCATCAAGTCTTCTTCAGTCTTCCTTATTCATTGTCCAGCTCTCACATGCATATGTGGCGATTAGAAATATCAGGCCTGTGTTAGCCACACCTTAGTCCTCAAGGTGACATCCTTGCTCCTCAGCACTTGGAAGGGTTCCTTCACAGCCTACCTGCCCAGTGCTATATGTTGTCTAATGTCCTGACTGCTACTTCCATTGGCATCGATTGTAGAACCAAGCAACATGAATTCTTCAACAACCTCAATCTTTTCTCCATTTATTGTAATGCTGCTTATTGGTCCAGCTGTGAGGATTTTTGTCTTCTTTATATTGAGATGTAATCCATACTGCAGACTGTATTCCTCAAACTTCATCAGTAAGTGCCTCAAGTCATCCTCACTTTCAGCAAGCAAAGTTGTATCATCTGCATATCTCAGGTTGTTAATGATTCTTCCTCCAATCCTGATGTCACGTTTTTCTTCATATAGTCGAGCTTCTTGGATTATTTGCTCAGCATATAGATTGAATAAGTATGGGGAAAGGATACAACCTTGATGCATTTCCTTCTTGATTTTAAACCATGTAGTGCCCCCTTGTTCTGTTCAAATGACAGCCTCCTGGTCATGGTACAGGTCCCTCATGAGCACAATCAAGTGTTTGGGAATTCTCATTCTTCTCAATGTTATCCATAATTTGTCATGATCCACACAATCAGATGCCTTTGCATAGTCAATAAAGCACAAGTAAACATCTTTCTGGTATTCTTTGCCTTGAGCCAAGATCCATCTGACAACAGCTATGATATCCCTTGTTCCACATCCTCTTCTGAATCCAGTTTGCACTTTTGGAAGTTCTCTGTCAATATACTGCTGCAACTGTTTTTGAATTATCTTCAGTAAGATCTTACTTGCGTGCGATATTAATATCGTTTGATAACTTCCACATTCTGTGGGATCACCTTTCTTTGGAATGGGTACAAATATGGATCTCTTCCAGTCAGTTGGCCAGGTAGCTGTCTTCCAAATCTCTTGGCATAACTGAGTGAGTGCCTCCAGTGCAGCATCCATTTGTTGAAATATCTCAATGGGTATTCTGTCAATTCCTGTAGCCTTGTTCTTTGCTAATTCCTTCAATGCAGCTTCAACTTTCTCCTTCAGTACCATTCGTTTTAGATGATATGCCACCTCCTGAAGTGGATGAAGATTGACCAGTAATTTTTGGTACAGTGACTCTGTGTATTCCTTCTATCTCTTTTGATGTTCCCTGCATCATTCAATATTTTGCCCTAAGAATCTTTCAGTATTGCAACTTGAAGCTTAAATTTTTTCCTCAATTCTTTCAGCTAGAGAAATGCCAAGTGTGTTCTTCCCTTTTGGTTTTCTAACTCCAGGTCTTTGCACATTTCATTATAGTAATTGGCTTTGTCTTCTCAAGCTGCTCTTTGAAATCTTCAGTTCAATTCTTTTATCTTGTTATTTCTTCCATTTACTTTAGCTACTCTCTGCTCAAGGTCAAGTTTCAGAGTCTCTTCTATCATCCATTTTGGTCTTCTCTTCTTTTGTTGTCTTTTTACAGACCTCTTGCTTTCTTCATGAATGATGCGCTTGATGTCATCCCACAATTCATCTGTTTTCCGGTCATTGGTGTTCAGTGCATCAACTTTGTTCTTTAGATGGCCTCTAAATTCAGGAGCGATATATTCTAGATCATATTTTGGCTCTCATGGACTTGATTTCTTTGCCTAATATTTGATCCTGCCGGTTCAGCACAATTTGAGTTGAGATTACCAGATAAATTGAGATACTGGTTGTTTTAGTGTTCACTTCCTGAGAACATTGTTCACAATTTCATGGCTCACTGATTTATCAAGTTAAAACAATTCAAGCTTCATCAGCTCTATATTTAGAAATTGTTTGATGTTACAGTATGATCATTTGCCTACTAGATTTCTATGAACTTGAGGTGAAGAGACAGAACCACCTTTTTTTTTTTTAGTGTTTACTTCATATTATGCAATTTGCAAACATGATTTCATTCTCATAGCCATTTGTTGTCAGAATTATTATTTGCATATAACAGATAAGAAAAATGAGACTTCGTAGGACTTCTGGTAAGATAGAGGAATAGGCAGACAAGCAGCACAGACCCTCTTCAACAAAGAAAAGAAAAACCAAATGAAAGAGATACAGAAGATAATCCTGGAGCCCTGAGCTTTGAAAGGAGCTATACAGAAGTGGATTAGGCACCAACTAGTGGAAAAACCTGAATGAAAACAGTGAGTACAGATGATCAGAGCTGTGAACATTCAGCTACTCTGACTGGACCAACAGCCTGAATATTTCCAAGTGGTGTTGGGACCTGAAAATTGACTTAAAGATCAGCCCTGGTCACCAAGGGCTGTAGGGACGACTGCACTGGTGGCCTATGACTAGGAAGGGAAACAGCAAGGAGGGAGACTATCTGAGCTGTGGACTTTCCCCTGCCTGGATGGTGCAGCCATTTTGATTGTTTACATGCGGCAGCCATTTTGGATACTTAAAGTGACTGAGGGTGTAGCCATTTTGAATCATTACAAGCGGCAGCCATTTTGGATACTTAAAGTGACTGAGAGCGCAGCCATTTTGAATCTTTACAAGTAGCAACCATTTTGGACAGGATTCTCATTCAGATTCCAGGGACCTAAGAATAGGCTCTGTTTGCCAAGGTCGGCAGGGACATTCGAGAGTCTGACAACAGGAATGGAGACAGGTAGTGAGTTTATAAGTGCTTTCAATTAGCAAATAGAGGATCACAGTACCCTGCTTGCATAGATAACATACAAAGAAAATCATGGGCAAGTCACTCCAACATACAATCACCAATGAAATATAAACACAAAAACATCACAATGCCTCAGAGACAACAGAGCATCACAGTCCACACAAAGAAGCAAGATAAAGCAGAAGAAACAAAGGAGCAGGATACAGACCCAAAACACATTCCTGAGGAAGATGTAGCATTGGAACTCCCTGAGAAGGAATTCAAAAGAATTATATTTAGGTAATCTTCAATGAATTGAGAGATAGATCAAGGAAAACACAGAGAAAACCCTAGAACAATTTTGGAAGAAAATACAAGAACAAAGTGACAAAATAAATGAAAAGTTAGAAATGATACAAAAAGCAGAAATTAAGGGAATTTGTTAAGACCAGACAAACCTTACAAGAGATGGTAAAGGGAGCCCTTTGGACAGAGAAGCAACAATAGCCAACAACAACTGACCATTAACACACATGATGATATAACCCAGAAACCAACCCAGCTATGGAAGTATCCAAAGTAAATAAGCTTACATGATTGTAAACAGGGAACCAGAGACATCAATTGACAAATGAGGACAACTATAAACCAAAAATAGGGAAAAAACTGTGTTGTTACAGAACTTCTAGATGGTAGGAAGTTAAGACAACTACAAGATAGAATGGACTGTTCTAAACTTGGGAAGAAAACTATAAATCACAGCATAACCACAAAGAAATATGATAAACCTTCACATCAAAAAAGAGGACCAGCATAAATATTCACCAAATACAATAGCAATGAAGGAAGTGATAACACGATTCATAAACAAAACAAGCTCAGCATAGAAAATTATATGGAACAAAGAAATCGACACCATAAAAAGCACATAACAAAAATGACAGCAACAAATTCATATTTGACAATAATTACATGTCTGGCAAGGGACTTATCTCTAAGATTTGTAGCAGAAGAGTGGATGAACAAACTATGGTACATACACATAATGGAATGGTATACAGCACTAAAGAATAATGTAGAATCTGCAAAACACTGCATAATATGGATGAACTTGGTGAACTTTATGCTGCGTGACATAAGTCAATCACAGAAGGACAAATATAGTATTGGTTCGTTGTTGTGGAGGGTCAAGGAAAGGTTTATATATGGAGGGAAAGTTACTTTGTTGGTTGCCAGGGGTGGGAGAGAAGAGGAGGGAACATTGCAAAAAACAAACAAACAAAAAAATGCATTGACCCATTTCACTTTAATTTTGTGTATTTCACTGTACATAAAATATATTTCAATAAAATGCATTAAAAAAAGAAAAAGAAAGAAAAACAAGACTTCGGAAGGTTAATAATTTGAATTATATCACCATCTGTTAAGCAATAATACTGTATTTGGACACAGAGTCTATTTTGCTCCAAAGTGCTTTAAAGACTACAGACTGCCTCAGTTTATAAGTGGCAAGCCTTGTTCCATAAACTTTTTTTTTAAATATACACTTGCTTTCGTATTACTATTTTATAAATTCCCATGATGCTCATTGTAGTTAAACAAACAACAAAGCTATCTTCGTTTTATATTTGAGGAAAACTGAAGCAGAGAGAAGCCAAGTAAATTTGCTCTGATTACACAACAAGTTTACAATGACGATGGACTTACACAACAAGTTTACAATGACGATGGACTATAGTCTAACACAGTTATTCCTGAGTACATCTTGGTGAATGGTTCCCAGTCTGGGTTCCCTGGTCATAGGGCAATATGAGAGTCCTTGTACTCTTTTCAATATTCAAAAACCAAAACCAAAACCAAAATCCAGATTAAGTAAGCATGCACAGACTTCCAGAATACCGTACTCCTGTGGTTTCCTCTTATCTCTTTTGCTTCTTCTCAGGTTCCTTTGCCAGATCCTCCTCTTCCTTTATCATTAGTGTCCATAACTCAGTCCTTGGATGTTTTCTTGATCTAAGGTATATAACTCACTCTTTTGATTATATCATTCAGTCTTATAACCTTAACTTCCAACTATATGCAACATATATATATTTCCATCCCAGACTTATTTTCTAAGAAAAAAGGCTAACCACACTTCCTCGAGACATACATATCCAACTACCTGCCTGGCATCAACTCTTGAATTTTTAATAGACTTCTCAAACTTACTAAGTCCAAAACTGAACCCCTGGTCTTCTCCCTTGTGCCAGTTGAGCCCAGTCAGGAAAACAGAAACTGCTTCTTGCATTTCAGTGCAGGTAAATTGTTTGATAGGTGTTGGAAGGGTTGGAAGAGCAAATGGGAAGAAGGAGAGGTCTGCAGGAGATGAAGGTGTAATACCCAGAGGTTAGGAGCTGTTTGCACTCCTCATCTGGAGTTCACAAACCTGAACTTTTAGAGATGCTGTTGTGCCATACCTGGCTCTCCTGAATGAATATTGAAAATGCCAGAAATCTGCTATCCCTGACTGGGCTTCTGGCCTCTGGGATCACCCTACTCACTCTCATGTCAGTAACTGCCAGCAACTTTCAACTGTCTGAGAGGCAAGAAGAGTTTCTGTTCCTTTCATCTTCTGATATCCCAACAGTGCCTTGTAGTAGGTAGGCAAATAGTAAGGGAACTTTGAAAATGTAACTTGAAGACTACTAGCCCTAATAAACACCCCCCAAAAAACCAAACCCACTGCCATCAAGTCGATTCTGACTCATACCAACCCCCATTAGATTTCTAAGACAGGAAACCTTTGTGGAAGTGGATTGCCCCATCTTCCTTCTGTTGAACAGCTGGTGGTTTGAACCACCAACCTTCTGGTTAGCAGACAAATGCCTTAGGTGCTGCCCCACAACAGCCCCTTCCTAGCCCTAATAGTAAAGAGTATAGAAGGTCAGATGTAGGGCTGAAAGACACAGTTAATAACCAAACCACCCTCAAGACTTCCTCCATTTTAAAATTTCTCTACCTCTGTTGACATTAATTTCAGGTGATCACACCCAAACTTTTGGTGATATCCTTGACTTCTCTCTTTCTCCAACACATTATATACAACCTATTAGGAAATTCTGTTGGTTCCATCTTTAAAATATATTCATAATCACTTGAATTCTCAATTACCTCCTTTGCTACCACTCTGATTCAAACCATCCTCATCTCCCAACTAGATTATACAAGTGTCACTTAACTGATCTTTCTGCCTTTACCCTCAACCCCTATAGTGGTTTCAAATATGAGAGGCATAAATCAGACTACAATATGCCTCCATCAGAGACTTCTCCTGGCTCCCTTTTTCTCTCTGAATAAAAGCTGAAGTTTTAAGTATGGTGTATAAAGTTCTATCTTCTGCCCTTACCATTCCCCATCACTCCTCTAACCACATGGTAGATGCTCCATTTAAAATTTCAGTCTGCCACCTCTCAGCACCCTATTCCCCTTTTTCTGTAGCACTTACCACTTTCTAATAAATGATATAATTTACTTATTATTTTCTGTATCATCCTACTAGAATGTGAGCTCCACAGTGTAAAATTTTTGTTTATTATCTCCATGAATGTATCATAGC
>NW_006921709.1:8809277-8812856 GCF_000298275.1 Orycteropus afer afer
GAGCATGGGATGTTCTTCCATTTATGTAGATCTCTTATGGTTTCTTGAAGTAGTTTTTTATAGTTTTCTTTTTAGAGGTCTTTGGTGTCCCTATATATTTATTTTTATCTACATAAAGACTTCTGCCAAATGAAAGAGGGAGAAGGAGAAGAAGAGGAAAGGAGTAAAAAGGAGGGTGGTAAAAATAGAGAGGAAGAACAAACCTCTTAAAGATGTTACTCAAGGTCTGACACAATATGAAAACATCTGTCTTTCAAACCATATCTCTACCCCCATAACTACTTTCCCAGATCTCCTGTCCTTAAATACTTTGGACTTTCATACTTCCTGTTGGGAGTTTCACATATTCAAATAATTGACACAAGTTGTCTCTGGAGCTCTCTAAATGTGCTACTCATAAGTAGGAGTCAAAATTTCAGATAATTTAAAGTTTGTCTGAGGGGGACCAGGACAGAGCGAGCAAGTGGCAGAGGGATCCAGGTAAGGGGAGGGACCCAGGCCCCACCTCCCAAATGGCAGGAGAGTGGAGGGGAAAGGAAAGGAAAGCCAGATTGAACATCGACCAATTCTTTTGGTACAGTGTCTCTGTGTATTCTTTCAATCTTTTGATAGTCCTGCATCATTCAGTATTTTTCCCATGCTAAAACCAAATGCACTTCCATTGAATCAATTCTGACTCATAGTGACCCCTTTTGGGTTTCTGAGGTGGTAAACTTTTATGGAAGTAGATTGCCCAGTCTTCTTTCTGTGGGAGTGGCTGGTGGATTTGAACCACCAACCTTCTGGTTAGCAGTCAACTGCCTTAGGCACTACGCCACCAGAGCTCCATATTGCAACTCAAGGCTTGAATTTTTCTTTAGTTCTTTCAGCTTGAGAAATGTCAAGCATGTTCTTACATTTTGGTTTTCTAACTCTAGGTCTTTGCACATTTCATTATAATACTTTATTTTGTCTTCTTGTGTTGCCCTTTGAAATCTGTTCAGCTCTTTTATTTCATTTCTCCCATTTGCTTTAGCTACTGTCCATTCAAGAGCAAGTTGCAAAGTCTCTTCTGACATCCATTTTTGTCTTTTCTTCCTTCCCTATCTTTTTAGTGACCTTTTGTTTTCTTCATGTATGATGTTCCTGATGTCAGCCCATAACTCATCTGGTCTTCAGTCATTTGTGTCCAGTGTGTCAAATCTATTCTTCAAATGGTCTCTAAATTTAGGTGGAATATAATCAAAGACATATTTTTGGTTCTCATGGACCTGTTTTAATTATTTTCAGTTTCAACTTGAACTTGCATATGAACAATTGATGGTCTATTGCACAGTCAGCTCCTGGCATTGTTTTAGTTGAAGATATTGAGCTTCTCCATTGCCTCTTTCCATGGATGTAGCTGATCTGATTCCTCTGTATTCCATTCAGAGAGGTCCACGTTTATAGCCACTGTTTATGTTGTTGAAAAAAGATAATTGCAATGAATAAGTTGTTGGTCTCACAAAATTCTATCATGCAATCTCCAGTGTTACTTTTATCACCAAGGCCATATTTTCCCACTATCAATGTTTTTTCTTTGTTTCCAACTTCTACATTCCAAGCATTAGTAATAATCAATACACCTTGATTGCATATTTGGTCAATTTCAGGCTGCAGAAGTTGGTAAAATCTTCAATTTCTTCATCTTTGGCTTTAGTGGTTGATGCATAAATTTGAATTAAAAAACAAAAACAAAAGCAACTCACTACCATCAAGTCATTTTCCAACTCATAGCAACCCCATTTGGGTTTCTGAGGCTGTAAATATTTATGGAAGTAGATCACCCAGTCTTCCTCAGAGCAGCTATTTGGTTTGAACCACTGACCTTCCAGTTAGCAGTCAAGTGGCTTATCCACTACACCACCAAAGCCCCCTTAAATTTGAATAGTAGTGATATTAACTGATCTTCCTTGTAGGCGTATGGATATTATCCTATCACTGACAGCATTGTATTTCAAGATAGATCTAGAAACATTCTTTGTGACGATGAATGCAATGCCATTCCTCTTCAATTTGTCATTCCCAGCATAGCAGACTATATGATTGTCTGATTCAAAATTGCCAATACTAGTCCATTTCAGCTCACTAATGCCTAGGATCTTTGTGTTCTGTTTCATTTTTCACAACTTCCAATTTTCCTATATACATACTTTGTACATTGCATGTTTCAATTATTAATGGATGTTTGTTGTTGTTTCTTCCCATTTTGAGTCATGCCCCATCAGCAAATGAAGGTCCCAAAAGCTTTACTCCATCCACATCATTAAGGTGGACTCTACTTTGAGGAAGCAGCTCTTCCTTAGTAGTATTCTGAGTCTCTTCCAATCTGAGGTGCTTGTCTTCTGGCATTATATCAAAACTTCAGGGCTACTCATAAAGTTTTCCAGTAATATATCAAGACAGTGTTTCACTGCTATTCCTAAGGTTTTCACTGACCAATACTTCAAGACGTGGATGGACCCACCCTCCTTTGCTGTCTGTCTTAGTCTGGAAGCTCCACTGAAACCTGTCCATCATGGGTAACCCTGCTGATATTTGAAGTACTGGTAGCCTCTAATCTCATAGCAACACACAAGCCACTGTAGTATGATAAACTGACAAATGAATAGTGGGCTCTGTGATTAGGAGTGTGTATATAGTGGAAGCTCTGGTGGCATAGTGCCAAAGGCATTTGACTGCTAACCAGAAGGCTGGCAGTTCAAACCCACCACTCCAAGGAAGGAAGACTGGGAAATCTACTTTAGTAGTGATACAGCCTCAGAAACCCAAGGAGGGGTGTCTATGAGTTGGGACTTACGTGACAGCGGTGAGTTTCATATATACATATATATACTGGGAGATGTTATAATTAGAATAAATACCAGGAGGAGAATTATTTTACAATTTGTAGAGTACTCTTTACATCTATTTTCTCATTTGATTCTTTCAATGATCCTGCAAAGAGGTCATATTATTTTTCCCATTTTACAGATGAAGAAACAGAAACTCAACTGATAGAAATAACATCCTAGAACATATAATTAGCAAGAAGCAGTGGTGAGTCTTGAATGCAGGACTTAAGAGCTTCTTAAGATACTGTAAGTGGTAATTGCAGGTACAGGCTGATCTGATCTGCTTTAAAATGCCATTAGATAAGGTGGCTTTATCCAGCCTATCTGTTATTTGAAGTAAACCCCAGAAAACAATTTTTGAATTGCTCTGAGGCACAGTCTCCTGCATCTCTGGGCCCTGAAATCTGGATTAACACAGGACTGTCTCCTGCTTCCCTCTGCTTAGAGACTCATAGGTTTCCTGTTTGGAGTAGCTGTGGCACTTGATCTCTTTGAATACCACCTGGTGCTTGGTGATCTATATAAACAGTCTCATCAACTAAAGAGCACAAATAGATTGGAAATACAAAATAATCTCGACATAGAACTCAATCTTTAATTCAAACGTTACTTTGGCCCTTTTGAATACCAGATTGATTTCCTTAAGATACCTAAAAGCATATTAAAAAAACCCAACTCACTGCCGTCGAGTCAGATCTGACTCATAGTGACCCCTCGTTGGGTTTCC
>NW_006921709.1:8813049-8814010 GCF_000298275.1 Orycteropus afer afer
CCAGCCTCTGGTTAGCAGTTAAATGCGCTATGCCAGGCCATTAAAAAAAAAAAAAAAAAAGTAATATGCTCAGAAGGGACTTTTTTTTAGGGATAGGGAAAGGGTAAATATGATTGTAGAGAATTTATTACAGCTGTGTGACAATATTATGTGTGTAAAGATGCTAAAAATGTGGCAGCCATCACTTCCTTTCCTCTCTTATGCACTCCTTCTTCACCCATCAAGAGATGGATCAGATTTCCTTTCACCTTTAAATTTGAACTGGCTTTGTGACTTATTTTGACCACTAGATTAGGAATAAATAACACTTAGTTAATTCTAGGCCTAGTCTTTAAGAAGCCAGGCAGTTTCTGATTTCCTTCTAGAAAGCCAGATACCATAGTGTAAAGAAATGCAGGCTAGACAACCATAGAAGGCATGACCATGTGAAAGGGAAAAGATCATATGAAGAACACCAACATACCAGACATGTGAATGAAGTCTTCTTGGACTTTTTAGCCCAGGCTATCTGCCAGCTGAAGGAAGCTGAATAAATGACCCTAGCCAATGCCTTGTGGAGCAAAAGAATCACCCAGCAGAGTGATACCTGAATAGCTGACCCACAGAATTGTGAAAAAGAATAAATCATTGTTGATTTAGTCACTAAATTTTGGAGTGATTTGTCTTATAGCAACAGATATTTCTGCAACATGAAGGAAAGCCAACATGGTCTATATTTTGGACATAAAAGCATAGAGATTCTTTGTCATTCCTGGGGTGATGAAGACTATAGAAAGTTAATCAAAGCAAATAAAAGTTGCAGAAAGGAGTAGAATTTTTAGAGACAGTACCCTTAGAATTATAGCTCTTTTCCATTTTTCTCTTCTAAAGATTGTCTTCTGGTCATTGAACAATGGCTTTGATGGATCCATTCAAATTAATTTCAAATCTTTATTCAATTAAATTGCAAAAAAAAAAAAAA
>NW_006921709.1:8814300-8819277 GCF_000298275.1 Orycteropus afer afer
ATCAGATTGACTACATTTGTGGCAAGAGGTGATGGAAAAGCTTAATATCTTCAGCTAAAACAAGGCCAGGAGCTGATTGTCTGTCAGTTTGTTGTCCTATGGTGGCTTCTGTGTTGCTGTGAGGCTGGAGGCTATAGCACCCTGTTGCAAAATGCCAACAGGGTTATCCATGGTAGAGAAGTTTCAGCAGAGCTTCCGGGCTTAGACAGACTTGGAAGAAGGAAGAGGCCATCCACTTCTCAGACAATTGGCCAGTGAAAACCTTATGAATAGCAGTGAAACACTGTCTGATATATTACTGGAAAACTTTATGAACAGCCCTGAAAAATTGTCTGACACAGTGCCAGAAGATAAGGTTGGAAGGCACTCAATGTTTGGGGAAGAGCTGACTCCTCAGAATAGAGAAAACCTTAATGATATGGGTAGAGTAAAGCTTTCAGGAACTTCATTGGCTGATGTGGCATGACTCAAAATGAGCAGAAACAGATCCAAATATCCATTAATAATTAGAACATGGAATGTATGAAGTTAAATCTAGGAAAATTGGGAGCTGTCAAAAATGTAATGGAATGCATAAAGATTGATATCCTAGGCATTAGTGAGCTGAAATGGACTGGTTTGGGCCATTTTGAATCAGGCAATCACATGATCTACTATGCTGGGAATGACAAATTGAAGAGGAAAGTGTGGCATTCATCGTCACAAAGACGGTTTCAAGATCTGGCCTGAGGTACAACTCTGTCAGTGATAGGATAATATCCATACTCCTACAAGGAAGACCAGTTGATGCTACTATTATTCAAATCTATGCTCCAACCACCAAAGCCAAGATGAGGAAATTAAAGATTTCTACCAACTTCTGTCATCTGAAATTGACTACACATGCACTCAAGATGTGCTTATTATCATCACTTGTGACTGGAATGCAAAAGTAGGGAACAAAGAAGAGTCATTAGTAGTTGGAAAATATGGCCTTGGTGGCAGAAATAATGCTGGAGAATTTTGCAAGACCAACAACTAATCAGATTGACTACATTTGTGGCAAGAGGTGATGGAAAAGCTTAATATCTTCAGCTAAAACAAGGCCAGGAGCTGATTGTCTGTCAGTTTGTTGTACCCTTTTCAACAACATAAGCAATGACTATACATGTGGACTTTAAGAGATGGAATGCATGGGAATCAGATTGACTACATCCGTGGCAAGAGGTGATGGAAAAGCTCAATAACTTCAGCTAAAACAAGGCCAGGAGCTGATTGTGGAACAGATCATCAACTGCTCATATGCATGTTCCGGTTGAAGTTGATGATGATTAAAACAAGTCCATGAGAACGAAAATATGACTTTGACAATATCCCTCCTGAATTTAGAGACCATTTCAAGAATATATTTGATGCACTGAACACCAATGATTGAAAACCAGAGGAATTGTGGGATGACATCAAGAACATCAAGTGCAAGAGGTTAATAAAAAGACAAAAAAGGAAAAAAAGACTAAAATGGATTTCAGAAGAGACTCTGAAACTTGCCCTTTAGCAAAGAGTAGCTAAAGCAAATAGATGAAACGACAAGATAAAAGAGCTGAACAGAAGATTTCAAAGAGCAGCTCGAGCAGAAAAAGCCAATTACTATAATGAAATGTGCAAAGAGCTGGAGTTAGAAAACCAAAGGGGAAGAACACACTTGACATTTCTCAAGTTGAAAGAACTGCAGAAAAATTGAAGCCTCGAGTTGCAATATTGAAAGATTCTATGGGCAAAATATTGAATGAGGCAGGAAGCATCAAAAGAAGATGGAAGGAATACAGAGTCACTGTGCCAAAAAGGAGGTGGCATATGTTCAAGAACCAATGGTATTGAAGGAAGAAGTAGAAGCTGCACTGAAGGAATTGGCGAAGAACAAGGCTCCAGGAATTTACAGAATACCCATTGAGATATTTCAACAAATGGATGCCCCATTGGAGGTACTCACTCGGTTATGCCAAGATTTGGAGGACAAATATCTGACCAACTGACTGGAAGAGATCCATATTTGGACCCATTCCAAAGAAAAGTGATCCCACAGAATGTGGAAATTATTGAACAATATCATTAATGTTGCATGCAAGTAAAATCTTACTGTTGTTGTTGTTGTTGTTATGTGCCATTGAGTCAGACTCGACTCATATTGACCCCTCCTTGGGTTTCTGAGGCAGTATCATTATGGAAGCAGATTGCCCAACCTTCTTTCTAAGGAGTGGCTGGTGGGTTTGAACTGCCAGCCTCCTGGTTAGCAGTCAAGTGCCTTAGGTCAAAAACAGTTGCAGCAGTATATTAACAGAGAACTTCCAGAAATGCAAGCTGAATTCAGAAGAGGATGTGGAATGGGGGATGTCATTGTTGAAGTCATATGGATCTTAGCTGAATGCAAAGAATACCAGAAAGATGTTTATTTATGTTTTATTGGCTATGCAAAAGCATTC
Source organism: Orycteropus afer afer (assembly GCF_000298275.1). Taxonomy (NCBI): domain Eukaryota; kingdom Metazoa; phylum Chordata; class Mammalia; order Tubulidentata; family Orycteropodidae; genus Orycteropus; species Orycteropus afer. The sequence continues at coordinate 8,816,760 of NW_006921709.1, forward strand.
GATATGTGGATCATAACAAATTGTGGATAACATTGAGAAGAATGGGAATTCCAGAAGACTTGATTGTATTCATGAGGAACCCCTGTATAGATCATGAGGCTGTCATTCAAACAGAACAAAGGGATACTGCATGGTTCAAAATCAAGAAGGGAGTACACCAAGGATATATCATTTCACCACAGTTATCCAACTTGCTCAGAAGGAAGGTTGGGCAATCTACTTCTGTAGTGATACTGCCTTGGAAACTCAAGGAGTGGTCGCTATGCGTAGAATTGGACTCGACTCTAAGGCAGCGAGTGATTCAACTTGTATGCTGAGCAAATAATCTGAGAAGCTGGATTATATGAAGAAGAATGTGGGATCAGGATTGGAGGAAGACTCAATAAACTGTGATTTATTGTAGAACCAAGCAATGTGAATTCTTTGACAACCTCGATTTTTTCTCCATTTATTGTGATACGCAGATGACAGAACTTTGCTTGCTGAAAGTGAGAATGACCTGATGCACTTACTGATGAAGATTAAAGACTACAGTCTGCAGTATGGATTACATCTCAATATAAAGAAAACAAAAATCATTACATCTGGTCCAATAAACAACTTCACGATAAATGGAGAAAACATTGAAGCTGTCAAGGATTTCATATTACTTGGTTCTACAATTAACACCAATGGAAGCAGCAGTCAAGACATCAGACAATGTATTGCATTGGGCAAATCTGCTGCAAAGCGCTTCTTTCAAGTGGTGAAGAGCAATTATCTCACCTTGAAGACTAAGGAGAGCCTACCCCAAGCCATGGTATTTTCAATTACTTCTTATCCATGTGAGAGCTGGACAATGAATAAGGAAGACTGAAGAAGAGTTGATGCTTTTGAGTTGTGGTGTTGAAGAAGAATGCTGAGAGTACCATGGACTGCTAACACAATGCACACACTGCTGTCTAGTCAGATCCAAGGACCTCTCCTTGGTTTTCTGAGGTGATATCACTACAGCAGTAGATTGCCCAACAAAAGGACTAAGAAATCTGTTCTGGAGGAAGTGCAGCCAGAATGTTCCTTGGAAGCGAGAATGGCCAGACTTCCTCTCACCTAATTTGGCCATGTTGTCAGAAGGAACCATTCCCTGGAGAAGGATATCATGCTCGGTAAAGGGGAGGGTCAAAGAAAAAGGGGAGGGTCCTCAAGGAGATGGATAGATACAGTGGCTGCAATGATGGACTCAGGTATAGTAAGGATCATGAGGTTGTCACAGGATCGGGCAGTGTTTTGTTCTGCTGTGCATAGAGTTGCTATGAGTCGGAGACCACTCAATGGCACCTAATAACAACAACAACATCTCTATGGAAGTAGATTGCTCAATCTTCCTTCTGTGGAGTGGCTGGTGGGTTTGAGCCACCACCCTTCTGGTTAGCAGCCAAATGCCTTAGGCACTAGGGACCCTAATTTATGGCATAAATGGACTATCAAACACAACTAAATATACACAAACAGCAGAAAATAAACTAGATGACTGAGACCTTGTAAAAATTAAATTCTTTTGCACATTAAAAGACTTCTAAAGACTAAAAAGAGATCCTAAAGATTGAGGGAAAATATTTGCCAAAAACATATCTGACAAGGGGCTTAGCTCTAAAATTTATAGAAAACTCCAACACCTTAGCAACAGAAAGACAAACCACTTAAAAAATGGGCAGAAAACATGAGCAGACACTTCACTGGAGCAGATATTCAGGAGGCCAATACATGCATGAAGAAATGCTTGTGATCATTGGTCATTGTTGTTGTTGTTAAGTGCCGTCGAGTCGTTTCTGACTCATAGCGACCCCATGCACAGCAGAACAAAACACCACCCGATCCAGCACCAGCTCCATGATCTTTGCTATACTTGAGCCCATTGTTGCAGTCACCATGTCAATCCATCTCGTTGAAGGCCTTCCCCTCCTTTGTTGACCCTCCACCTTACCAAGCATGACATCCTTCTCCAGGGAATGGTCCCCTCTGACAACATGACCAAAGTAGGTGAGACAAAGTCTGGCCATCCTCGCTTCCAAGGAGGATCTCAGCTGAACTTCCTCCAGGACAGATATGCTAGTTCTTTTGGCAGTCCATGGATCTTCAGCATTCTTCTCCAGCACTACATCTCAAAAGCATCAACTCTTCTTTGGTCATCCTTATTCATTGTCCAGCTCTCACACGCATACAAGGTGATTGGAAATATCATGGCTTGTGTCAGGCACACCTCAGTCCTCAAGGAGACATCCTTGCTCCTCAGCACTTGAAACAGTTCCTTCACAGCTGACCTGCCCAGTGCTACACGTCATCTAATATCCTGACTCCTGCTTCCATTGGCCTTGATTGTAGAACCAAGCAATGTGAATTCTTTGACAACCTCAATTTTTTCTCCATTTATTGTGATACTGCTTATTGGTCCAGTTGTGAGGATTTTTGTCTTCTTTATATTGAGATGTAGTCCATACTGAAGACTGTGTTCCTCCATCTTCATCAGTAAGTGCCTCAA
>NW_006921709.1:8820107-8827694 GCF_000298275.1 Orycteropus afer afer
TTGAACCACCAGCCTTCTGGTTAGCAGTCAAGTGCCTTAGGCACTATGCTACTAGAGCTGCCAATAATCCCACTACTAGGTATGTATCCTAGAGAGGTGAGATCCAGGATGAATAGATATGTGCACAGCCATGTTCATGACAGCACTATCTACAATAGAAAAGAGATGGAAACAGCATAAGTGCTTATTAACAGATGAATGGATAATGAACTTATGGTACATACACACAATGGAATACTGTGCAACACAAAGGAATAATGAAGAATCTGCAAAACACTTCATAATGTGGAGGAACTTGGAGGACATTAGGCTGAGTGAAATAAGTCAATCATAGAAGGACAAATATTGTCTAAGTCCTCTATTGTAAAAAGTCAAGGAAAGGTTTACACATGGAAGGAAACTTTTCTGTTGGTTACCAGGGATGAGAGGGGAAGGAAGTGAAAATTGCTAGGAAGGTAAGAGACAAGTATTGATTCAAGTGAAGGGAAGGGTAATATACCAAAAGCAAGTGACCAGCACAATAACACTAAAGAAAAGGAAGACATAGAGAAGTGCACAAGAAGTATAGACAACAAAGATAAATAGTTTTACATATACAGTACTGCATTATCAGTAATATCAAACATTAATCTATGGGTAGATATATAGGTAGGCTAAACGATGAGGTATAGGTAGGCAAAAGGGAATATACTCATGACCATATGTGTTTGTAAGTGCAAACAGGGGGCAAAGTTATGATGACTTCTTAGCCACAGCCAAACACCTTGAAGGAGTGAGTTGCTGAGTCCTCAGGCTCAGGACCATGGTCACAGAGGACATCAAACTTAATTGGCATAACATACTACACAAAAACATTGTTCTACATTCTACTTTGGTGAGTAGCTACTGGGGTCTTGAAAGCTTACGAGTGGGCATCTAAGATGCAGCAGTTGATCTCTCCTCATCCAAAGCAAAGAAAACTGAAGAAAATCAAAGACACATGCTAACAATTAGTTTAAGAAACTACTGAACCATGTAACCCTCAGCCTAAATGACCCTGAGGCTGGAAGAAATAAATGGTGCTCATTTATCACTGCTAACCATTCGGAAAGGGATCAATATAAGAGATTCTGGATAGAGTGGGAGAAAAATGTGTAACAAAACTTAATATCATAAGACTCATGAGGCTTAATGGTCTGATAGAGACTGTGGAAATCCCCCAGACTATGGCCCGCAGTCACCCTTTGGACCTGGAATTGAACTCCTGTGGCTTCCAGCCAAACAATAGACAGGCTACAAAGTGAACAGTGAAATCAGATAAGTGCACTCCATAGAATAATCAACCATGGGAGTATAGGGGGGCAGTATTTGCACAGGGAGATAGCTCAGAGGGCAGGAACGCAAAGAAGGACATAGGGAAAATGGTAACCACAGGGAGGAAATGGGAAGAGAGCTGTTACATTGTGAGGATTACAATCAGTATCACGAAACAAAATGTATATGAACTGTTGAATAGAAATTGAATCTGCTCTGTAAACCTTCACCCAAATCACAATTTAAAAGAAGAAAGAGAAGGAGAAGGAGAAGAAAGTATATTTATCAAGTTTTTTAAAAAAGATTATTTTTCCTTTTCTATTGCTAAAGGGGCAAGGAGGCCACATCTTCTGACCTCCTTTAACCCCATAAGAAGACAGAATCACCATCAGCAGCCCAAGGCCTATTCCTGTGAGGTCAAACATGCTGCTTCCCTCCAGCCCTTTCATTAACCATGACACCAACCATTCCTCCTGAAGCACCCACCATCTTTCTTCTGGATTCAATAATTTGCTGCAGTGGCCACACAGAACTCACAGATTATGAGGTTTATTAGGGAACTATCAGGCTACAATTCAAGTTCAGTAAAAGTGTTCAGTCTCTCTCAGCCTGCCGTCTCTCAGCCAATAGTCTTTCTCCCAGCAGTGTGTGTATCTTGGTGTCTTTCTCTTAGCAATGTGTGTCTCTCAGTTTCTCTTTCTCAGCCATGTGTATCTCTCAGGATTACATTTCTCTCAGCAGCACATCTTTCTCAGCCAGCAGTTGGAGAGACTTCTTCTGCCTCTAGAAGGCCTCCTTTTGAGCCTGGCAGAGTGGCCAAACTAACCAATCATAACATCAGAATTCTAAGCACATGAGAGAGAGTGAACTTCCCAGAACATTGCTTTGTGCCACTCTCAACAGAAATACCCCAGGCGGATAACTTTAACAATCAGGGGCTCCTCAATTGCTCACAGCAAATCCCACCACAGAGTTTACAAAGACTTATGGCTAGAAAAGCCATACCAGGTAATTTACTACACCACATCTATGTACGAGGGGCTCTTCTAGGATTGAGAGGCACAGCACTGGACATGAGACAGGGCTACCTACTCTTATAGAACTTAGAAGCTAGTAGGAGAAACAATTACAATATAATGACATAAAAGGGAGTACAGAGAGCAGAAAATGGGGAATGCTAACCAATTCTGGAAGATGTTGGTCGGGGAAGCTTATATGAGACAATAAATTTTATTTGAAAATGGATGAGTAGGATGTGGCCAGGTGAAGGTACAAAGAGAGATGGAAGGGTAAAGGGAGAATCAGGTAGAGGCAGTGGGAAGTGTAACAGGGCCCAGTTCTTTATCTGGGTGCCAGAGAGCAAGTCTCATCTCCCTATATCAAAGTAATATGTTACCCACTGTCTTAGGCTGGGTTCTCTAGAGAAGCAAAAACAGCACAACTTATATGTATATAGAGAGAAATCTATCTTAGGAAAATGGGTCACACAGTTATAGAGGCTTGCAAGTCTCAAGTTCCTGGATCAACCATCAGGCTAGAGGATTTTCTCTATTCACACAGCTGTAGGGGCTGACAAACTCAAGATTGGCAGGCAGTATAACAGGCAATTTACTTCAACAGATAACAAATCCAAGATCAGCAGGCAAAATGGTGGATTGTTGACTCACAGGACAGTTGTAGGCAGCACAACAGGATCTAGACACACAGAAGTTTCCTGAATTTTCCCAGGACATCTATTTATATATCAGAAGCAGGCCACACCCCTAAGGAAACTCTCTTTCAGCTGATTGGCTGCTCCAAGCATATACATCAGATCTGATCATGAAAACAAGCACATCATAACTGCTTAAACCTCTCAGAATCATGGTCCAGCCAAGGTTACACACAACCTCAACCACCACAGTCCATCCCTTGTTAATTTGGCAGTTGTATACTTCTCCTTAACCACATATAGTCTCTAAATAAGGACAATTATAAAGTCAGACTTGCTCCTAACATAATACAACTAACAAGTGTAAAACTGAAAATGCATTAGCCTGGTTTATATTTTATAGGTTATAACTGAAGAAAATAAGAACATTTGATACACGCATACAATAAAGAAATATAACAATCATAGTTCTCATCCAACTGGCAACTGGTCACATGGTCATAGCTGGTTCTCAGAACTACCTACTTCCACCATCCATTCTGTATTTTCCTTGCCTTCAGCAAACACCTCAGCTGGTTGTGATTCTTTGCCTGGTAGGGTGACCCAAACCTTCCTTCCTGAGGGGTCTGGGCCACTAATAATCATATCAGAATTGGGCCTCTGCAGTTTTCCACTGACTTTAATCACAGGGCATTGTAGTACTAAGAGACATACTAAAGAATCTCCTGTATTCCAGACATACTATTCTTTACCTCCATAATGTAATATCAATCCAATTTACCCTTGGCAATCAGAATTTATCATACTAGAAAATATAGTAGCTCTGTTATTTTCCTGTTGATCCAGAGGCCTCAGGAAATCGAAATGGCTAGGTGGCATTCTTAACTTCCAGTTCAATGCAATCAGTATTTTGTCTCCAGATGGGAGTGTTCCTCTTGTTGGGACAAAGACCTCCAGACCCACAGAGCATAGAGTTTCAGAGACAGGGAGTGAGAAATTTTTGCATGGGTCACTAGGGGTCACCACCCTTTGGTTCTTGGACCCATGAATCCTGACCCTTGGAGAAACAGCACCATATATGGGATACTTGTTGTTAGGTGGCATTGAGTCATCTCTGACTCATAGTTTCCCTATGCACAGCAGAACAAAACACTGCCCAGTCCTGAGCAAGCTTCATGAATCTTGTTATACCTGAGGCCATTGTTACAGCCACTGTGTCAATCCATCTCACAGAGGGCCTTCCCCTTCCTCATTGACCCTCCACTTTATCAAGCATGATATCCTTCTCCAGGAAATGGTTCCTTCTGGCAACATGACCAAAGTAGGTGAGACAAAGGCTGGCCATTCTCACTTCCAAGGAGCATTTTGGTTGCATTTCTTCCAGGACAGATTTGTTAGTCCTTTTAGCAGACCATAGTACTCTTAGCATTCTTTTTCAACAGCACAACTCAAAACATCAACTCGTTTTTGGTCTTCCTTATTCATTGTCCAACTTTCATGTCCATATGAGGTGATTGAAAACACCATGGCTTGGATTAAGTTTACCTTAATCTTCAAGGAGATATCTTTGCTTTTCACCACTTGAAAGAGGTCATTTGCAGCAGATTTGTCCAATGCAATAGGCTGTCTGATGTCTTGACTGCTGCTTCCATTGGTGTTAATTGTAGAACCAAGTAATATGAAATCCTTGGCAACTTCAATCTTTTCTTCATTTATCGTGAAGCTTTTTATTGGACCAGTTGTGATGACTTTTGTTTCTTTATGTTGAGGTGTAATCCATACTGCAGACTGTAGTATTTAATCTTCATCAGTAAGTGCATCAAGTCATTCTCACTTTCAGCAAGCAAATTTATATCATCAGCATATTGCAGGTTGTTGATAAGTCTTTCTCCAATCCTGATGCCATGTTCTTTTTCATACAATCCAGCTTCTTGGGTTATTTGCTCAGCATACAAGTTGAATAAGTATGGTGAAAGGATACACCCTTGATGCACTCCCTTCTTGATTTTGAACCCTGAAATATTCCCTTGTTCTGTTTGAATGACAGCCTCCTGATCTATACACAGGTTCCTCATGAGTAAAATCAAGTGTTCTGGAATTCTCATTCTTTGTTATGATCCACATACTCGAATGCTTTTGCATAGTCAATAAAACATAAATAAATATCTTTCTAGTATTCTTTGCTTTCAGCTAAGATCCATCTGACATCAGCAATGATATCCCTCATTCCACCTCCTCTTCTGGATCCAGCTTGCATTTCTGGAAGCTCTCTGTCAATATACTACTGCAACCATTTTTGAATTATCTTCAGTAAGATTTTACTTGCATGCAATATTAATGATATTGTTTTATAATTTCCACATTCTGTGGGATCACCTTTCTTTGGAATGGGTCCAAATATGGATCTTTTCCAGTCAGTTGCTCAGGTAGCTGTCTTCCAAATCTCTTGGCATAGACAAGTGAGTACCATCAGTGGGGCATCTGTTTGTTGAAACATCTCAATGGGTATTCCGTCAATTCCTGGAGACTTGTTCTTCTCCAATTCCTTCAGTGCAGCTTCAACTTCTTCCATATGATTGGTTCTTGAACATATGCCACCTTCTGAAATCGATGAACAGTGACCAATTCTTTTTGGTACAGTGACTTTGTGTATTCCTTCTATCTTCTTTTGATGCTTCCTGCATCATTCAATGTTTTGCCCATAGAATCTTTCAATATTGCAACTCGAGGCTTAATTTTTTTCCCCAATTCTTTCAGCTTGAGAAATGCTGAGCATGGTCTTCCCTTTTGGCTCTATAACTCCAGGTCTTTGTATAGTAATTGGCTTTGTCTTCTAGAGCTGCTCTTTTTTTAAAAAAATATATTTTATTGATATATAAATTATGTACAATGAAATACACAAAACTAAAGTGACATGGGTCAATGCATTTTTTTAAATTTTTTTTGCAGTGTTCCCTTCCCTCCCCTCCCACCCCTGACAAACAACAAAGGAAGTTTCCCTCCATATATAAACCTTTCCTTGACCCTCCACAGCAACGAACTAATACTATATTTGTCCTTCTGTGATTGACTTATTTCACTCAGCATAATGTCCTCCAAGTTCATCCATATTATGCAGTGTTTTGCAGACTCTACATTATTCTTTAGTGCTGCATAGCATTCCAGTATGTGTATGCACCATAGTTTGGTCATCCACTTTTCCGCTGATGGGCACAAAGGTTGTTTCCATCTTTTTGCTATTGTATGTAGTGCTGTGATGAACATGAGCATGCATGTATCTGTTCCTATCCTGACTCTCACCTCTCTAGGATATATACCTAGTAATGGGATTGCTGGGTCAAATGGTATCTCCAATTCCAACTTTTTAAGGAATTGCCATATTGCTTTCCACAGTGGTTGTGTCACTTCATGGTCACACAAGCAGTGTATGAGAGTCCCAATCTCTCCATATTCCCACCAGCATTTGTTATTTTCTGTCTCATTGAACCTTGCCATCAGTGCTGGGGTGAGATGGTATATCTCGTTGTTTTGATTTACATCTCTCTAATGGCCAATGATTGTGAGCATCTTTTCATGTGTTAGCTGACCACCTGAATATCCTCCTTGGTGAAGTGTCTGTTCATGTCTTCTGCCCATTTTTCAATTGGATTGTTATTTCCTTTGGTGTTGAGGCAATGGAGTTTTCCATCAATCTTAGGGATAAGTCCCTTGCCAGATATGCAATTATTAGCAAATATGAATTTGTTGCTGTCATTTTTGTCATGTGCTTTTTCATCGTGTCAATTTCTTTGTTCCATATAATTTTCTATGCTGAGCTCATTTTGTTTGTGAATCATGTTATCGCTTCCTTCATTGCTATTGTTTTAGTATTTGCTGACTATTTATGCTGGTCTTCTTTTTTAGTTTGATGTGAAGGTTTATCTTTTTTCTTTGAGGTTACCCTGTGATTTATAGTTTTCTTCCCAAGTGTAGAACAGTCCATTCTATTTTGTAGTTGTCTTGACTTCCCTACCATCTAGAAGTTCTGTAACAACACAGATTGCTTTCCCTCTTTTTGGTTTGTAGTTTTCCTCATTTGTTGGTTGGTGTCTCTGGTTCCCTGTTTACAGTCTTGTAGGCTTATTACTTTGGATACTTCCATAGCTGGGTTGGTTTCTGGGTTATATCATCATGTGTGTTAATGGTCAGTTGTTGTTGGTTGTTATTGCTTCTCTGCCCAAAGGGCACCCTTTAGCATCTCTTGTAAGGTTGGTCTGGTTTGAACAAATTCTCTTAATTTCTGCTTCTCTGGAAATGTCCTAATTTCACCATCATATTTGAGGGACAATTTTGCTGGGTACATAATACTTGGTTGGAATTTTTCTCTTTCAGTGTTTTGTATATACCATCCCACTGTCTTCTCACCTGCATAGTTTCTGTTGAGAAATCCAAGTTTAGTCTTATTTGTTGCCTCTTGTAGGTAACTTTTCATTTTTCCCATGCTGCTCTCATGATTCTTTCTTTGTCTTTGGTTTTGGTGAGTTTGATGATGTTATGTCTTGGTATTTTTCTTTTGGTGTCTATCTTGTTTGGGGTTCATTGGCCTTCCTGAATGGATATATTCTCATCTTTCATCATATCAGGGAAGTTCTCCTCCAACAAAT
>NW_006921709.1:8828307-8852399 GCF_000298275.1 Orycteropus afer afer
GATTGTATGTTGGAGTGACTTGCCCACAATATTCGCTTTCTTTGTTTTGTTTGTATGTTATCTATACAGGCAGGGTACTGTGTTGTGCTCCTCTATTCACTAGTTGACAGCACTTATACACTCACCACCTGTCTCCTTTCCTTTGTCAGCCTCTAGTATGTCCTTGCTGACCCTGGCAAACAGAGCCTGTTCTTAGGTCCCTGGAATCTGAATGAGAATGCTATCACTTTAAAATCCAAAATGGTTGCCATTTGTAAACATTCAAAATGGCTGTGCCCTCGGTCACTTTAAATATCCGAATGGCTGTCATGTGTAAACAATCAAAATGGCTGTGCCCTCTGGACAGCAGAAAGTCCACAGCTCAGGTTGTCTCCCTCCTTGCTGTTTCCCTTCCTAGTCGTAGGCCACCAGAACAGTTGTCCCTGCAGCCCTTGGTGATCAGGACTGATCTTTAGGTCAATTCTCATGTCCCAACACCACTTGGAAATATTCAGGCTGTTGGTCTCATCAGAGTAGCTGACAGTCCGCAGCTCCAACCATCTCAATACTCACTGTTTTTGTTCAAGTTTTTCCACTAGTTGGTGCCTAATCCACATCTGTATAGTTCCTTTCAAAGCTCAGGGTTCCAGGGTTATCTTCTTATCTCTGTCAATTGGTTTTTCTTTTCTTTGTTGAAGAGGGTCTGTGTTGCTTGTCTGCCTATTCCTCCATCTTATCAGTCATAGAGCTGCTCTTTGAAATCTTCTGTTCAGCTCTTTTATCTTGTAATTTCTTCCATTTGCTTTAGCTACTGTCCACTCAAGAGCAAGTTTCAGAGTCTCTTCTGATACCCATTTTGGTATTTTCTTCCTTTCTTGTCTTTTTAATGACCTCTTGCTTTCTTCATGGATGATGTTCTTGATGTCATCCAACAATTCCTCTGTTTTTTTGGTTGTTGGTGTCCAATTCATCAAATCTATTCTTTAAATGGTCTCTAAATTCAGGAGGGATATTACCAATGTCATATTTTGCCTCTCATGGACTTGTTTTAATCATCTTCAACTTCAACTTGAACATGTATATGACCAGTTAATGGTCTGTTCCACAATCAGCTCCTGGCCTTGTTTTGGCTAAAGATATTGAGCTTTCCGTTTCTTCTTTGCACAGATATAGTCAATCTGATTCCTGTGTACTCCATCTGGTGAAGTCCACATGTATAGCTATTGCTTATGTTGTTGAAAAAGGTATTTGCAATGAATAAGTCATTGGTCTTGCAAAATTCTATCACGTGATCTCCAGCGTTACTTCTATCACTAAGGCCATATTTTCCAACTGCCAGTAACTCTTCTTTGTTTCCAAATTTTGCATCCCAGTCACCAGTGATAATCAGCACACCTTTATTGCATGTTTGGTCAATTTCAGATTGCAGAAATTGGTAGAAATTTTTAATTTCCTCAGCTTTGGCTTTGGTGGTTGGTGCGTAGATTTGAATAATAGTAGTATTAACTGGTCTTCCTTGTAGGAGTATGGATATTATCTTATCACTGACAGTGTTGTACCTCAGGACAGATCTTGAAACCGTCTTTGTGGCGATGAATGTGACACCATTCCTCTTCAATTTGTCATTCCCGGAATAATACATCCTGTGGTTGTCTGATTCAAAATGGCCAAAACCAGTCCTTTTTAGCTCACTGCTGCCTAGGGTATCGATCTTTATCTGTTCTATTTCATTTTTGACTACTTCCAGTTTTCCTAGATTCATACTTCATACTTCCATGTTCCAATTATTAATGGATGTTTTCTGTTGTTTCTAGTAATTTTGCCGCATCAGCCAATGGAGGTCCTGAAAGCTTTATTTTATCCATATCATTAAGATCATCTCTACTCTGAGGAGTCTGCTCTTCCCTACTCAGATTTTGAGTGACTTCCAACCTATATCAGACAATGTTTCAGGGTTATTCATAAAGTTTTCCGGTAATATATCAGGTAATATATCAGGCATTGTTTCATTGTAAGGTTTTCACTGGCCAATTGTTTGAGAAGTGGATGGCCTCTTCCTTCTTCCAAGTCTGTCTTAGCCCAGAAACTCTGCTGAAACCTGTCCACCATGGGTAACCCTGCTGGTATTTTGAAACACTGGTGGCATAGCCTCCAGCCTCACAGCAACATGTAAGGCACCACACAGGATGACAAACTGACAGATAGGTTCGTCTCCCTTAGTTGTTCCTAACCCCTCTGTGCCTGCCTACCTTGGACCCTGGCCTTAAAATATAGCTTCCCCCGAATGAAAAGTATACCCTGAGACTCTCACCCACCTACCTCAGGCCCTGGCCTTAAAATAGAGCTGCCCCCAAGTGAAAAGCAGCCCTTGAGCCCTGGGCCAGCCTACCTTGGGCCCTGGCCTTAAAAAAAAAGGGGGGGGGGAGACTTGTTTAGAGCATATACAGCCTCCTGGAGGACATTTCTCCAACACTGCTAGGTACCGTCACCTAGCTGATGCCATAATTGTGTTTTTAGTAGGCCATACCATTGTTTCATCAAGCCAGCTACTTCAAGATGATGGAGAACATGTTGAGACCAGTGAATTCCTTGAGCATAGACCCATTACCACACTTCATTTGCTATGAAGTGACTCCCTTGATCTGAAGTGAGACTGTGTGAGATTCTATGATGGTGGATAAGGCATTCTGTAAGTCCATGGATGGTAGTTTTGACAGAAGCATTTCATGCAGGGAAAACAAATCTATATTCAGAGTAATTATTCCACTAAGCGTAAAACACTGTCCTTTCCATGATGGAAGTGGTCCAATGTATCAACTTGCCACAAGGTTGACAGCTGATCACCCTGAGGAATGGTTTCACATCGTGGACTCAGTGTTGGTCTCTATTGCTGGCAAATTGGGCACTCAGCAGTGGTGACAGCCAAATCAGCCTTGGTAAGTGGAAGTCCATATTGCCGAGCCCATGCATAACCTCCATCCCTGCCACCATGACCACTTTGCTCATGAGCCCACTGGGCAATGACAGGAGTAACTGGGAAAAAAGGATGATTGATTTGCACAAAATGTGTCATCCTATTTACTTGATTTTTAAAATACTCCTCTGCCGAGGTCAACTTTTGGTGAACATTCACAGGAGACACAAATAGTTTTACTCCTTTGGCCCATTCAGAGAGATCTATCCCCATACCTTTTCCCCATACCTCTTTGTCATAAATTTTTCAATCATGCTCCTTCCAAGTCCCAGACCAACCAGCTAAACTGTTGGACACAGCCTGTGAATCAGTATACAATTGTACATCTGGCTATGTCTCCCTTCATGCTAACTAAACAACCATATGTACAGCTCGAAGTTCTGCCCATTGGGAGGATTTCTCTCCACCACTGTCCTTCAGGGAAGTCCCAGAAAGGGGCTGCAGTGCCACTGTTGTCCACTTTTGAGTGGTGCCTGCATATCGCGCAGAACCATCTGTAAACCAGGCACGAGTTTTCTCTTCCTCAGTTAGTTGATCATAAGGAACTCCCCACAAGGCCATAGGTGCAGACTGAGAGAGGGAAGGTAATGTGACTGGAGTAGAGACCATAGGCACTTGGACCACATGCAACTTACTTGTGCCTTGAGGTCCTGTTTGAGCCTGATCTCTTATAAACCACTTCCATTTTATGATGGAGGGCTGCTGTCACATCCAACTTTATGATTCTGTAGGTCCGACAACAGCCAGGTCATGATGGGCAGCTCAGGCTTCATGGTGACTTGGTGGCCAGTAGTTAGGCATTCAGTCTCTACTAAGGCCTAGTAACAAGCCAAGAGCAGTGTCTCAAAAGCAGATTAGTTATCTGCAGAGGATGGCAGTACTTTGCTCCAAAATCCTAAGGATCTGTGCTACGATTCACCAATAGGGGACTGTCAAAGACTCCAAACAGCATCTCTATCTGCCATGGACACTTCAAGCACCATTGGCTCAGCCTTATCATACGACCCAAGTGGCAGAGTGGCTTGCATGGCATCCTGAACCTGTTGCCGAGCCTTCTATTGTTCTGGGTCCTACTCAAAACTGGCAGCTTTTTGAGTCATTTGATAAATAGGCAGAAGCAACACATTCAGATGAGGATTATGTTGTCTCCAAAATCTGAAGAAGCCTGCCAGAAACTGTTCCTCCTTTTTAGTTGTGGGGGAGCCAGATACAATAACTTATCCTTCAGTTTAGTAGAAATATCTCAACATGCCCCATACCACTGGACCCCTAGAAATTTCACTGAGGTTTAAGGTGCCTGAATTTTTGTCAGGTATATTTCCCATCATCTAGCACACAGATGTCTCACCAACAAGTCTAGAGTCATTGATACTCCTTTCTTACTGGGCCCAATCAATTTAATGTCATCAATGTAATGGAACAGCATGATGTCTTGTGGAAAGGAAAGGAGATCAAGATCCCTATGGACTAAATTATGACATAGTGCTGGAGAGTTGTTATATCTCTGGGCTAGCTCTGTGAAAGCATATTGTTGGCCTTGCCAGCTGAAGGCAAACTGCTTTTGATCATCTTTTGAAATTGGTATTCAGAAAAAAGCATTGACCAGATCAATAGCTGCATGTTGGGTACCTGGAGGTATATTAATTTGCTCAAGCAATGAAACCACATCAGGGACAGCAGCTGCAATTGGAGACACCACCTGATTAAGTTTAGGATAATCTACTGTCATTCTCCAAGGTCCATTTGTTTTTCGCACAGGCCAAATGTTGTTGTTGCTATGTGCTGTCGAGTCAGACCCAACTCATAGCAACCCCTCCTTGGGTTTCTGAGGCGGTATCACTGTGGAAGTAGATTGCCTAACCTTCCTTCTGAGGAGTGGCTGGTGGGTGTGAACCGCCAGCCTTCTGGTTAGCAGTCAAGTGCCTGAGGCACTATGCTACCAGAGCTCACCACAGGCCAAATAGGTGAGTTAAATGTGGATGTGGTGGGAATCACCATGCCTGCATCCTTCAAGTCCTTGATGGTGGCAGTAATCTTTGTAATCCTTCCAGGGATGCAGTATTGTTTTTGGTTTATTATTTTCCAAGGTAGAGGCAGTTCTAATGGCTTTCACTTAGCTTTTCCTACCATAGTAGCCCTTAGTCCACATGTCAGGGACCCAGTGTGGGAATTGTGCCAACTGCTGAGTTTATCCATTCCAATTATGCATTCTGGAACTGGGAGAAATCACTACAGAATGGCTTCAGGGACCCACTGGATCTGTGGTGAGACAGACCTGAGCTAAGACTCCATCAATAACTTGACCTCCATATGCCCCTATTCTGACTAGTGGGCCACAGTGATGCTTTGTGTCTCCTAGAATTAGTGTCAGTTCAGAACCAGTATCCAGTAATCCCCAAAAAGTCTTACTATTTCTTTTTTTCCCAATGAACAGTCACTCTCATACAAGTCCTCAGATCCTTTTGGGGAAGGCTGGGAGAAAGATCAACAGTATTAATTTTTAGCAACGTAGTGGGGTCCTTCTTCAAGGAGACTTGGCCTCCCTTCAATCAAAGGGTTGTAGATCTGTAAACTGACTTAAGTCTGGGAATTGATCAAGGGGCCATGATTGTATTTTGGCGATTCAATCTAGACTTGTTCATGTGACCTAGAATTCTTTTGTTTATACAGATCAAATATATATTTAGTAGGTTTCCCATGTATTTAACTCCTAGGAACTCTATGCCTAAGTAGCCAATGCCATAAATCCACATGAGTCAGAGTATTCTGATTGCAGCTTTGACTCTGCTGTCCATTATGGTAACCACACCCACCTTGTCTTTGTTGATTAACTGCTGCCCTTGGTCCCTACAACCGTGGGGTGCAATCAGCTGCATTGTTGTTGTTGTTGTTGTGTTGCTATATGCCGTTGAGTCGGACCCGACTCATAGCGACCCTTCCTTGGGTTTCCAAGGCAGTATCACTAAGGAAGTAGATTGCCTCATCTTCTTTCCGAGTAAGTGGCTGGTGGGTTTGAACCGCCAGCCTTCTGGTTAGCAGTCAAATGCCTTAGGCTCTATGCTATCAGAGCTCTAATGTTACATTCCTTGCACCATGATCCCACACCTTTGATAGCCATTCCCACACATATTCTTCAAGTTTCTGTCTGTACATATTAGCAAAATCAAGCAGATCTTTTCAGGTGTAGTGTACCACTTCCTCTGTCACACTTTGTACTTCACCTTTTGGGGCTCACTTGG
Source organism: Orycteropus afer afer (assembly GCF_000298275.1). Taxonomy (NCBI): domain Eukaryota; kingdom Metazoa; phylum Chordata; class Mammalia; order Tubulidentata; family Orycteropodidae; genus Orycteropus; species Orycteropus afer. The sequence continues at coordinate 8,834,500 of NW_006921709.1, forward strand.
ACTTAAGTCTAGTTTTAGGTCTAGAAGCAGGAATAGGTGCTTGGAGCAGTTTCTGAGAACATTCATCAATGTCTTGCATGGCATCTGTGTAAGGCAAGTAACAACAGGAACAGCTCAGCAAGAACAGCTGAGTTAATCCCATCAAACAGGTGGAAAGGATAATGGTTTTATAGTAACCTCTTCAGATAGGAGGGATGGTGCTGTTGGGAAGAGGGATTCAACAGAATTTAGGGATTTCATATCCCCATCTTCCTGACTGTCTGCTCATTTGCCCCCCTCCAGGTTTCAGGATCCTATTTCTTCCCAATCAATGCCCTCACTTTAACTTCAGACACCATTCTGAGTTGGCAATTCAGTTGGCATTGTAATTCAGCCACCCTTACGATAAGACTCTGGGTTTGATTTTCAACAGTATCAGCTCTGTTCCTAGAAGAAAAAAAGACTTTTGTTCAGAGTGCAATTGGAAAAATTGAGGTCTCTTATGAGATACTTAAGCTGTGACTCAGAAGACCTGAGCTCATCTCACTCTTTCACCACTTAGTCTAGTGTAAGTTGAACCAAGCAACCAGTTTCCTTATACTCCTTATATTGACAAAATTGCAGAAAAGTATCAAACATGTGATCACCCAGAGCCTCACTTCTCAAAAATACTTGATCTATTGGTGGTGTTATTTTGTGTATTAATGTTGCCACCTCATGCCATGGATTATCAGGGCTCTCTTCACTAACAGAGGTAGAGTCATCAGTGCCTTTAAGATTAATTAAAATGGAAAACCAAAGCAGAATTGGTGAGAATCAATTTAGGAAACTCATCCTTATGATTTTATCTCTCTAGAATCACTCTCAGTACCAAATGTCTTAGGCTGGGTTCTCTAGAGAAGAAAACCCAATAAAGCTTATATATGTTTGTATGTGTATATGTATATACATATACATACACATATATAATGCAATGCAACGCAATGCACTGCTGTTGAATCAGATCTGACTCATAGCGATCCCTCCTTGTGTTCCCGAGGCAGTATCACTACAGAAGTAGATTGCCCAAACTTCCTTGTATATATGTAAATTTATCTTAGGAAAATGGCTCACACAGTTATAGAGCCTGGGCAAGTCTTAGGTTCCTGGATCAAACATCAGCTGCAGGGGTTGACGAACTCAAGATTGGCAGGCAGTATAGTAGACTGCTGACTTTCGCAGATAACGAATCCAATATCAGCAGGCAAAATGGTGGATTGTTGGCTCTCAAGACAGTTGTAGGCAGCATGACAGGATCCAGATACACAGAAGGTTCCTGAATTTTTCCAGGATGTCCATTTATATATTGGAAGCAGGCCACACCCTTAAGGAAACTCCCTTTCAGCTGATTGGCTGCTCCAAGCATATACATCAGATCTGCTCATGGGAACAACCACATCATAACTACTTAAACCATTCAGAATCATGGTCCAGCCAAGTTAACACACAACTCCAACTATCACATTCATAGTCTCCCATAGGTTTGCTGTGCTGTGCAGCTATTTCTAGGCATTCCTTGTTTTCACTCTCTTCAGAATGAAGGTCCATTCAGATGCTTGAAATGGTTAAGAATTTGTTTCTTTTCCTTCCACTCCAATCTTCTTTCCCTCCCACATCAAGGTTCTGCTTTGATTCTCTCAGATGCTCAGGTCACTTCACTTGTCCACATCAGGGTCAGAGTCAGGGTCTCATGGGCTCTCATTACAGGAATCCTATTAGCAACTTTTTCTTTGGTCCTGGACAGTTAAACTTTTATTCTCTTTTCTTGAGCTTGGTCTCTTTTTTGGATAGCACATGTGGACTCACTTTCATTCTCTCTCTCTCTCATTCTCTCTAACATATACACATATCAACAATGGTTTGAACAGCATGCCCTGCTCTTCCTTATTCTTTTCAAACCAGTAGAATCCTCCTTCAGAAAGGTTCAAAGTGTCTAGCTCTCTCCCTGCCCCCTTGCCCCAGAGTGATGGAACACAGACTCTATTACTTATCCAAGATTATGAGGCAATAAGTTACAAATGATCAGAACTTAGGAAGTGGCCATATAAAGGCTTAGACCACTGGACAACAAGCTTAATTGATGGCCAGAACAGTACTATATAGACTGAGGGAACTTAATAAATGCCTTTGCTACTGGTGGTGGTGATGATGATCATCATCAAAGGTACATATGAAGGTTAGTGCACGAAAGTGCTGTTGGTGTTTGCAAGGATTAGCCTCCTCACTGGAGATCTTCTCATTTCTAGATTTCCAGATGAGTGGGCAGTTATTTTCCACTGATCTTGGTTATATACCCTTTGGTTTTCTAATGTACTGCTTGACTGCAGAGAAATATGGATGGTTGTGCCTCCCCAAACTGCAGTGGAATCTGGATGGTTGGCTGCACATGGAGACTAACAGTTGTATTCGGAGTGCCAGAATTAACCACACATCTCTCTCTCAATTAACCAATTTCTCAAGCACTCAGTGATGGGCTAACATATTGTGAAGCAATCTTGTGGGTTTGGGTGGAAGACCATGAGCCACATTTCATGATTCAAGACTGTACAGTCAAATTTCTAAACAAATAACCAGAAGGGTCTCAGGGAAAAGCCATGTGAGGCAGAATAGTCATGCTATCAATTAATACCAACCGGCATTCTCTTAAACATCTCTGGTGGCAGCTGAAGTTTCTATGGGAAGCCTGTGAGCTTTCCATGATGCCAGGATGCTGTTTAGCAAGTTACCAATGAACTTCAATAAATTAACTACTGTTCTGGTGACAATTCACATCTGGGGATTTGTTTTATTCCTGCCTTATTTGAAAGTAATGTTTCCCTAGGAGATATAACAGGAGTAAATAGTAATAAAATACTAATCCTTGGTTTAGCTCTCACAAGCAGAATCACAGATCCTTAGTGGTGCCTGTCCTATTTTCCTAGAGCTGGCATAAAAAATACCACAAAGTGGGTGGCTTTAAAGAACAGAAATTTATTGTTTCATAGCTTTGAGGCTATGAGTCAAAATTCAGGGCATTGGCAAGTCTAGGCTCTCTCTGTCTCTCTCTCTCTCTCTATGTTTCTCTCTCTCTCTCTTGTTTTCTCTCTGGGTTCCAGAGGAAATATGCTTGTGTGTGTTATAAAACTTTAACCCATGCCTCTACTTAAGTCTTTGGCATCCTCAAGTTTTCTTGCCAATAGAAATCATCTTCTCCTTTAAAGACAAGCATGGAAGGAAAATTTTATTACCTCACCTTATTTCTGTTTAGAGAAATCAGTAAATCTGGAAGTACCTGATTTGAAGAAATAATATTTGCCCCTTGCTCTTAAGGTGCTTACAGTTGAATGAGAGAAACTGTATTTATATATGCAACAATTAGAACAATACAACAGCAAATGAAAAATCCAAGAAATGAAGTGATCATTTTGAAAAATAAAAGAAAGCTCTGTGGGAAATCTAGAACCAAACTGATTACCAAAGACTGAATAGATTGGAGTGGGTCAAAGACAAAGCAGAAAAACCCCACTGTCCTGGGAGGTCTGGTGGTGTAGTGCCCAAGGCATTTGACTGCTAACCAGAAGGTTGATGGTTCAAATCCACCAGCCACTCCTTAGAAGGAAGATTGGGCCATCTATTTCCATAGAGATACCACCTTGGAAACCCAAGGAGGGGCTCATTATGAGTTGGGATCAACTCAATGGCAGTGAGTTTTTTTTTTTAATTTGCCTTCTAGTCAATTTCAACTCATAGGAATGCTATAGGACAGAGTAGAACAGCCCCATAGAGTTTCCAAGGCTGTAAATCTCTGCAGAGGCAAACTGCCTCATCTTTCTCCTGCAGAGCAGCTCAGGGGTTCAAACCACTGACTTTTGGTTTAGCAGCCAAATGCCTTAACCACTGACAAACAGAGCTCCTTGGGTTTCCGAGGCAGTATCACTATGGAAGTAGATTGCCCAGCCTTCCTTCTGAGGAGTGGCTGGTGGGTTTGAACCACCAGCCTTCTGGTTAGCAGGCAAGTGCCTCACGCACTACGCTACCAGAGCTCCTGCCTTAGGTGACAGGAGACAAAATTCCAATTTGGCTCAATGAGGCTCTGTTCTGTTATCAGCAACTCTCTGTTACAGTCTATTTTTCTAATGATTATCTCATTCTGCAAGTTTCCAGTTAATACTGATGATGGTTTATCTTTGCTCCATTAAATACTGTTGTATTCAAACCTTCAACTCAGAACCTCCAGGAACCTAGTTTGGCAGGAGCCCTCTGTGACAGCTAGCTTGGGAATTTCAGCCTTCCCTGTCATTTTCTACTGAGGGCTTGGTAATATGAGAAACTGAAGCATGCCATTAGAGTTACTAGAAACATATCCAGCATTACTTTGTTAAAGTATCTGTACTGCAGAGACAATATATATTTTTAATAGCCCAGCACTTTGCCATCTTCACGGCATAAATATGATTTTAAATGTTATGGGAAAGACAACATGTAAACATGTATCATTATGCAGACTTTAAAAGGAGGAACTTGCCATTTGGTCTTCTTTAGCAATATTTTTTCCTAATTATAGAATACCAAAGTTGTATTTTCATAATTTGTCATTTTGTGAAAAGAACTCAAGTAAAATGCAGCCCTCCCAAACATTTAATGATTTATAATTAAAGAGCTGTCTGCTGAACAATTGAGTTTATAATGCCTAAGGCATTCGGCTGCTAACCAGAAGGCTGGAGGTTCAAACCCACCAGCCAGTCCTCGGAAGGAAGGTTGGGAATCTACTTCTGTATTGATACCGCCTCGGAAACCCAAGGAGGGGTTGCTATGAGTCACGACCGACTGGACAGCAGTGTTTTTTTTTTTTTATATTCCCGCTAGAAGTCAGGCCTGCTTTGGTCTAGCAAAGCCTGATCAAGATGTTAGTGTCACATTTCAGCTTATCTTCTCTCTGGAAGTTTTCAAACACCCAAGTCAAGCTAAGTTTTCCCCATAGACCCACACAGCTTAGGTTTAAAGTCAGATGATTCTTATTATGCAATTTGTTCCCATTATTTTTCCCCATTTCGAGTTGGAATGTTGATCTTAAGCAACTGTCTCTTCTACAAAAATACACAGGGCATCTTTTAACACAGTATCCCTTTTTATTTCACTTGGCTAGGTAAAGACAGCTATGTAAAAGGGGAATTTAGAACTTGTCAACTGAATCTTGGTTCATTCCACTAGAGTTTCAAGAGACTAGACTACCCTTTCCCTTCCTTCCTTTTCTTAGAAGCTAGACTAGAATCTAATTTTATTTCATTGAATATGTTGGTCATAGCACTGGTCAAAAGATGGTACTTAAGGTAGCAGAAAGCTATTTTCTTAAAACCTAATGGCGCCCTCAAGTGGCATATCCCATTTCAAGATCCTAAATCTGACTGAAATCCTTCAAGCTTTCTTTCTTGGAAATTGGAGAACATCTTTTTTCAGAATCAAAGCTATCAGTTAGGCTTATTATTATTATCATTTTATATGGCTAGTCAAATTCCCTCTCATTACCCTTGCATGCTGGAGCATTGAGATACTGCTTGCTACCTGCTGCCAGGAGAAAGGAGCTTAGATGCACTCACTAATGCCATAAAACATGGTTGATGGATGGTTTTTCAGAACATTCTCGTGGGAAAACTTAATCTCTCTAGAATCAGTGATTAATGCTGAGTAGATATTTGAGCATGGGAGGAATCTTGAGAAACTAGGTAAATGCTTTGAAACTAAGCATGCACTGGTCATCTTCCTCCTCCTACACACAGTCTCAAGAACACACAATAATTCATACCTCAAAAACCAAAAACCAAACCCACTGCCATCGAGTCAATTTGGACTCATAATGACCTCCATGGGGTTTCCGAGGGTGTAAATCTTTATAGAAATAGATTGCCCCATCTTCTGTTCATGGAGCAGTTGGTGGGTGTGAACCATTGACCTTCTGGTTAGCAGCCAAATGCTTTACCCACTATGGCACAAAGTAGTAAATAGTGTTCAATGTGTTCTTCAGTTTCCTGTGAAATGTCAGTGGTCAAGTTACTGGTGCAATGAATGAACTCTTTGGTCATTAGATTTCAAGACTGACTTTGAGCACAAAATCTTTGAAGCGTTCTAAGTATATGGATTCAGAGCATCCCACAGGCCTGCAAAACACTCTCCAGGCCTTCTCACATTCTACCCTTGGCCACTGGGCAGAGCTCAATGCTGAAAATCAAATCCATTCCAGCTCTTCCCCTTTGGTATCTACCTTGAGTCCAACAATCAGTGAAAAAAATGAGTGATTGGGGTACAGATAAAACAGAAACAAACAATTGTGAAGCACTACACTATGCAAGATGTATGGAGCTCTAGAGTATTATACATAGTTGTATCATCGATAAAGACATGCACACTCATATCACCAGGACACCCAGTGGGTGTAATGAGTACAGAGGAGAGACAAGGAGGGAGAGATCAGTGTGACATCCCCAGACAGCAATTTGGTGGGAAGGGCGCTTGGGGACTGATATGGAAAGAGCACTCTGAACCTTTATTTCCAGTCCTTTCTGTCTGATTCCCTTCCTGGGAGGCAGTTGCTCCTCGACGACAGAATCCCAGACCCAGCTGTGGGGTCAGTGCCACAATGCCACTTTCACAGCATCATCTATGGAACCTGTAACCCCAAACTCATATAAAGACCAAACAGTCATTTCTGAACCTCCCTGAATCATGTTCTTGATGGTTTCAGAGTAACGTTCCATGGAAAGCAAATGAGCTAAATCACAAGTTGCGCTGAGCCAGAGAAATCAGAGCCTTCATGAAGTGTACAGAAGTTGCCTGATTTTCATAGTCCCTTCCAATTCAAGCAGAGTAGTGTGTTGAAAATCTGTGTGCATGTGCACGTGTCTGTGTAATTGCTTTATATTGGAAAGAAGATGAAGATTACTCATGAGTGAGGGGCATCAGGACTTATGCCTCTTTTAGCAGGAAAGCATCAATGTTGTATTGTCTATGGATTAATTTACTTCAAAATACTTTGCACAAACAGTGTGATTTTTGTGTACAAGTTAATTCCAATCTTCATCCTGCCGCTGCTGTTAATAGCTGTGCTGTTGGCTCCAACTCATAGCAGCCTTATGTGTGACAGAATGAAACATTGCTTGGTCCTATGCCATCTTCATCCTAGGGATGATTAATAATCTTTAAAATTCATAGCATTATTTAATCAGCTGGAGTCACCGAGCGGTGCAAATAGTTCACATGCTTGGCCTGAGGGTTGGAAGTTTGAGTCTACCCAGAGGCACTTTGGAGGACAGACCTGGCAACCTACTTTTGAAAAATCCACCATTAAAAACTCTGTGGAACACAGTTGTACTCTGGCAGTTCTACTTATGTGGGGCTGCCATGAGCCTGAGAGGACTCAATGGCAACTGTCTTTATATCATTAATTTTATCATTAATTAGCTATGCAAACTCTTCAGCAGAAATCTAAACCTAAAGGGTTACTTTCATGGCTGTTAGAGTATTTTTATTGAGATAAAACCTAAGAGAGCTTGTTACTTGGCATAAGAGATCTCAGAAATAATTGAATTAGTGAAATGTCTGGGATGAATTTGATTGGGAGTATTGTACAAAACTTGCTGTCCTTTAAGGATGGACTTGTAAGAATCTGGCAAGCCCAGATTTTGAAAACTGCTTTTCAAGTCCAAGATCCCTCTGATCCTGTTTCTGCTGATGTTATGGAGGACTAAGTCACCAGAAATGCATGAGGCATTTGACTGCTAACCAGAAGTTTGGTGGTTAAAACCCACCAGCCATTCCATGGAAGGAAGATGGGGCAATCTACTTCCATAAAGATTTACCAAATTGGAAACCCAGTGGGGGTGACTATGAGTCTGAATTGACTTGATGATGGTGGGTTTGGTTTGGGTTATGTCACTAGACATTGTTACGAAGATGGGCATTCACTCACCTTGGAATGAGCCTTTCATGTCAGTGGTGATCATAAGCCCAGGGCAGAGAGTGGGACATCTTCCGCTACACACAGGCTGTTGGACTGGATTTTGACATTTGGTAGAATTTATCCCTTTCGTTATTCTACTGGGAGTCCCTGCATGGTGGTACATACAGTTGACTCACTCCACTGCTAGCCTAAAGGTTGGAGGTTGGAGTCTATCCAGAGGTACGTCAGAAGAAAGGCCTGGTGATTAACTTCTGAAAAATGAGCCACTGAAAATCTTATGAGGCACAGCTCTACTCTGACATGGATGGTGGGACCATGAGTCAGAACTGACTTGATGGCAACTGGTTTGGTTTTGGTTATTCTATCAGCTGGTAAAGAGGGGCTACCATTATATCTCAAAGAAAATTGATATTTTTGGGGTGAGGGAACCAGCTTAGAATCAGTCCAAGATAGTCTGGGAGGTGGAGAATTGAAGACAGTGAAAGGAGATGACTCTTTCCAAAATATTCCCTTCTCTGTGTTATAGGAATAAAGATATGTTGGACTGAAGAAAGAGAATGAATTTTAGAGGTAAGAAACCTGAGTCCTAGGGTAGAGACTCACGACATGGATGATATTTCTTTCGGGAGCTCTGGTAGCATAGTGGCTAAGTCACTTGCCTGCTAATCAGACGGCTGGCAGTTCAAACCCACCAGCCACTCCTCGGAAGGAAGGTTGGGCAATCCTACTTCTGTAGTGATACTGCCTCGGAAACCCAAGGAGGGGTCGCTATGAGTCTGGTTTGACTCGAAGGCACATAACAACAACAACATAGTTTCTTTCATGCCTTTTACCTCAGGGAACTGAATACAACTTCCTTGTCTGACAGATTTCCCTGAGACAGAAAAAGAGGCATATTGTAAGAATAAAAATTTGGTCATGCTCTGAGAATATCTTCCCAATGGGATCAGAAGGATTTATCAAAATTCCATGAGAATAGACACTGCATTAATAATTTTAGTATTCATTCATTCATTCAACAAATAATAATTAAAAATTTATTATGGCCAGATGCTGTTATGGGCACTGGGGTTACTATAGTGATCCAACTAAGGCACTGCCACATGCAGTTCACGTTATATCGTGGGAAAGCAGACAACAAGCAAGGGCATCCCGGTATCAGGTTGTGAATCCTGTGGAGAAAAACAAAGTAGGTTCAGTAACATGGGAGAATTATTTCCTATAGATGGTCATGGAAAGTTTCATGAATAAGGGATGTTTAAGCAGAGACAGGAAGGAAGTGAGGAATGAGCCACGTGGATGTATGATCAAGTTAGCAAATAGATTCCGGAGACTTTAAGAATACATTTGGTGAGATGCTGAGCTGAGAAAGAGAAGCAATCTCAGGTCAAAAGTAGAACCCAATGGATCAACCTGAAACTCTCAGGCCGAGGAAACAGTAAGTGTAGATTGACTTTAGGGAAGGAATGTACTTAGGGTGTTTATTTGTTATGGGGGTTAATTTTTCCTTATTACTCTACTCCAGCCACATGGGACTTCTTGTTCCAGAGCTTCAAGTTCCACAAATTGCTATTTAGACAAAAAAAAAATTTGAAGTCTAGCAAAATGATAGGTTGCTAATGTTTGACTAGGAAGCATTGCATTCCCTGTAAAAGATATGTAATCTGCACTCCTTCCCTATGGCCCTCTGAAGTTTACCAAATTGTTGTTGTTAGGTGCCATCAAGTCAACTCTGACTCATAGCAACCATGTGTACAACAGAATGAAGCATTGCCCAGGCCTGCCCCATCCTTACAATCCTTTCTTGTTTGAGCCTATTGTTGCAGCCACTGTGTCAGTCCATCTCTTTGAGGATCTCCTTTTTGCTGACTCTCTACTTTACCAAGCATGATATCCTTCTCCAGGCACTGGTTCCTTCTAATTACATGACCAAAGTACATAAGACAGTCTGGTCATTCTCACTTCTAAGGAGCTTTCCAGCTGTATTTCTTTCAAAGCAGATTAGTTCATTATTCTGGTTGTTGTTGTTGTTATGAGCCATCGAGTTGGACCCAACTCATAGAGACCCCTCCTTGGGTTTCTGAGGTGGTATCACTATGGAAGTAGATTGCCCAACCTTCCTTCTGAGGAGTGGCTGGTGGGTTTGAACTGCCAGCCTGCTGGTGAGCAGTCAAGTGCCTTAGGCACTATGCTATCAGAGCTCCCCATTATTCTGGTAGTCCATAGTATTTTCAGTATTCTTCACCAGTACCAAAATTCAAATGCACCAATTTTTCTTTGGTCTTCTTTATTCATTGTCACATGCATATGATGCTATGGATCACTTGGGTCATATGAACCTTAGTCTTCAAAGTGATGTCTTTGTTCTTTAACACTTTAAAGAGATCTTTTACTGCAGATCTGCCCAATGTAATACATTGATTTGGCATTGATTGTGGATCCAAATAGAATGAAAATCCTGACTATTTTAATCTTTTCTCCATTCATGGTGTTGCTTATTGGTCTAGTTGTAAGGATTTTTGTTTTCTTTGTGGTGAGGTATAATTCATACTGAAGGCTGAAGTCTTTGATCTTCATCAGTAAATGCTTCAAGTCATCTTCATTTTCAGCAAGCAAGGTTGTGCATAATTCAGATTGTCAATGAGTCTTCCTCCAATCCTGATGTCACGTTCTTCTTCATATAGTCTAGCTTCTTACATTATTTGCTTAGCATGCAGATTGAGTAACTATAGTGAAAAGATACAACCTTGATGCACACCTTTCTTCATTTTAAACCAAACAACATTTCCTTGTCTGTTCAAATGATAGCCTCTTGGTCTATGTATAGGTTCCTTGTGAATACAATTAAGTGTTCTGGAATTCCCATTCTTTGCAATGTTACTGACGATTTGTTGTGATCCACATAGTCAAATGCCTTTGCGTAGTCAATAAAACACAAGTATACATCTTTCTGGTATTCTTTGTTTTCAGCCAAGATCCATCTAACATCAGGAATATCTCTCATTCCATGCCCTTTTCTGAATCTGGCTTGAATTTCTGGAAGCTCACTGTCAATATACTGCTGCAAATTGTTTTGAATTATCTTCAAGAAAATTTTGCTTGCATGTGACATTAATTACATTTTTCAATAATTTCTGCATTCTTTTGGATCACTTTTCTTTGGAATGGGCACAAATAGGGATCTCTTCCAGTCAGTTAGACAGCTGGCTGTCTTTCAAATTTTTCAGCATAAGCAAGTGAACACCTCCCATGCTGCATCTGTTTACTGAAACTTCTCAAAGGGTATTCTGTCAATCCCTGGAGACCTGTTTTCTTTCTTTCTTTCTTTTAAAAACAATTCCTTTATTGCAGTTTGGACTTCTTCCCTCAATATCATTGGTCCTTGATCATATGATACCTCCTGAAATTGTTGAACATAGAGCAATTCTCTTTGGTACAGTGACTCTGTGTATTCCTTCCATCTTCTTTTGATGTTTCTCTCATCATTAAATATTTAGCCCATAGAATCCTTCAATATTGCAACTTGAGGCTTGAATGTTTTCTTCAGTTCTTTCAGCTTGAGAAATGCCAAGTGTGTTCTTCCCCTTTGGTTTTCTAATTCTAGGACTTTGTACATTCATTATAAGTCTTTATTTTGTCTTCTAAAGCTGCCTATTGACATTTTCTGTTCGGCTCATTAAATAAATCATCATTTCTCCCATTTGCTTTGGCTATTCTCTATTCAAGAGCAATTTTCAGAGTTCCTTCTGATATCCATTTTGGTTTTCCTTTCCTGTCTTTTTAATGACATTTTGCTTTCTTTGTGTATTATGTTCTTTATGTCATTCCACAGCTAATCTAGTCTTTGGTCATTGGTGTTCAGTAAGTCAAATCTATTCTTCAAATGGGATATACTCAAGTTCGTATTTTGGCTCTTGTGAACTTGTTTTAATTTTCTTCAGCTTCAACTTAAATTTGCATATGAGCAATTGATGGTTTGTTGCACAGTTAGCTTCTGGCCTTGTTTTGACTGAAGATATTGAGCTTCTCCATTGCCTCTTTCCACAGCTGTAGTCAATTTGATTTCTGTGCATTCCATCTGGCAAGGTCCATATGCATAGTCACCATTTACATCATTGAAAAAAGGTATCTGCAATGAATAAGTCCTTGGTCTTGCAAAATTTTATCATGCAGTCTCCAGCATCATTTCTTTCACCACAGCCATATTTTCCAATTTCAGATGCTTTTCCTTTGTTTCCAACTTTCACATTCCAATCAGCAGTAACTCTCAACACATCTTGATTGTATGCTTGGTCAATTCCAGACTGTAGGAGTTGGTAAAAATCTTCAGTTTCTTGTCTTTAATGATTGGTGTGTAAATTTGAGTCACAGTAGTATTAACTGGTCTTCCTTGGAGGCATATGGATATTATTTCTGACAGCATTGTACTTCCAGATAGATCTTGACATGTTCTTTTTGAGAATGATTGTGACCCCATTACTCATCAATTTGTCATTCCCAGCACAGTAGATCATATGATTTTTCTGATTCAAAATGGGCAATACCAGTCCATCAGCTCACTAATACTTAGGCTATTGATCTTTGTGGGTTCCATTTCATTTTTTACAACTTCCAAATCTCCTAGATTCATATTCTGATTTTTAATGAATGCAGATGTTTCTTCTCATTTTGAGTCAAGCCACATCAGAAAATGAAGATCCTTAAAGCTTTACTGTACCTAAGTCCATAAGATGGACTCTACTTTGAGGAGGCAGCACTTACCCAGTTGTATTTTGAGTGTTTTCCAACCTGAGAGATTCATTTTCTGTCCCTATATCAGACAATGTTGCACCGATAGTCATAAAATTTTCCAGTTATATATCAGAAAATGTCCCATTGCTATTCATAAGGTATTCAGTGGCCAATTTTTTCAGAAGTATATGGCCTCATCCTTCTTCCCAGTCTATCTTAGTCTGGAAGCTCTGCTGAAACCTGTCCAGTATGGGTGACCCTGTTAGTATTGAAATGGCTTCCAACATCACAGCAACACAGAAGCCACTATAGTATAACAAACTGACAGACAAGTGGTGGTTTGCCAGTTTAGGACTACAATATTTCCCATTCTTTGGTAATACCAATATGTCCCCTCCCCTGCCACAACAAGGTTCCTACACCCCCATCTGTGTATCCCAAAATTCCTACAAAACTGCTTCCCTTCCCTGGTCCATAAATCTCTCTCTCTCTCTCTCTCTCTCTCTCTGTAGGGAAGTATAGGTCATATCAGTATATTAAAGAAAGTCTGTAATTTTGATGTATTAAGGAATTGGGGTGTGGTGGTCGCTCACCTTCTAGGCACTTCCCACCCTCTTTCTCACAATGCAGTCCTTATTGTAAATTCTGAGACTGTGGTCTTCTTTTCCACAAGATGAGTAAATGAGAGGGAAGTAACAGGGAGCTCGGAGGTAGTTGCAGGTCACGTAGGGCCTTGTAGGACAATGCAAGAATATTCACATTTTCTTTGAGAGCTGTGGAGAGTCACTGGAGGGTTCTGGGCAGAGGAGGGTCAGGGCTGGCTTATGTTCCAAGGAGATCACTCTGGATGCTTTGTGATAAGCAGAACATGAGGGCAAGGCAAAAGGCAGAGGTACCATTTAGGAGATGATAGCAAAGGTACAGATGAAAGGTGATGGTGGCTTGGATTAAGGTGAGAGCGGCAAATGTGACGAGAAGCTCTGATGAAAAAGAACAGTCCAAGTTGAAAGGAACCAATTGACCAACTCCCCCAGCTTCTCTAGGCTTAAGGACGCCATCTATTCAACCCCACTCCTGCACAGTATATATGAAGCACTGTGTCAATAGGTCATTGTTGATGTTAGCTGCCATGGTGTTAGCTCCAACTCATGGAGACCCTATGTATAATAGAAGGAAATGTTGACCAGTCTTTCCCCATCTTCATAATACATGATAGGTTTGAGTCTATTCTTGCAGCTATTGGGTCAATCCATCTCATTGAGGGTTTCTTTTATTTTTGTTAGCTCTCTGCCAACATGATATCCTTTTCTAGCGATTTGTCTTTCTTGATGATATGTCCAAAGTAGGTTTCCCCACGTATAAACAATTTTATAAAACAGGAGCCAAAGGAAGGAGGATTTGAGCAAGAACAGAATAATTTCAAACCTCCAGCCTTCTCTTAAAACTACCTATACTTAGCAGACATCCTTACATCCCATTTCAGGCAGGTTGTTAATGAGTCTTCTTCCAATCCTGATGCCACATTCATATAATCTAGCTTCATATTGTCCAGCTTCTTGAATTATATATTCAATTTGCAGATTGAATAAGTATGGGGAAAGGATATAACCCTGATGCATACCTTTCTTGATTTTAAACCATTCAATATCCTCTTGTTCTGTTCAAATGACTGCCCCTTGCTGTATGTATAGATTCCTCATGAACACAATCTTTCTGATATTCTTTGCTTTCAGCCAAGATCCATCTAACATCAGCAATGATTTCCCTCATTCCCTGTCCTCTTCTGAATCCAGTTTGAATTTCTGGTAGCTCTCTGTTGTTGTTAGGTGCCGTTAAATCAGTTTTGACTCATAACAATTCTAAGTACAACACAACAAAGCACTGCCCAGTCTTTTGCCATCCTCCCAATCATTGCCATGCTTGAGCCCATAGATGCAGCCACTGTGTCAATCCATCTATTGCAGGTCTCCCCCTTTTTTGCTGACCCTCTTTTTTACCCAGAATGATATTCTTCTCCAGAGACTGATCCCTCCTGATAAGATGACCAAAGTACATGAGGCAAAGTTTGGCCATTCTCACTCTGAAACAGCATTCTTTTTTTTTTTTTAATGGGTCAATGCATTTTGTCATTTTTTTTTTTTTTTTTGCAGTGTTTTCTCCCTTCCCCTCCCACCCCTGGCAAACAACAAAGAAAGTTTCCTTCCATATATAAACCTTTCTTTGACCCTCCACAACTAATATTGTATTTGTCCTTCTGATTGACTTATTTCACTCAGCATAATGTCCTCCAAGTTCATCCATGTTATGCGGTACTTTTGCAGACCCTACATTATTCTTTAGTGCTGCATAGCATTCCATTATGTGTATGTACCATAGTTTGGTCATCCATTCTTCTGCTATAAATCTTAGAGATAAGTCCCTTGCCAAATATGTAATTATCAGCAAATATGAATTTGTTGCTGTCATTTTTGTTATGTGCTTTTTTGTGGTGTCGATTCCTTTGTTCCATATAATTTTCTATGCTGAGCTCCTTTTGTTTATGAATCATGTTATCACTTCCTTCATTGCTATTGTTTTAGTGTTTGCTGAATATTTATGCTGGTCCTCTTTTTTGATGGGAAGTTTTATCATTTTTATTTGAGGTTACCCTGTGATTTATAGTTTTCTTCCCAAGTTTAGAACAGTCCATTCTATCTGTAGTTGTCTTGACTTCCCTACCATCTAGAAGTTTTGTAACAACACAGTTTTTTTTTCCTCTTTTTGGTTTGTAGTTGTCCTCATTTGTCAATTGATGTCTCTGGTTCCCTGTTTATAATCTTGTAGGCTTATTACTTTGGATACTTCCATAGTGGGGTTGGTTTCTGGGTTATATCATCATGTGTGTTAATGGTCAGTTGTTGTTGGCTGTTGTTGCTTCTCTGTCCACAGGGCATCCTTTAGCATCTCTTGTAAGGGTGGTCTAGTTTGAACAAATTCCCTTAATTTCTGCTTCTCTGGAAATGTCCTAATTTCACCATCATATTTGAGGGCCAATTTTGCTGGGTACATAATTCTTGGTTGGAAATTTTTCTCTTTCAGGGTTTTATATATACCATCCCATTGTCTTCTTGCCTGTACGGTTTCTCTTGAGAAATCTGAGTTTAGTCTTATTGGTTGCCCCTTGTAGGTAACTTTTCATTTTTCCCATGCTGCTCTCATGATTCTTTCTTTGTCTTTGTTTTTGGTGAGTTTGATGATGATATTTCTGGGTGATTTTCTTTTGGGGCCTATCCTGTTTAGGGTTCATTGGACTTCCTGAATGGATATATTCTCATCTTTCATCATATCATGAAAATTATCTTCCAACAAATCTTTCACAATTTACTCTGTAGTTTTATTTGTGTCTTCCTGTCCTGGAATTCCAATTACATGTAGGTTATTCCTTTTGATGGTATTCCACATGAACCTTGGGCTTTCTTTATTTTGTTTTGTTCTTTTTTCTGATTGATCCCTTTCCAAAGAAATGTTCAGATATTTGCCTTCAATCTCCTTAATTCTGTTTTCCATTGATTCAATTCTGCTCCTTTGGCTATTCAATGTCTTATCTATTTCTGAAAATTTAGTATTAATCTTCTGGACTTCTGGGTGTAGATTTTGTATCATTTCTAATTTTTCATTTATTTTGCCATTTTGTTCTTGTATTGTCTTTTGAAATTGTTCTAGGGTTTTCTCTGTGTTTTCCTTGATCTATCTCTTAATTCATTGAAGATACTTGAATGTAATTCTTTTGAATTCCTTATCAGGGCATTCCAATACTGCGTCTTCCTCAGGGATGTGTTTTGGGTCCGTATCCTGGTTCCTTGTTTCTCCTGCTTTATCTTGCTTCTTTATGTGGGCTGTGATGCTCTGTTGTCTCTGAGACATTGTGACATTTTTGTGCTTATATTTAATTGGTGATTGTATGTTGGAGTGAGTTGCCTGTAATTTTCATTTTCTTTGTTTTGTTTGTATGTAATCTACACAAACAGGGTACTGTGCTGTGCTCCTCTATCCGCTAGTTGGCAGCCACTCACCACTTGTCTTCTTTCCTGTTGTCAGCCTCTTGTATGTCCCTGCTGACCTTTGCAAACACAGCCTATTCTTAGATCCCTGGAATCCGAATGAGGATGCTATCACTTTAAAATCTAAAATGGTTGCCACTTGTAAAGATTCAAAATGGCTGCACCCTTGGTCACTTTAAATATCCAAAATGGCTGCTGTGTGTAAATAATCAAAATGGTTGCACCCTCCGGACAGTGGAAAGTCAACAGCTCAGGTTGTCTCCCACCTTGCTGTTTCCCTTCCTATTCATAAGCCACCAGTGCAGTCATCCCTGCAGTGCTTGGTGACCAGGGCTGATCTTTTTTAGGTCTGTTCTCAGGTCCCAACTTCCAGTTGGAAGTATTCAAGCTGTTTGTCCCGTCAGAGTAGCTGACAGTCCGCAGCCCCAACTGTCTCTGTACTCACAGGTTTTTCTGCTAGTTGGTGCCTAATCCACTTCTGTATAATTCCTTGCCAATCTCAGGGTTCCAGGATTATCTTCTGTATCTCTGTCAATTGGTTTTTCATTTCTTTGTTGAAGAGGGTCTGTGTCACTTGTCTGCCTATTCCTCCATCTTACCGGAAGTCCTCAAGCAGCATTCTGTATGAACATCTTCCAAGACAGATTTGTTTGTTCTTCAAGCAGTCCATGATATATATTCATTATCCTTTGCCAACACCATAATTCAAATGAATCAATTCTTCTGTAGTCTTCCTTATACATTGTCCAGCTCTCATATGCATATGAAGCTATTGAAAAGACAATGGCTTGGGTCAGGCACACCTTAGTCTTTAAAGTGACATCTTTACTTTCTAACACTTTAAAGAAGTTTTTTGTAGAAAATTTGCCTATTGCAATATGTCATTTGATTTTTTTGACTGCTGTTTCCATGGGTGTTGACTGTGGATCATTCATTTAGATTTAAAATCTAAAATGGTTGCCACTTGTAAAGGTGATAGCATCCTCATTCAGATTCCAGGGATCTAAGAATAGGCTGTGTTTGCAAAGGTCAGCAGGGACATACAAGAGGCTGACAACAGGAAAGAAGACAAGTGGTGAGTGGCTGCCAACTAGCGGATAGAGGAGCACAGCACAGTACCCTGCTTGTGTAGATTGCATACAAACAAAACAAAGAAAATGAAAATTGCAGCATTCTGT
>NW_006921709.1:8853216-8856044 GCF_000298275.1 Orycteropus afer afer
TGGGGCAATCTACTTCTGTAGCGATATCGACTTGGAAACCCAAGGAAGGGTCGCTATGACTTGGGACTGACTTGATGGCAGTGATTTTGGTTTGGTATAGTCTAGTCAAGTTGACACATAAAATTCACCAAAACATTACAGTTCTCTTGGACTGCCCATTCTTCATCTTTGCTGTGGTCAATAACCTTAACCTTTACACAGAAAGGTCAGTGTGTTACAGTGAACTACCAACACAGAAAAAAAGAAAGATTTAGGTATTTCTCTTTCCTGCAGATGGCATCAGAGACCCAGGATCATAAGTAGGTGGGCATGGAAGATGCTGTGGAAAAACCAGCCATGGTCTTTATTTCAGACTTGAGAACGCTGAGCACTGCATCTGGAGAAGTCATGTGTCCGAGTGGTTGCACTAGCACACCTTCTTTTCAAGTCTCACCCAACTGTGGGACAAAGTCAGGACTGAGTCATTTTTGTAAATTGCACAATGAGGAGGCAAAATGTAGCTGAAAATGATTCTCTGGAAAGCAGAATTAAACAACTTCAAATCAATATTCTAGTTCTAAAATAACCAAAAATAGTTTCCTGTGGCTTCTTATATTTCTTTAACTAGGGTTACCAGAATGCAGTTTTGTTTTAGAAATGCAAGGTCCACAGAAACATCTTCCACTAATGAGGTTTGGTGCCTATTGGTATGATGTCTGAGCCCCTGGGACCATTCAGTGGGGAAGAGTGGCTGTGGCAATCTCTGGTTTTCCAGTTGCAGAGAAGTCCACAGGCGTCCAGTGTACATATTTAAATGGCCATAAACTACCTTGGAGCTTTGGGACTCAGCATGGATTTCCATGTGCTGCCTTACTCCACAGGGTGTCGTGGGTGGGTTTGTGGGTGAAGCTTACCACTTCACCCACAAACCCTGGACCCTTTCGTAACTTGATGGGTGGCTTTACCTTGCATCCTGTGGTTAATGAAAGCTCAATTCTGAGCTAAGCTAAGCAGGAGATGGGGAGTCAGAAGCAGAGGGTTTACCTAGGTTATGGAAAAATTGTAAGAAATCCCAATGTGGCTACAGACAAGAGCTACTTTTGTGTCTTCTGTACTACTTACAGGACTCCATGAAAGTTAATTTGCAATGATCCAAAGGTTCAAGGCATTATGGAATGTCAGAGCTGGCAGGGACCTCAGCAAATAGCTTTCTCATTTTATTTTAGAAAAGTTTCTAAATGCAGATAGCATGTTAAATGCATAACTTCCATAATTGCATGCAACCATATGATATCAAATTTTTTTACATTCATTCAATGTTAAACTTTGCTAGTTGATAGCAAAACAAGAAGTGATAACCAGGTTAGATATGAAAGTATTTGCAGTTAAATTTCTTAAATATGTATCATACTATCACCTTCTGGGGACTTCCCCATTCCTTTGTTGTTGTTGTGTGCCATTGAGTCAGACCCGACTCATAACAACCTCTCCTTGGGTTTCCGAGGTGGTATCACTATGGAAGTAGATTGCCCAACCTTCCTTCCGAGGAGTGGCTGGTGAGTTTGAACTGCCAGCCTTCTGGTTAGCAGTCAAATGCCTTAGGCACTATGCTACTAGAGCTCCCCATTCCTTTATTAACCCATTATCAGCTGACTTCTGTCTCACTTCATTTTCAGAGGCGAAAATGGGACTGAATGAACTTAGGTTCTACAGAGTCTGACAGGTCTCGCTGTGATCCTCCTCAGGTTTTCCATAACCTTCCCACATAACCCTACTGTCACCAAAGATGCCTCTGTTTTATAGTAATAACTGTGGATTCTCTTTTAGGTTAGAATCTCTCATGAGATTCCCACAAGTCGAGGAAGAACATTTGCATTTTCCTACTTGAGGTAGCTATTGTAATGTATTTCCCTTGAGGCTCAGTAGAGCTCTCTCCAGCTTGGATATGGAGAATGGTCTTTCCATTCAAGGCTCTCTGCATGTATCTCAGGCCACTGAATTTATGACAGATTAGGTCTTGTGTGGGTTTAGCAGAGTGACAAGGTACCTCTTGGCTTCTGGTGGTAGGTAGTTTATCTGGAATTGGTCTGCTCTTTCTAAAAAGAGGTCCTATTCTTTGAGAAATTAAAAATTCTTCCTAATGGTCCTGTATTGGCTACCTAGTGCCACTCTAACAGAAAATACCACAAAAAAGTGGCTTTAACAAACAGGAGTTTATTCTCTGACAGTTTAAAACAAAACAAACAACAACATCAACAAAAAAGGAGCTCTGATGGCGTAGTGCCTAAGGCATTTGACTCTGACAGTTTAGGAGGCTAGAATTCTGAGTTTAAAGTGTCAGCTCTAGGAGCTGGGTAATAGCCCCTTGGCTTTGGGCTTCAGCTCTGCCTCTTGCTTCCGGCCCACTGAGGCTGGAGGTGTCTCTTAGCTCAGGCAGCTTGGCTGCTGAGACTGACAAACCCAAGGTTGAGAAATAAACAGTACCAAAATGATCAAACAGCATGGTAGGCCACTAATTCAAGTCCATTAAAAGTCCCAAGACTGACAGACAACATGGCAGGCCATTGAGATGAAGACTCAGCCAAACGCATGGTCCAAGCAGGCCAAAAGCTCAAAGACATTTTTCAAGGCTCCTCCTTGTATACTGGAAGAAGACCACATGCCTAAGGCAGCTGTTGTGTTGTTGTTGTTAAGTGCCGTCGAGTCGTTTCCGACTCATAGCGACCCCATGCACAGCAGAACGAAACACTGCCCGATCCCGTGCCAGCCCCACAATCCCTGCTATACTTGATCCCATCATCGCAGCCACCGTATCAATCCATCTCGTTGAAGGCCTCCCCCTCTTTCGT
>NW_006921709.1:8859489-8885137 GCF_000298275.1 Orycteropus afer afer
TGCTCCTGGAGACCCGGTCCCTCTCGGAGGGTAACAAGGGAAAGTGTTCAGTGCAGATCAGTGAGTAAGCACCAGCCCGCCCGTGCTTACCTTGCTCCTGGAGACCCGGTCCCTCTCGGGAGGGTAACAAGGGAGCCGTCTGAGCACTAGTGACTGGGTTTTACCCCTTTCTCCTGCTCTTCCAGCCTGGCACTCTGTGCTACTCACCACAAATTCCACCATGAAGTTCATTACCAGTCTCATCATGGGGAATAACTACATCCAGCTGCCCAGCCACTCAAAACTAGGCCCAGCCAAATTGACACTCAACTTAACTACCACAGACCCTAAAGACATAACTTTCCCTGACATTCCTTAACGAAATTTTCTAGAACTCAGAGGATATAATCTCTGCAGCAAACTCTCACATGGCTTCATTTGTCCTTTCTGTTGATTTTCCAGGAGAGTTAAACCATGTTGGGGTACTCTTTCAAAGGCTGATATTTCTGAAACTAGCAGTGACTTCTGAGATTTCACCTCATTTTCACACATCACCTTGCTCTCAGGTCATGACCATTACCTCAAAGATATCAGCTCAAATTCAAACATCTTAAAACAAGCCTTAGGGTGAGTAAGTTCCATGAGAATTCTTAATACTCCTCAACAGACCCCTTATTGTGGCAAATACAAATCCCAGTCCACAGCTCAGATTTGCAAGAAACATAACTCTGTTTCTCAATAATCAAGCTCATGATTTCACAATATATCTACTGAGTGGCTAAAACTCAATCTTCATCTATTGAGTATTTTTTTCTTCTTGCCTCCAGGAGGCAGGGAGGAAAAGGATTTCCTGGGTTGAAGGATAGGACAGCTGGGAGAGAGCAATAAAAGCAATAGGACTGGTGGTTCCTAGAAAAAGGCAGAGTCCAATGTAAATATCTCTATCCTCATATCTAGGTTTATGGGCCTAAGGAAGAAAATGAGATAACAGGAGAGAAAATATCTGTGTGGTGAGTCTTGGCAACAAGGGCCTTACAGAACCTCACAGATTTCCTGTACCAGGACTGGACTAAGAGCTGGTGAATCACTTGGGAGAAGCAGAAATGGTTGCTGGTAATTGAAGGATCATTAAAATGAGAATGAGACTATCACCATGTAGCCTGCGAGGGACAACATAGAAAGATCAGATGGGATGATAAATGTCTTCATGGATGCCTGTATGAGAACATCATAGAGCAGATAAGCACCACACCCCTTTTCCTAATGTCTTGGTCATTCTTGATGTCTTGGTACTTATGTAAGTCTCCTGGAACTTCAACACAGCTTGGGGTGGAGAGTGAGGTAGAGGAAGAGTGAAATTCTCAGTTGACTAAAGTACAGTTTTTGCATCCATATAGGTTAGGCGCTCTGGTGGGGTAGTGCCTAGCATTTGACTGCAAACCAGAAGGTTGGCAGTTCAAACCCACCAGCCACTCCATGGAAGAAAGACTAGGCAATCTACTTCTGTGAAGATTTACCACCTCAGAAGCCCAAAAGAGGTCACTATGAGTCAGAATCAACTTGATGGTAGTGAGGTTTTTTTTTTTTTGTACAGTTTGAGAGGTCAAAACAAAAATCAAGTTGGGTTTTGGAAAAATGTAGAAAGTTATAATTTGTGTACAATGTAACTTGTTAAGCTAAAGTTGTAGACTAGCTCAAGTAAAATGTGGATTTATCCAAAGGACACAGAGAAATCACATGGAAACCAAATTCAGGAAGTACATCTGGGTTTCATGGAGACCAGAAAGCCAACAGGCAACTACTATCTCTGGCTCTGACCTTGGGACTTACAATGGACTTAAATCAATGGCCTGTCATGTGGTTTGGTAACACTGGGACTGTGCCTTATTACTTGTCAACCTTGGGTTTGTTAGCCTCAGCAGCTAGTAGCTGCCTGAGTGAAGAGTTGCCTCTAACTTCAGTGGGCTGGGAGCAAGAGGCAGAGCTGAAGCCCAAGGTCGAGGGGCTTTCACTCAGCCCTTAGAGCCTGGCACTTTGAACTCGGACTTCTAGCCTCCCGAAGGAGGTTTATTTTTGTGAGAAAATAAACTCCTGTTTGTTCAAGCCATTCCATTTGTGGTATATTCTTGTCAAAGCAGCACTAGGTAACCAGAACACCAGGGAAGTGCACACTCCTTAGAACAATCAACTATATGAGATCAACAGGCAGCATGTGCAAGAATAAAGCTCAGAAGGCAGGAATGAATAGGAAAGAAGGACAAATGGAAATCATAACCACAGGGAGGAAGTGGGAAGAGTGCTGTTACATTGTGGGGACTACATTCAATAGCACAAAACAAAATGTGTATGAACAGTTGAATGGAAAACCAATTTGCTCTGTAAATTTTCACTTAAATCACAATAAAAAGTTCTTTTTTAAAAAGGTATATGAGTTGGGTAGTTCCAGAGATGTAGTTATGTGCTCAGAGGTTTAAGGATTGAAATTTCTAATTCACCTTCTTATTAAAGTTGTTGTTGTTAGTTGCCCTTGAGTCCACTCTGACTTATATTAATTATATTATATTAGATTATTATACATAATAGAATGAAAAATTGCCTTGTCCTGTGCCATCCTTACAATTATTGGATGCTTGAGCCCATTGTTGCAGCTACTTGTATTGAAGTTACTCCTGTACATGTCTTATTCCACTTTCTAGATTGTAATCTCCTTGAAAGCAGGAGCTCTAATTCATCTCTATATGTGCACCATGACATCTTTTGTGTGTCTCTTACATTTGGAAGAATCTCAATGAATACTTGTTAACTGAATGCCCACTCTTATTCTCTGCTCTCTATACTTCCATTTCTGAATGAATAGTGTTTAGGCCACTGCCTAAATTCCTGTTGTTGGGTATAGCAAGAGAATGCCAGTCAAAATGACTAAAGTTAAGTGTGACTTGTAAACACCAAAAACCAAACTCACTGCAGTTGAGTCAAATCCTACTCATAGCCACCCCACTTTGGGTTTCCCAGGCATTATCACTACAGAGGTAGATTGTTCAATCGTTCTTCTGAGGAGTGGCTGGTGGGTTTGAATTGCCAGCCTTCTGGTTAGCAGTCAAATGCCTTAGGTATGTGGGTGGATTTCCTGATCAGACAGTGAAAACCATCATTACAAAGAAACACCCATAACACCACCATATTTACAAAGGACTATCTCTGACAACTGAGCATCTTGATTTCTCATTATTCTAGAGCTGTCTTAACAATTTACCACAAAAATTGGCTGGAGACTACATTCAGTCATTGAAGCATTTAAGTGAAAAATTAGAACTAATTTAAAGAAGAGGAGCAAGTGGTGTTCTACAGGGAGATAATTCCTAGTCTTCTCTTTTTGACACTTTGACTGATTTTTCTAAATTGAAACTTCCAAGTTTATTAGGGAATCGCTGTTTTGGTTAAAGAAATTAAATTATTTCAAGTTTTTCTTTGGGTTAATTTCAAGGGCTTTATTTACATGGAAGAGCTGTCTTGAAGCCAATGAAGACAGTTAGAATTATAAAATTTTGAGCCTGAAGGGAGTTTATAGATCATTTAATCCAACCTTTTCAATTTATAGGGGAAGAAGTTGAAGCTGATACAGGAGATATGAGTTATCACACATCTGGAGGCAGAATTATGACTCTAATTGTCTTGTCTGAGGTCCTTCTGCACAGATTGAATACCAGTGTGGGAAATTGCAGGATGTTGGAGATTATGAACATGAAAAACATGAATAGATTTTAGCAGTCTAAGTTCATGGAAGGAAAAGAAAGCAGTCCTTCACCTTGGAGGAAAAAGATAGCTCATTCTCAGGGGTATGGACCTAGCCAGGGATGCTCAGAGGCTGGGCTCCCAGGTATAATAATAGTGACCAGTGTGGTCTTAGTGTGAGTCAGGCACTGTGCTCATCACTCAGTCTTCAAGTACTCATTAAATCACACCACCCACGTATGCGATCAGCATTATTGGCTTCATTTTACCAACGAGGAGACTAAAGTTGGGGTATTTCAGTGATCTTCTCAAGATCACATACCTAGGAATTAGCTTAGCTGGGATTTATACCCAGTTCTCTTTGGTGCCAAAGCTGTGTTCTTAATCATCCACTGTATCAATGAGATAACATTTGAGTAGATGCCTTGACTTAATTAACTAGTGCTACTGAAACAGAAATACCACAAGTGGGTGGCTTTACAGTACAGAAATTTATTTTCTCACAGTTCTGGAGGAAAAAAGTCCAAATCAAGATCTTCCTTTCTTGTCTGTAGTCCTGGGCATTCCTTGCTTCCTTGGCAATCCTCCCATGGCTTCCCCAGTCCGTGCATGTCTGTTGCTGTGTCTTTATATAGCTGTTCTTTATATAGCTTAGAGGTGATTAGGTTTAGGATCTACTCTGTTGTTGTCATTAGGTGCTGTTGAGTCAGCTCCAATTCATAGTCATCTTAAGTAAAATAGAACATAAAGTTGCCCAGTCCTGTGCCATCCTTACAATCATTGCTATGTTTGAGCCCACTGTATCAATTCACCCTATGCTTTGATTGAGTGATTACATTACAATATATTACATTATGGAAAGTGATAACATTACACTAGATTAGATCACATCCACAGGTATAGGGTTAGAATTCTATACATATTTTGTGGGAACACAATTCAATCCATAACATGTCCCTTGGGGGATACCGGTGAAAGCATGGGGACTCTCAAGGTATCTGTTCTGTGCTGCTTGTGTTTTTAGATATATGAACCTGTGAGGAGAAATCCAGCATTTCTAGGGCAGCCTGAGTTGAACTGGGCAGGCTTTTATCCTAATTTGCACCTCCAGCGCTTTGTTAGGACAGAGCTGGCCCGGGTGAGGGCAATGTCTATGCTTATTCATCCACGTTCCTCAGGGAGAGACTTTCCATTTGTTTAGAATTTGAGCCTCAGAATGCTAAAGTTGAAAGGACTGTAGAGATTTGGTGCAATCTCCACATTTTGAGAAGGAAGCAACAGAAATTGTGTTTGCATTTAGTTTACGCTGAGCTGTAAGTGGTAGAGACATAGTGACTGAGACTAACAGTTTTGCTCAGAGCCTGGAAAATCTAACTCCTTTTGTTGGTTCCTCTTTTATCTTCTTGTCAGGCCAGCTAATTGCTTATTTCTTGCATGTCAGTCAGATGATGCTGAAAAAAAAAAAAAAAAATGTACAGCATTTCATTGGCGGGGGGTGGGGGGAGTGTGGAGCACAAAGGAACTAGGAGACATAGATTAATCCACTGGGGCCTCAACCCAGGCAAATTGAAGAGTTCTTGTGAGGGGTCTGGAGATCCCTAGTCAGACTCTTCAAGCTACTCTGAAATCTTGTCCTAATTTAGTTTGGTGCTAAATAATGGCTGCTATTGTCTTCATAACCCAGAGAGCACCAGGGAGTTTTATAAACTAAGGAAGCTGAACTCATGCACATTAGGCATTTGGTCAAACCTCAAAAATCCTTAATTAATCTTCCCCAAAACTGGAGGTAGGGACTATCATCGTCTCTATATTACAGATAAGAAACAAAGTGGCAGGGATGGTATCAAAGCTGAGAGGCTAAGGAACTTGCCTTGTGATACTCAAGTAAGATTGAGATGCAAACCAAGACATATTCTTAACCACCACAGTGCAGCTTCTAGATTAGATGGTCTCAAAAACTCCTTCCAAACCCAATACTTTTTGGTTTTATGATTATCAGAGTATGTGCAAGAGATCCCCCCAAGTACAGCTGTAAGCAACTAGAGCTCAGTCCTCTGGAAGATTGTTTAGAAGCCATTTCAGAGTTGTTCAACTCTGGAGGAAACTTGGATATTTATCCACTAACTCCTTTCCTCACCTCTTGTCTGTCAGTTTGTCATACTGTGGTGGCTTGCCTATTGCTGTAAGGCTGGAGGCTATGCCACCAGTATTCCAAATAGCAGGATGGTCACCCATGTTGGACAGATTTCAGCAGACCTTTTGGACAAAAACAGACTCAGAAGAAGGAAGGGTCCATTCCCTTCTCAAAGAATTGGCCACTGAAAATCTTATGAATAGCAATGAAACACTGC
Organism: Orycteropus afer afer; assembly: GCF_000298275.1. Classification (NCBI taxonomy): domain Eukaryota; kingdom Metazoa; phylum Chordata; class Mammalia; order Tubulidentata; family Orycteropodidae; genus Orycteropus; species Orycteropus afer. The sequence continues at coordinate 8,865,552 of NW_006921709.1, forward strand.
CTGATATATTACTGGAAATCTTTAAGAATAGCCTGAAACATTGTCTGATATAGTGCTGGAAGATGAGCCACTCAGGTCAGAAGGTACTCAAAATATTACTGGGGAAGAGCCACCTCCTCAAAGTAGACTCTATATTAATGAGATAGATGGAGTGCAGCTTTTAGAATCTCTATTGGCTGATGGGGTATGACTCAAAACAGAAATAAACAGCTGCAAATATCAATTAATAATCAGAACACGGAATGTATGAAGTATGAATCTAGGAAAATTGGAAGTTGTCAACAATGAAAATGGAATGCATAAAGATCAGTATCTTAGGCATTAGTGAGCTGAAATAGACTGGTTTTGGCTATTTTGAATCAGACAATCATATAATCTTCTATGGTGGGAATGATAAATTGAGGAGAAATGGTGTGGCATTCATTGTCACAAAGAATGTTTGAATGTCTAACCTGAAGTACAGTGCTGTCAGTGATAGGATAGTATCTGTATACATACAAGGAAGACCAGTTAACACTACCATTATTCACATTTATGCACAAAACACCAAAGATGAGGAAATTGAAGATTTTTATCAACTTATGCAGTCTGAACTTGACTAAACATGCAGTCAAGATGTATTGATCGTTACTGGTGATTGGAATGCAAAAGTTGGAAACAACAAAGAATCACTGGTAGTTGGAAAATATGACTTTGGTAATAGAAATGACACTGGAGATCACATGATAGAATTTTTCAAGACCAATGACTTATTCATTGCAAATAGCCCTTTCAACAAAGTAAACAATGCCTAAACACATGGACCTCATCAGATGGAATACACAGGAATCAGATCCACTACATCTATGGAAAGAGGTGATGGAGAAGCTCAATATCTTCAGCCAAAACAAGGCCAGGAGCTGACTGTGGAGTAGACCATCAATTGTTTCCATGCAAGTTGAAGTTGAAGCTGAAGACAATTAAAACAAGTCCATGAGAGCTAAAATATGACCCTGATTATATCCCAACTGAATTTAGAGACCATCTGAAGAACAGATCTCATGCATTAAACACCAATCACCGAAAACTGGAGAAATTGTGGGATGACATCAAGAACATCATCCATGAGGAAAACAAAAGGTCATTAAAAAGACAATAAAGGAAGTGTGGTGGTTAAGTTTATGTCAACTTGGCTAGGCCTGGTTGAGTGGCTGGGCAGCTGGATGTAGTATTCCCTGTGATGAGACTGGTAATCAACTGCATGGTGGAATCTACTGGGAGCAGATGAGTAGCTGCCTTTGGGTATGAGGTCTGCTTCTCATATACAAGAAACAGCTTTGGGAATGGTCTCTAGCTTATGGCACGCTTGGTCCCTGCATGTAGCCATGTTGGTGTTCAGCAGCCTGCCATGCTCTGCCAACCTTGAGACTTACAATGGACTTGAATTAATGGCCTGCCATGTGGATTGGTAACATTGGGACTATGCCATTTTATTTATCGACCTTGGGCTTGTTAGCCTCAGCAGCCAGTAGCTGCCTGAGTGAAGAGATGCCTCTAGCTTCAATGGGCCAAGAACAAGAGGCAGAGCTGAAGCCCAAGGTCAAGGGGCTTTCACACAGCCCCTAGAACCTGGCACTTTGAACTTGGACTTAAAGCCTCCAAACTGTGAGAGAATAAACTCTTGTTTGTTAAGGCCATCCCATTTGTGGTAGATATTCTTGTCAGAGCAGCACTAGGTAACCAGAACAGGAAGAAAAGACCAAAATGGATGTCAGAAGAGACTCAGAAACTTGCTCTTGAACGGAGAGTAGGTAAAGCAAATAGAAGAAATGACAAGGTAAAAGAGCTGAACAGAAGATTTCAAAGAGCAGCTTGAGAAGACAAAGCCAATTACTATAATGAAATGTGCAAAGACTTGGAGTTAGAAAACCAAAAGAGAAGAACACCCTTAGCATTTTTCAAGCTGAAAGAACTGAAGAAAAAATTCAAGTCTTGAGTTGCCATATTGAAAGATTCTATGGGCAAAATATTGAATGATGCAGGAAATACCAAAGGAGATGGAAAGAATACACAGTCACTGTACAAAAAAGGATTGATATTCATCTATTTCAGGAGGTGGCATATGATCAAAAACTGATGGTATTGAAGGAAGAAGTTGAAGCTGCACTGAAGGAATTGGTGAAAACAAACCTCCAGTAATTGATGGAATACACATTGAGAAATTTCAACAAATGGATGCCATGCTGGAGGAACTTACTCATCTATGACTAGTAATTTAGAAGACAGCTACCTGGCCAATTGACTGGAAGATCCATTTTGTACCAATTCCATAGAAAGGTGGTCTAGCAGAATGTGGAAATTATCAAACAGTATCATTAACATCATACACAAGTAAAATTTTGCTGAAGATAATTCAAAAATGGTTGTAGCAGTATGTTGACAGGGGAATTCCAGAAATGCAAGCAGGATTCAGAAGGTGACATGGAATAAGGGATAGCACTGCTGATGTCAGATGGACCTGGGCTGAAAGCAGAGAATACTAGAAAGATATTTACTTGTGTTTTATTGACAATACAAAAGCTTTCAACTGTGAGGATCATAATAAATTAAGGATAACATTGAGAAGAAAGGGAATTTCAGAACACTTAATTGTGTTCATGAGGAACTTGTAAATAGACCAGCAGGCTGTTTTTCTAGCAGAACAAGGGGATACTGCATGGTTTAAAATCAGGAAGGGTGTGCCTCATGGTTGCATCCTTTCACCATACTTATTCAAACTGTATGCTGAGCAAGTAATCAGAGAAGCTGGACTATATGAAGAAGAATGCAGCATCAAGACTGAAGGAAGACTCATTAACAACCTGCAATATACAGACAACACAACCTTGCTTGCTGAAAGTGAAGATGACTTGAAGCACTTACTGTCTGCAGTATGGATAACACCTCAACATAAAGAAAATGAAAATCTTCACACCTGGACCACTAAGCAGCATCATGATAAACTGAATAAAGATCAAAGTTGTCTAAGATTTCACATTACTTGGATCCACAATCAACATGAATGGAAGCAGCAGTGAGGACATCAGACAACATATAGCACTGGGCAAATCGGCTGTGAAGACCTCTTTAAAGTGCTGAAGAGCAAAGATGTCTCTTTGAAGACAAAACGCACCTAATCCGAGCCATGGTGTTTTCAGTCATCTCATATGCATGTGAAACCTGGACAATGAATGAGGAAGACTCAAGAAGAGTTGATGCTTTTGAGTTGTGCTGTTGCTGAAGAATACTGAAAATATCATGGACTGCCAGAAGAACACACAATTCTGTCCTGAAAGAAGTGCAGCTGGAATGCTCCTTGGAAGCAAGAATGGCCAGACTCCATCTCACCTACTTTGGTCATGTTGTCAGAAGGGACCATTCCCTGGAGAAGGATATCATGTGTGGGAAAGGAGGGTCAGGGAAAATGGGGAAGACCCTCAATGAGATGGGTTGACAGAGTGGCTGCAATGATGGGCTCAGATATAGCAAGGATTGTGAAGCTGGCACAGGACCATGCAGTGTTTCATTCTATTGTACAGAGGGTCACTATGAGTCAGAGCTGACTTGATGGCACCTAACAACAACAACTCCTTTCCATCTTTGGTTGAGAGCTGCTTCTATGGGCATTAACTTCTAACCTTTCTTTGATATGCCTGGACCATGCATGTTCCTATAGCCCGAGAAAGACCCCATGCAGAGAGCTGCAGGTGCTTTTAGGACAAAGTCAAGCATGTGTGACTTTGTCCTGAAAGGTAATGGTGTGCTAAGGGAATGTGAACTAAGTTCACTGACTTCTATGTTCTTGCTATAAGCCAATCATTGGTTTACTGGAGGTCAGCTCCATATCTCAGCACTTGTAAATTTATGGCTTGCAGAATACAAATAGGAGTTCATGAGAGAGCATGCTTAAAGTTGAGGGGGTTCTTTTGGTAATGGAATCTAAACTGTGCTATCAAACCAGTTCCACTATAATTGAGTTGTTTCCAGCTCATAGTGATCCTATAGGACAGACTAAAACTGCTCCATAGGGTTTAAAAGGCTGTAAATCTTTGAGGAAGCAGACTGCCTCATCTTTCTCCTGAAAGGAAAATTCACTGACTCATGTAACCACATCCCAGGAAAGAGAAGGGTATAGATGGCCTCAGGGATGAATGGAATGACAGGCCAGGGCCCATGCAGTAAATCATTATGTCTGTCCTATACTCCTACTGTAGATTAGCTTTTTTGGTGGAGTAGAGGATTTGGATACTTATAGCTTCCCAGCTTCTTCTCCAAGGTGGACAGAAAGGAGTAGACCCTCTTCCCTTAGAAGCCTTTCTAGGACATCTTCAAATTGGAACTGAAAGGTCCAGCTTGGGCCAAGTGCCCATCCCTGACCAATCTCTGTGGCCAGGAAACGTCATGAAAGTTGATGTCAATTCCCATTTTCAACACTTGGGAGGCTGGAGGGGAAAAGGGAGGGGGGAATAGTTTCCCTAGAGAAGGAGGATGAGATTCCCAGGAGATGGAAGGCTGCTCAGGAATGAAAGTAGTCTCACAGATTACCTGTTGAAGAAAAGGTAAAAATTATGATTCTATGCTAAAAAACCACTTTATTATATAACTGAAAAGGAATGAGGGAAAACAAAGTCATTTTTACTTGCACATATTATATCTTTAATAGCATTGATTGTCCTTGCACTGGTGTTTCCTCAAACACCAGTGTTGCAGGGAACAGAGCCAAGGAAATGTGGTCCAGAGAGGATAACTCCAAGAGGCCCTTGGCTTCTCAGGCCAAAGCCTGTCCTGTTCAGGTCTGCTCAAGTTCTGTATTTACCAGAAGTTCTCAGACATTTTCCTTATCATCTCTGATCATGTGCCAAAAGTCAGGAGGTGAGCATCTATGACGATATAACTCTTGGGTCTTGATTAATTCATCTGATACCAAACAAACAAACAAAAACCCTCTTGCTGTCAGTAAATTCTGACTCATGCTGACTTCATATGTTCCAGTGTAGAACTGCTCCATAGAGTTATCTTGGCTGTAATCTTTACCCAAGTAGACCCCAGGCCTTTCATCCACAGGTGGCTACGTAGTAATCCAAAAAACCAAGTCCAATGCCATCAAGTTGATTCTGACTCACAGCGGCCCCCAGAGGAGGCCTTATGGAAGCCAACTCATCTTTTTTTCTGTGAAGCAGCTGGTGGATTAGAACCACAGATCCTTTTTTTAAAATAGTAGTCCAGTGAAAATGGGTTGGGCCACTCAGGGACCTCAATTCATCCACTAGTTGCTCTAAAAATTCAATGACATAATCTGAGGGATTGTGCTTTAAAATAAATAAAAATAAGGCTCACATTCAGAAGGACTGATTTTGTTGCCTTCTCTCATCCCATTCTCATTTGTTCTTCCAATACCTGTTTATTCAGGGTTATGTGTTTGGCACTGTGCTAGGCACTGGGGCAAAAGAAATGAGCAAAATGAAACCCTGCCAGTTCTTCAGGAATTCACTCTGGTGGGAGTGAGGGTGTGTGGGAAAGAGCTCCTGGCTGCATGAAGGCCAAGTTAGGGTCCTATCTCTTCCAAGATTACCCTTCTACCTTCACCCTGCTTTCCTCACACTTGACTTGTCATCACCTGCTCGCGCACTTAACTCCTTCGCAGACCTCAGCAGCGGGGCAGTGGTGTGTGGGGGGGCGCATATCTCTGCCCTCTTTGGCGCCTGGCTCCACGGTGGGCCGGTCGCTGCAACCCAGTTTGAGTTCAGCATCTGCCTCCCGAGCGAAGGGCCCTGAAAAAGCCCAGACTCACGCTGTGGATCGCAGAGTGTCGCTGATGGGAAGTGACAGCTGCAGGTTGCAAGCGGTTCTCCCCGCCCCAGCCCAGCCCGCAAGCTGGGTAAGGGCGGCTCCCCCTTCCCGGGCGCCAGGTCCGGGCGGCCAGCAGGGAGCGGACGGCGCAGGTAGTTCCGCTGCCGGACGAGAGAGAGCGCGGGGCGCGGGGCTGCTGGCGCTGGATGGGGCGGCTTGGGGCCCGCAGCCTGGGGCTCTGCAGGGCGCGCGGGGCGCTCGGAGGTACGCGCTCGAAACTCTACCCTTCCCATCCCCATCCCTCCATCCCATTTTCCTCTCGTTCACTCCCCAGCCGGCCGCGTGAGAGAGCAAGGAGCATGGAGCAGGGGCGAGGACACCTCTGTGCCCGGGGACCGACGGAACGCTGCGGTTTCGGGAGCCAAACAGCAAGCCGGGTTTTAACTCTCTAAGCTCGCGAGGGCAGGCATTCCCGAGCAGGAACCGCCAGGGAGGAGACTGATGAGCCCTGCGCAGTGGCGGCGGGGCGGCAGAAAACTTTCAGCACCGCCCCTCAGAGCTGGGCCCTCAGCCTGCGGCCTGGCGCTCCACGGGCCTTTTTAGGCGGCTTCTCTCCGACTGAGGGTTCCAGATGAACCAGGCTAGGACCCTGTACCTGACTATTGCTGTATCTTCCACTGGCGCCTGGCTTCACCCGGAAGAAGTGAATGAATGAGTCCTGCTGGCTTCCCTACATACGTTTCAGTTTTGTCCACTACTAGACCTGTTAGTTAACTCAGCTGCGCATGACCCTCACGGGTTTGGGGGCCTTAAATGCATCCCTGAAGTTCTTTGGGCGCTAACCATTGCCCCATGCATACATCCCTCCGCAGCTTAAATTTCCTGGATCAAATTAGGTGAGCATTCTTTACATTTCTATGGCGCTTTTCAGACATCAAAGATTATTAATGAAAGCAAAATTATCTAGACTTGGGACAGGACTAGAAGCCTCGCAGGTAGGCTCACCCATCCATGGCTCCTTGAAATTTAATTAAGTTTCACAAAGGACTCCCATTGAGACTTTTTTGGAGAGCACATTGGAAATCAAAGGCCTTTTATGCCTTTGTTGTGTTTGGATTAAACTATGAATGTTTATTTACTTCATTTTAGGCACAGACTTAGTGTCACTGCTGCCTGCAATGCTTGATGATTTCATTAGGAACATAATAGGCACTTGTTTAAGTAGATGCCTCACTCTTAACCAGCTGTGGCCAGGAGTCTGTTCCCATCTCCTCCATCTCTGTTCCAATTCTGCTGTTTGTAGGCCCCTCACAAATTATTCCCTCTTTTTCTTCTTCCTTCCTTCCTGGGTCTTTCTCTGCCAGCTTCCCTGTCCCTTCTTGGCTGGTTCACATGGGGTAGGCTGGGCCAAGAAATGGATGCATGGGGCTGCTGTGACTGTGGTTGTGGTGTAGCTTTGAAGGGGAAGATGTGAGTTTACAGGACAAGGGAGATCTGTTGTTGTTGTTAGGTGCCATGGAGTCAGCTCTGACTCATAGCGACCCTATGCACAGCAGAACGAAACACCACCTGGTCCAGGACCAGCTCCATGATCCCTGCTATACTTGAGCCCATCGCTGCAGCCACTGTGTCAATCCATCTTGTTGAGGGCCTTCCCCTCTTTTGTTGACCCTCCACCTTACCAAGCATGACATCCCTCTCCAGAGAATGGCCCCTTCTGATAACATGACCAAAGTAGGTGAGACGAAGTCTGGCCATTCTCACTTCCAAGGAGTTTTCCAGCTGCACTTCCTCCAGGAAAGATTTGTTAGTTCTTTTAGCAGTCCATGGTACTTTCAGCATTCTTTGCCAACACCACAACTCAAAAGCATCAATTATTCTTCGGTCTTCCTTATTCATTGTCCAGCTCTCACATGCCTATGAGGCGATTGAAAATACCGTGGCTTATGTCAGGCACACCTTTGTCCTCAAGGAGACATCTTTGCTCCTCAGCACTTGAAAGAGGTCTTTTGCAGTGAGCTTGCCCAGTGCTATACGTCATCTGATGTCCTGACTGCTGCTTCATTTGGCGTCGATTGTAGAACCAAGCAATGTGAAGTCTTTGACAACTTTAATCTTTTATTCATTTATCGTAATGCTGATTATAGGTCTAGTTGTGAGGATTTTTGTTTTCTTTATATCAAGATGTAATCCATACTGCGGACTGTATTCTTCAATCCTTATCAGTAAGTGCTTCAAGTCATCCTCACTTTCAGCAAGCAAAGTTGTGTCAACAGCGTTTCGCAGGTTGTTAATGATTCTCCCTCCAATCTTGATGCCACTTTCTTCTTCATATAGTCCAACTTCTCAGATTATTTGCTCAGCATACAGACTGAATAAGTATGGTGAAAGAATACAACCCTGACGCACTCCCTTCTTGATTTTTAACCATGCAGTGTCGCCTTTTTCTGTTTGAATGACAGCATCTTGGTCTATGTACAGATTCCTCATGAGTACAATTAAGTGTCCTGGAATCCTCATTCTTCTCAATGTTATCCACAATTTGTTATGATCCACACAATCGAATGGTTTTGCATAGTCAATGAAACACAAGTAATCATCTTTCTGGTATTCTTCGCTTTGAGACAAGATCCACCTAACATCAGCAATGATATCCCTTGTTCCACGTCCTCTTCTGGATCTGGCTTTCACCTCTGGAAGTTCTTGGTCAATATACTGCTGCAACCGATTTTGAATTATCTTCAGTAAGATTTTATTTGCATGTGATATTAATGATATTATTTGATAATTTCCACATTCTGTGGGATCACTCTCTTGGAATGGGTCCAAATATTCATCTCTTCCAGTCAGTTGGCCAGGTAGCTGTCTTCCAAATCTCTTGGTGTAACTGAGTGAGTGCCTTGAGTGGGGCATATGTTTATTGAAACATCTCAGTGGGTATTCCGTCAATTCTGGAGCCTTGTTCTTTGGCAATTCCTTCAGTATCATTGGATCTTGATCACATGCCACCTCCTGAAATGGATGAGGATTTACCATTTCTTTTTGGTACAGTGACTCTGTGTGTTCCTTCCATCTTCTTTTGATGCTTCCTCTACATCATTCAATATATTGCCCATACAATCTTTCAATATTGCAACTCAAGGCTTAAATTTTTTCTTCAGTTCTTGCAGCTTGAGAAATGCCAACTGTGTTCTTCCCCCTGAGAGGGCAGCAAATGGCCTTGGACAGATTGGATAGTGATGGGCAAGGAGCCAGTGATTCAAATGGTCAGTGTAGGGTAGTGAGAAGCCCATGACTTTGGAGTCAAATGGACTTGGACTTCAATCCCTGTGCCCTCATGTAGTCTCAGAGTGACGTTGAGTGGACTCCTTTACTTCTCTGAGTTTCAGTTTTTCATCTGTGCTTTGTTTGGCCTGCGCTGCCCTATTTAAAAAAAATAATAAATTAACTGGAAGATTTTAAGTAAAAACTTAGACTTTTTGGCTTCTCTGGAAAGATTAAAATCTCAGGCCACCCTGGGACCCATTTGTTCCCACAGCTTAGCCATCATGAACAGAGTATAAACACTTCAGCTTTCCATGGTCCCCCTCATTCTGTGTTACTTCCTGCCACACAAGTTGCTAGGAAAGAAATGGAGCAGTGAGGTGCCAAGATGTTCACTACAGAACAAGAAGAAAATATTAGAATGCCTGAGGCTGTTTTAATCTGAAAAGCAAGAACTTTAGCTTTAGTCTTCCTCTCTAATATATGGATTGTTGATATCCTGCTTCAGCTGGTATGTGAGATGGCCACTTCTCTTGCCTCTTTGGTGCACAAGTACCCTAAAGGAAGCAGAGGAGTTCTCCAGCACAGAAGGGATGACAGTGGTGCCTTCACTTTCTCTCTTTCTACATTTAGTAGCATACTGCATATGGGTTTGATTAACTGGGCTTACCATTATATTATCTCACTGTAACTAAATAAACCAAACACCAGTTGCCACTGAGTCGATTTTCAAAAACTTAATGTCAACAACACATTTAGAACAGGGAGGTGGCACTAGTGCCCACTGAAGTCCTGGTCAACTGCCTGCCCTGCAGCAGTGGAGCAAATATCTCTTCACTTATTGCTCCTCTGCTCCAACTTAAAGCATTAGTGTTCCCAACATTTGTGGCTGAGACTTTTAGAACTTGCCCTGCTGGGGTTTTCTTTCAATGGTTGGGCCTCTTAGGGCATGTTAGAAGTGTTTGTATGAAGTTATTTCTTACTAGTAAGCTGCTTTCTGTGAGTGTTCTGGATAAAGTTAGTTATATCTTGAATAAGTATTCAATGTCAGTTTGAATACAATGTGGACACAATATCAAAGCAAATATCAAAGAATCACTATATAGATTCCTTTTTTAAAAAAATTATTTATTTATTTTTGTGTGCTTTAAGTGCAAATTTACAGAGCAGAATTTGTTTTACATTCAATAGTTTGTGTACATTTGATTTCACTTGCCAATTACCATCCCCAACCCTAACCCACTCTCCTCCTCTTCCTTCCCAGTGACCTCCCCCATCCCTGTACCCTTCTTAGTTATATTCTTGTCTGTCCAGCTTTTCCTCCATGTGAATGTTGCCCATTTGGTTCCCCATGGCCAATTGCTCCAAGGGATGTATCTCTGTAGAGTAGGTGGGTGCATCGCCCAGGGTTGAGTGTTCTGCATGTACATCTCATTACTACTGTTGGGCTGAGAGCCAGCCTTTGGGAGTGAGTTTTATCCCAGGCCCAAAGGGTCTCCCAGGGCCATAGTCTTGGGGGTCCTACCGGACTCCATCCAACCAGTAATTCTGGTCATTATTGTGTTTTTTAATTTTGTCCCACGTTTTTCCTCCCACTCTATCCAGGATTTCCAGTTTTGATCCCTTTCCAAGTGGTTGCCAGGCACCATCTAGTTCTTTTGGTCTCAAGATCCATCATATCCTAGGGCTGATTATTTACAAATGTCATTGGTTTTCTTCACTCTTCTTCACCTCTGGTGATAGGAGACCATTAACTGCATTTTAGATGGCTGCTTGAAAGCTTTTAAGACCCCAGTCGCTATTCATCAAAGTAGGTTGTGGAACAAGATTTTTATGTATTATGTTGTGCCAATTGAGTCTAGTGTCCCCCAGTACTATGGTCCTAAGTTGGCAGATCTGGTGGATCTCTCTCCCACAGTGTCTGGTTGTCTATGAGGGATTGCTCCATATCTGTCTTTCTGTTGCTTCTGTAATGACTGTGGTTATTTTGTATCACTAGTATCTGTGCAAGATTATCCTCAGCCGAATCTATCATTGGTCTAGAAATATTCCTGTTCACTCATCCCCATCTGATCTTCTCAGTTGTCTATGTATTTATCTGTAGCCTGGTGTTTGGTGTTAGTGGTAATGCAGTATTGTGGATATACTGGTGTTAGCCTCTGTCGTCTGTATCTTATGTGCACAATTCAGTGTCCTCCCTTTCCCCAATGTTATTATGCTGGTCACAGACTCTTTCCATACATCCTTCCCCTTACTCAACTGAGCGTTTGGCCCCCAACTAGTCTGAAAATTTCCCCTCCCCTTCTCTCCCATCCCTGGTAACCTACAAAGTGAGTTCCCTTCCCTAAGCAAACCCTACTTTGACTTTTTACAGTAATGGGCTCATACAATAAAGGACTATATAGATTTTTAACAATAGAGTTGTGGGGGCAAATTGTTGCTTTGCTTGCAAAAGACTCATCTCAAATAAAGTACAGCATGAACAAGAGCTGTTTTATAACATTGGACCTTCTCTTAGGACTTTATTTTAGAGCTATGTATAATGAAAATACTTTAGCAGAAGTTTTGTTCTGTTATTTTTTATTCTAATTTCCTACATTCTAAGCTGCTACATTTGTTATATGTCAACCTATTTGGAGGAAGGGTGATTGCAAAAAGGGCAAGGAGGCCACATGTTCTGACCTCCTGTAATCCCACAAGAGGAAGACAGAATCACCATCAATAGCCCACGGCCTATTCCTGTGAGGCCAGACATGCTGCCTCCCTCCAGCCCTTTCTCCAACTGTTCCTCCCAAAGCATCCACCACCTCTCTCCTGGGTTCGATAATTCGCTGCAGTGGCCACACAGAACTCACAGATTATGGAGTTTATTAGGGAAGCACTAGGCTACAATTCAAGTTCAGGAAAAAACACTCAGTCTCTCTCCCACCCCACCATCTCTCAGCCAAACCTCTCACAGTGCATGTCCCTTGGTGTCTTACTCAATAATGCATGTCTTTTGCGTCTCTTTCCCAGCAGCACGTGTCTCTTTCAGGAGTGCATGTCTATTTCAGCAGCACGTCTTCCTCAACCAGCAGTCAGAGAGAGTTCTGCCTCTAGGAGGCTTCCCTTTGAGCCTGGCAGAGTGGCCAAACTCGCCAATCACAGCATCAGACCTCTAAGCACCTTAGAGAGAGTGGGAACCTCCCAGAACATTGTTTTGTGCCACTCCCAACAGAAATACTCCAGCTGGACAACTTTAGCAATCAGGAACTCCTCAGTTGCTCATAGCAAATCCCACCTTGGAGTTTACAAAGACTTATGGGTAGAAAAGCCACACTAAGTAATTTACTACACTGCAGTGATACATAAAAAGATACCATATGAAATTACCAAAAGTAATCAAAAAGTCTGTCAGTGTGTTGTACTGTGGTGGGTTGTATGTTGCTGTGATACTGGAGGCTATGCTATCAGTATTTCCAAAACCAGCAAGGTCACCCATGGTGGACAGGTTTCAGTGACACTTCAAGACTAAGACAGACTGGGAAGAAGGATGGAGCCATCCACTTCTGAAAACACTGGCCACTGAAAACCTTACAAAAAGCAGTGAAACACTGTCTGATATATTATGGAAAACTTTATGAATAATAGTGAAACATTGTCTGATATAGTGCCAGAGGATGAGCCCCTCAGGTTAGAAGGCACCCAAAATATGACTGAGGAAGAGCTGCCTCCTCAAAGTAGAGATGATCTTAATGATGTGGTTGGAGTAAAGCTTTTGGGACCTTCATTTGCAGATGGGCAAACTCAAAATGGAAATAAACAGCTGCAAAAATTCATTAATAATTGGAATGTGGAATGTACTAAATATGAATCTAGGAAAATGGGAAGTTGTCAGAGATGAAATGGGATGCGTAGAGATAGATATCCTAGGTATAAGTGAGCTGAAATGGACTGGTATTGGCCATTTTGAATCACACAGTCATATGGTCGACTATGCCAGAAGTGATAAATTGAAGAGGAATGGTTCATATTCATTGTCAAACAGAACATTTCAAGATCTATCCTGAAGTACAGTTCTGTCAGTGACAGGATAATATCCACATGCCTACAAGGAAGGCCATTTAATATGACTATTATTCAAATTTTACACATCAACCACCAAAGCAAAAGATGAAGAAACTGAAGATTTTTACCAACTTCTGCCATCTGAAATTGATCAAACATGCAATCATGATGTATTGATAATTACTGGTGATTGGAATGTGAAAGTTGGAAATAAAGAAGAAGCATCAGTAATTGGAAAATGTGGCCTTAGTGATAGGAGTGACTCTGGAGATTGCGTACAAGAATTTTGCAAGACCAATGACTTCTAAATACCTTTTTTCAACAACATAAACAGTGACTATGCCAAATGGAATATATAGGAATCAAGTCGACTACATCTATGGAAGGAGGCAATGGAGAAGCTCAATATCATCAGTCAAAACAAGCCAGGAGCTGACTGTGGAATAGACCATCAATTGCTCATATGCAAGTTCAAGTTGAAGCTGAAGATAATTAAAACAAGTCCATGAAAGCACAAATACACCCTTAATTATATCCCACCTAAATTTAGAGACCATCTGAAAAATATATTTGGCATATTGAATACCAATGAGCAGTCAGGTTGTGAGATGGCATCAAGAGTATCATACATGAAGAAAGCAAAAGGTTATTAAAAAACATGAAAGGAAGGAAGAAAAGACCAAAATGGATGTTAGTAGAAACTCTGAAACTTGCTCTGGAATGGAACATAGCTAAAGTGAACAGTAGAAATGAAATGAAAGAGCTGAACAGAAGATTTCAAAGAGTGCCTCAAGAAAACAAAATAAAGCATCATAATGAAATGTTCAAAGACCTAGAGTTGGAAAACCAAAAGGGAAGAACACACTTTTGCAGGAAGTATCAAAAGAAGTTGAATGTAATACACAGTCACTGTACCAAAAAGAATTTATTGACATTCAGCCATTTCAGGAGGTAGTATATGATCAAGAACCACGGTATTATGCACACCCATTTTTATTGCACCACTATTCAGAATGGCAAAGAGATGGAAAGAACCTAAGTGCCCATCAACAGAAGAATGGATAACCAAACTGTGGAACATACACACAGTGGAATAATATGCAACAGTAAAGAATAATGCAGAGTCTGCGAAACACCGCATAATGTGAATGAACTTGGAGGACCTTTGGCTCATTGAAATATGTCAACCACAGGACAAATATTGTATTGGTTAAGTATTGTAGAAAGTCAATGAAAGGTTTATTTATGGAAGGAAATTTTCCATGTTTGTTACCAGGGATGGGAGGGGAGGGGAGGGAATACTGCTAGATAGGTAGAGACAAGAATTGATTTGGGTGGAAGGAAAGGATATATATATATATATATATATATATATATATATATAACCAATGGTATTGAAGGAAGAAGTCCAAACTGCACTGAAGAAATTGGCAAAAAACGAGGCTCTAGGAATTGACAGACTATCCATTGAGATGTTTTAACAAACAAATGCAGTGCTGGAGACAGTTACTCCTTTGTGCCAAGAATTTGGAAGACTACTTGGCCAAACAATTAGAAGAGATCCATATTTGTGTCCATTTCAAAGAAAGTAAAATTTTGCTGAAAATAATTCAAAATGGTTGCAGCAGTATATTGATAAGGAACTTGCAAAAATTCAAGCTGGACTCAGAAGAGGATGTGGAATGAGGGATATCATTGCTGATGTCCGATGGATCTTGGCTGAAAGCGAAGAATACCAGAAAGATGTTTACCTGTGTTTTATTGACTATGCAAAGGCATTGAACTGTGTGGATCATAACAAATTATGGATAACATGAAGAACGAGAATTCCAGAACACTTAATTGTGCTCTTGAGGAACCTGTACATAGTTCATGAGGAACGAAGAGGGTGTCTTTCACAGGGATGCTGCATGGTTTAAAATCAGGAATGGTGTTCATCAAGGTTGTATCCTTTCACCATACTTATTCAATCTGTATGCTGAGCAAATAATCTGGGAAGTTGGACTATATGAAGAAAAACACAGCATCAGTATCGGAGGGAGAATCATTAACAATGTGTGATATTCAGATGACACAACCTTGCTTGCTGAAAATGAAGATGACTTGAAGTACTTACTGATAAAGATCAAAGACTACAGTCTTCAGTATGGATTACACTTCAACATAAAAAAAAAAAACAAAATTCCTCACAAATGGACCAATAATCAACATCAGGATACATGAAAAAAAGATTGAAATTATCAAAGATTTCATTTTACTTGCATCCACAATCAACACCCTTGGAAGCAGCAGTCAAGAAATCATATGCTGTATTGCACTTGGCAAATTTGCTGCAAGAGACCTCTTTTAAAGTGTTAAAGAACAAAGAGGTAACTTTGAAGACTAAGGTATGCCTATCCCAAGCCATGGTATTTTCAGTTGCCTCACATGTATCTGAAAGCTGGACAATGAATAAGGTGAACTTAAGAAGAATTGATGCCTTTGAGTTGTGGTGTTGGTGAGGGATACTGAAAGTACCATGGACTGCCAGAAGAACTGTCCTGGAAGAAGTGGAGCTGGAATGCTAATTAGAAGCAAGACTGGCCAGACTTTGTCTCACCTACTTAGGTGATGTTGCAGAAGGGACCATTCCCCGGAGAAGGATATCATGCTTGGTAAAGTGGAAGGTCAGAGTAAAAGAGGAAGACCTTCAACGTGATGGATTGACCCAGTGGCTTCAAAGATGGTCTCAAGCATATCGAGGGTTATGAGGATGGCGCAGGACTAGACAGTGTTTCGTTCTGTTATACATAGATTCTCCATGAGTATGAATTGACTTGATGTCACCTGACAGCAAACTTCTACATTTATTATATGTCAGCATAATCGGAGGAAAGGTAGTACATAAAAAAGACACCATATAAAATTACCAGAAGTATTATTGACAGGTAATTCTAATTTATAGTGAAAGCACACAGATCTGAAATCTTATTTCAAATGCTTCCTAATTAGAGTTCATTCTGCTCTTGTTTTGTCTTTGCACTGCCACCAGTCTGATCTTTCTAAACACAGAATTTATGTATCTTTGTCAACTGGAAACCTTTTCATGCTCCCAAGCTGTCTGCAGAATAAGGTTCTTTAATATGATTTATAAAATAATCCCTGGATGGTGCATGTAGTTAAGAGCTAGACTGCTAGCTGAAAGGTTGGCAGTTCGAACCCACTCCAGGCAGCTCAGAAGACAGGCTTGGCAGCTGCTTCTGGAAGGTCCCAATAGCAGTGCTACTGTGCACACAGGGTCATCAGAAGTCAGAGTCCACTTGATGATAACTAATAACAATATGGTTTATAAGCCCTCCCCTCACTTAGTGTAGGTTTCTGCCCACAGTTGATCAGTCAATTATTTGCCAACCCCCCAACGCACATTTCTTGTCATGTATACATTGACCAAACAAAACTTTCCTTCCTATCTCAGTGAATGGCTCTCCCTTCTTTTTCTTCCTCCCCCCTCTCTTTCCCTCTCAGGAGCCACTGCCGTGCTTTCACTATAAATTACCCAAACCAATAAACAACCCATTGGTGTCAAGTCATTTCTGATTCCTAAGGAACTCTGGTGGTGTAGTCGATAAGGTACTTGACTGCTCACTGGAAGGTCAGTGGTTCAAACACGCCAGCTGCTCTATGAAAGGAAGGAAGATGGGGTGATCTACTTCCATAAAGATTTACAGCCTCAGAAACCCAATGGGGCTTGCTGTGAGCCTTGCTTTCACTATAAATTATCCAAACCAAAAACCAACCCATTTCTGTCAAATCATTTCTGACTCCTAGTAACTCTGTAAGTTAGAAACTCCTTATTCCATCTCCCCTCGGGAAGCCTTTCCAGATACCCCCAAGGGGTCTGAGTGCTTCTGTCATGATCTACATTTCTCAGATCAGAGCAGTTTTATCAATAAAATAATCAAGCAGTTGTAATTGCTTGTTAGCGGTCTTTACTGTTCACCATTGGGTCCCCAGTACCAAGCAAAATGCTGGTATATTTGTGGACAGAATAAATGCATATAGGATGGAACACCTAAGCATACTGGGAGAGGCACTTCATAGTTGAATGTCTCCCTCCCTCACATCTACCTGGGCTCTGAATGAGCTTTTATTGTATTTGTTTTCTAATATCACTTTGGCGCACTCAGTTTTGCAAGCAGCTTTCTTTTCTGACAGACAGAAAGCCCCTTTGTCTTATAACCTCTGTACTTGCCACTCAAGACACCTCACACATAGCAGGTGCTCAATAAGTAGTCAACCAAGTGAAAAACAAAGTCAACAAAAACAACAAACAAAACTAGAAACATGTACTTTCGAAGAAGGAATGGGAACCAATTCTAAGGTGGATATAATGAATAAAATAATCATCTTCTGGGAGAACTGCAGGTTCTGGATGGTGCAAGGAGTTTGCAATCAGCTAATGCAAGGTTAATGATTCAAACCCATGATCTGGTACCAGGGAAGAAAGGCCTGGCAAACTGGTTCTGTAAAGACTGAAAAAAAACCAAACCAAACTCACTGCCGTGAAGTCGGATCTGACTCATAGTGATCTCTCCTTGGGTTTTCGAGGCGGTAATACTATGGAAGTAGATTACCCAACCTTCTTTCTGAGGAGTGGCTGGTGGGTTTGAACCGTCAGCCTTCTAGTTAGCAGTCAAATGCCTTAGGCACTACGCCACCAGAGCCAAGAAAACCCTGTGGAGCAGTTCCATTTGGTAACACCTGGAGGTATGGGAGCTGAAACTGACCAGACAGCAAGGGAATTTCTTTTTGGGGGGGTGGGGAATTGCAGAACACTATAAATGCTTACTTTTCCTTCTTTTTACCACTTAACTACCAAACTCTGACTCCCAGTCAGTCATTTTGCCCTTTATGTAAGCACACAAAACCAGGAAGTCATTGCTGATCTTTGTTGAACCTGATTTGCTACACCCATGTAACACACCTTTCACCCCATCCCCAGGAGCTAATTCCACTTGTGTTTCTATTTGCTTTTTATTGGTATTTTGAGGCATTTATTACAGGGCCTCAGAGTTGGGGTCAATTTGGAGGTGTGTGAGGACACCACTGGCTTCAGGCTGTCAAACTAGAAGTTTTTAACCTGCTTCCTTGTTTTTCTCTTGAGGCAATGGAAATTTCTGGCCACCAGCTGGGACTGGAATCCGTTTAGTGCCAGAGAGGTGAAACGTGGGAAAATATAAAGGTATTGTTTATTAATGTTACTTAGTCACTCTCAGCAGTAGGTTTTATGATTTAGAAAACATTTCCTGGTTTTGAAAACTTAACAATACAGTCTCCTGCATCTGTCATAAATTGGGGTGGGGGGACTCAGTAATGGAGAGGCCAAGAGGATAAATTCAGATGACTATGGATTTGTAATTTTTTAATTCAACTTTAGTGACCTTAGACCTACAGTCTGGTTTTCGTCAGCTTAATTATTAATGGCTGTTTTTAGCTGGAGAAAAGGGTGCTTATGTATATCTGAGGTAGTCCATGGAGATCATACTCATCTCTGCATCAAATTCATATGGTGATAAAAACAGTGGATTGATTTTTGGGAAAGCTTGGGTTTTGTCATAGCTCTGTTTCTAACTAACAGTTGACTTAAGACAAGTCCCTAAGTTTCTTCAGGCCCATGTTTACTCCACTGTAAAATGAGGGTCTACCCTTCGTTTCAGTTTGGTTCAATAAGTGCTTACTTGTTACCTACCTGGTGAGGTTGGATTCCCCAGAGAGAGAGTGAGCTTGAGACAGATTCTTATGCAAGCCAGTTGTTGAGTGAGTACTTGTAGGAGAGAACTATAAGAAAGTGAGGGAAGCAGGATAGGGTAGAGGAAGAAGCCAAGTGAGGAAGATGTGCTTTGCCCTGATCTAATCTCAGCCTGATCCCAGAGGGGGCTCTGTAGTGTGAATGGCATCACAGAACTCTATGGATGTTCTACATCTCTTTTAGTCAGTCAATGGCTGTGGGTTGCTCTCTAGGGGTATAGAGTATAACTTCACAGAAGTTACTGGATAATGTAACTCAGCAGCTGGAAGATTGGAACACCAGCCTGCTAAAGGAATCTAAATGGACTCCACAAAAATTATTACACTATTTCTCTGCCAGGCACTGTGCTAGGTATTGAAAGACAAAAATAAAAAAAGTGTGGTCCCTAATCTTAGTAAATTCATGGATAGTGCAGAAAACAGATACATAAGCAAATAATTTCAATACAACATGGTAAGTGCTAGGATAAAGGAACACAGAGTGTTGTAGTAGGAACAAAAAAAAAAAAAAAAGAGACAGACATTGCCAGTTGGGATCCCCAGGAAGCATCCTTTCAGATGGTGATTAACATACAGGAGCTTTATTAGGGAATTGTGTTAGACTGGGTTCTCTAGAGAAACAAACAAAACCAGTAAAGCTTATATATATATATATATATATAGAGAGAGAGAGAGAGAGA
>NW_006921709.1:8885452-8886056 GCF_000298275.1 Orycteropus afer afer
CATCTGATCCCATCATGGGAACAACCACATCACAACAGCTTAAACCACACAGAATTGTGGTCCAGCCAAGTTGACACACAGCTCCAACTATCACAGGAATGTTCTTGGGATCAACATCTGGGGGAGGGAAGGGAAGGGGTGAGCATTTGGGCAGAGAAAAGAAGTCAGGCTTCCATGTAGTCTCAATGAAAGGCTCTGCTGAACTTGTGGTGCATTCTGGGTTGTCCACCAATGCATTCATAGCAGCCAGGATAACAGATTCTTCATTTCCTAAAGTGTGATCAGAGGATGCATCAGAGTTCACCACAGAGCACCTTTTGTGTCACTTGGAGCCTCTACATTCAAATTCTGGGAACAGCTCCTATGTGGAGGAGGACAGCTCTCTTCTTGGGGAAACTTAGAAGACAAGGTTAGTAGGTTGAACTATGTTGTTGTTAAGTGCCGTCGAGTTGTTTCCAACTCATAGTGACCCCATGCACAGCAGAACAAAACACTGTCCGATCCCGCGGCAGCCCCACAATCCCTGCTATACTTGAGCCCATCATCGCAGCCACCATGTCAATCCATCTCGTTGAAGGTCTCCCCCTCTTTCGTCGACCCTCCA
>NW_006921709.1:8886301-8920271 GCF_000298275.1 Orycteropus afer afer
CCTTGCTCCTCAGCACTTGAAACAGTTCCTTCGCAGTTGACTTTCCCAATGCTACACGTCGTCTAATGTCCTGACTGCTGCTTCCGTTGGCATCAATTGTAGAACCAAGCAACGTGGATTCTTTGACAACCTCAATCTTCTCTCCATTGATTGTGATGCTGCTCATTGGTCCAGTTGTGAGGATTTTTGTTTTCTTTATATTGAGTCACTGAATATCAGGCCACTCCTGCTCTACCTCTTGGTTCTCAGACCCAATTATACCTCTTGGGACACAGAACCGTATAAGATCTATAATTTAAAATGTATATCATGTCATGGAGGATGGAAATGATTCTGAGTTAGTGCATTAACTGTACTTTCATCAGGCCATTCCAATACTAGTAAGTGTGCTGCTTCTAGGTGGTTTATTAGGTGATAGGACCACTAGATCCCACAGTCACAGACCCATGTCCACACCTCCTTTGATGTGGATGATGTTATTTGGGATCCCATATTGATAGATCAAATACTCTATAAGCCTTTGGATAGTGGTGCTGTGGTGCTGTGGGAAAGAAAGTCAATACATACCCAGAATAAGTGTCTATTCATGTCAAAATAAACCACTGTGCTTTCCAAGAAGGAAAGGTTTCATTGAAGTCAACTTGCCACCAAGTGACCAATTGGTCTTCCTCAAGGGATGATGATATATTAGGAACTCAGTATTGATCTCTGTTGGACATTTAGCAGCAGCAAGTTAGAAAAGCCTTGATAAGATGGGGGCCAATGATACTGAGTACATGATACTCCATCCCTGCCACCATGACTACTTCATTCATGAACCCACTGGGTCAAAAATGGGGTGACAGATGACAGAGGCTGGCATATGTCAATTGGACAAGTCTGACAGATGTCAACTGGACAAGTAATGTCTGCCTGATTCTTATCGTCTATTCTGTGGTGAATGTTTCTTGTGGACATTAACACACAATACAAAGGTCTTCACACTTCATACTGAATCTCATACATCTATCCAAGGCTTGCTTGCCCTGGCTCTTCCAATCTTTTTCATTCTAAGCTCCTGACCATCATGCCAGCCCATTTGCAACTACCTATGAATTTTTTTATATTCCAACTCAGGGCACTTGTTTTTCCTATACAGTGTATGATCAGGTGTACCCCTACAGTTCTATCCATATGGGGGACATTTTCTCAATAGTGTTTTTCATGGCTACTGTGGCGTAGAGCCTAAGGCACTTGACTGCTAACCAGAAGGCTGGTGGTTCAAACCCACCAGCCACTCCTTGAAAGGAAGGTTGGCCAATCTACTTCTGTAGTAATACCACCTTGGAAACCCAAGGAGAGGTCGGTATGAGTTGGGTCCGACTGGATGGCAAATAACAACTGTGAGTGGGGTTGTAATCTAGCTGGAGACCATCTTCGGCATGCATCCAGATGATGAAGCTGACTTATCTATGAACCAAACTCAGGTTATTTTGCTCCTGCATCAGCTAGTCATAAGGAATCCTTCATGCACCCATAGGCGTGAGCTCAGGGAGGGATGCTAACGTAAGAATGACAGACAGCATGGAGATCTGGGCTACCCTCTTGTGTAGTTTGCTTCTGCTTTCCAGTCTTTTTCATGTTCACTTTCAGTCTCTGAATCTCTCCTTCCACCATGTGCCATAGCAATTCTGTCATGTCGACCTCCCTTGGAGTGGGCCAGCAGATTTTCCATGCTTCTAGGACCCACTTTTCAGCAGTAAGTTCACACTATTTCTGGGAGTCTTTGCCAGAATGTTATATCCCACGTCCTTGGAGAGTGTACCCAAATATGTAAACCCTCCCTTATTCAACATTATGGTCTTGTTCCTTTGATCATGTACCTTCAGTCCTATTCTCCCAGCCACTGGCAGAACATCTGGTTAAGGCCTGCAGCTCTTTGAGGTTTAAGCCCTTTCCTCCTATATCAGACACAGCATATCTCCGCACAGGTTATGTTGTGATTTAACCCTTGCTTTTGATCTTGTGGCCAACAGAAAAGATGGGGATGTATCTTTAGGGAGAGAGGTACATGATGTCTTGAGGAAAGCGGGATATGCATCATCTTTAAGCAAAGAGGAGCACTCGCCTTAATCAGGGAATAGGTCACTTCTTCAGAGAGACCCAGGGATTCAAGTATTTGAATGCATCAACCAGATGTCTCTCTTCTGTATGTCTCGGTTGGATTTTAACTTTCTTTTTATTTACCTAATTGCCAACCACTCCTCAGAAGGAAGGGTGGGCCATCTACTTCCATAGTGATACCACCTCAGAAACCCAAGGAAGGGTCACTATGAGTCAGGTCCAATTCGACGGCAAACAACAACAATTGTAATTTGGGTGAAACTTTACAGAGCAAATTCACTTTCCATACAGCAGCTCACATCACTTTGTCTCATGACATTGACTGCAATTTCCCACAACACAACAGCTGTCCTCCCACTTCCTCCCCACAGTTACCTCTTCCTACCCACGCACTCCTGCCCCTCAAGCTGTCTCCCTGTGCATATAGAGCCCTTCTATTCTCCCATGATTGATCTCTCCAAGGAGTGTATCTGCCTAATGTAAATGTTTACCTCATATGCCTGTCTTTTGTTTGGCTGGAAGTCACAGGATTGTGTTCAATTCCAGACCTGAAGGGCAGCTAGGGGCCACAGTCTCAGTGGTTCCATCAGGGTCTACAGACCAGCAAACCTGGTCCTTTTTTTTTCTTTTTTCAATGATTTTGAGTTTTGTTCCACATTGTTCTCCCACTTTATCTGGGATATCTGGCATAGATCCTCCTCCGAGTGGTTGACAGTGGTAGCTGTGCACTGTCTAGTTTTTCTGGTTTCATAGTCATATAGCCTGAGGATCACATGGTGTACCAGTCACTTGGACTAATTGTTCCCATGCATCTTTGGTTTTCTTCATTCTTCTTTGCTCTGGATGAGAAGAGACCCATTGTTGCATCTAGATGGCCACTTGCAAGCTTTTAAGTTCCCAATCACTACTCGCCAAAGTAGGAAGTGGAACAATGTTTTTGTGTAGTATGTTATGCCCATTGAGCTTGATGTCCCCTGTGACTATGGTCCCTATCCCACAGATCCAACTACTTGCTCCCTCTGAGTAGCTGGCTCTGGCCAAGAAGTGACTACAACCTTGTCCCTTGTCAGCTCTACTATATACCTGGGAATTCTTACAGAACATACAAATACACTCTTAGAAACATTGTCTGGCAACTCTATACATGGTCTTGGGCACACTCCTGCCTGCACAGACATACCTAATAATTCAGCCTGTCCACCCATCTATCCATCAGTATATCAATATTTACCTTCACTGACAGTGCAGTACTGTATGTGCAAAAGGGTTCATCTTTGTTGTCTGTACCTCCCATGCACCTCCCTATGTCTTCCTCTTCCTCAGTGCTACTGTGTTGATCACTCACATTTGGTACATTGCCCTTCTCTTCACACAAATCAATACTTGTCTCTACCTATCTAACAGTGTTCCCCCCCCCACCTTGGTAACTAACAAAATTTCCTTCCATATAGAAACTTCTCCTTGACTTTTTACAATAATGAACTAATACAATATTTGTCCTTCTATGATTACCTTGTTTCACTCAGCATAATGTCCTCCAAGTTCATCCACATTATGTGGAGTTTTGCAGATTCTATATTATTTTTTATGGTTGCATAGTATTCCATTATGTGTATATAGCACAGTTTGGTTATCCATTCTTCTGCTGATGGGCACCTAGATTGTTTCCATCTTTTGGCTATTTTAAATAGTGCTGCAATGAACATAGGTGTGCATATATCTATTCTTATCCTGATCCTGCTTTAGGATATATACCTAGTAATGGAATGGCTGGGTCAAATGGTATTTCTAACAACTTTTTAAGGAATCACCATACTGCTTTCCACAGTGGTTGGATCATTTTACAATCCTACCAGAAGTGTATGAGTCCCAATTTCTCTGCATCATTGCCAGCATTTGTTATTTTCTGTTTTGTTGAACTTTGCTACCAGTGCTGGAGCAAGATGGTATCTCACTGTTGTTTTGATTTGCATCTCTCTAATGGCTAATGATTGTGAATATTTCTTCATATGTTTGTTGGCCACCTGAATATTCTCTTTGGTGAAGTGTCTATTCATGTCTTCTGCCCATTTTTTAATTGGATTATTGGCCTTTTTGTTATTCAGGTGTTGGAGTTTTCTATAAATTCTAGAAATAGGTCCCTTGTCAGGTATGTTACCGTGAAATATTTTTTTCCCAATCTGTAGGTTCTCTTTTGACTCTTTTGGAGAAGTCTTTGGAAGCACATAAAAATTTAATTTTTAGAGGGTCCCATTCATCTAGTTTCTCTTCTGTTGTTTGTGCATTTTGGGTTATGCTTGATAGTCTGTTTATGCCATGTGTGAGGGCCCCTAAATTTGCTCCTAGTTATTTTTCTTGAGGAACTGTATAGTTTTAGGTTTCACATTTAAGTCTTTGATCCATTTGGAGTTAGTTTTTGTGTATGGTGTGAGGTACAGATCTTGTTTCATTTTTCTGCAAATGAATATCCAGTTTTGCCAGCACAATTTATGAAACAGACAATCTCTTCCCCATTTAATGGATTTTGGCCCTTTGGCAAAGATCAGCTAGCCATAGGTCAATGGATCTATATCTGGGTTCTCAATTCTATGCCATTGATCTATGTGTCTGCCATTGTACCAATACCAGGCAATTTTGACTACTGTGGCTATATAGTATGTTTTGAGATGTGGCAGTGTGGGATCTCCTACTTTGCTTGTCTTCTTCAATAGTGCTTTGCTTATCTGAGGTCTCTTTCCTTTCCATATAAAGTTAGTGATTAATTTTTCCATATCCTTAAAGAATGTTGATGGGATCTGGGTTGGGATTGAATTGTATGTCTATATTGCTTTGGATAGAATTGACATTTTCACAACATTCAATCTTCCTATCCACAAGCATGGTATGTTCTTCCATTTATGTAGATCTCTTATGGTTTCTTGAAGTAGTCTTTTATAATTTTCTTTATACAGGTCTTTTGTGTCCCTGGTAAGATTTATTCCCAAGTACTTTATTATTATTATTATTTTTTGTAACTATTATAAATGGTTTTCGAGTCAGGTATCATAGTGCCTAAGGCACTTGACTGCTAACCAGAAGGCTGGTGGTTCAAATCCACAAGCCACTCCTTGGAAGGAAGGTTGGGCAATCTACTTCTGTGGTGATACTCACTTGGAAATTCAAGGAGGGGTCACTATGAGTCGGGTCCAACTCAACGGCACATAACAACAACAATAACAACAACAACATTGTAAATGGTACTGATTTCCTTATTTCTTTTTTAGCATATCATATCAAAATGGCTGTACCCTCTGGACAGGCAAAAGTCCACAGCTCAGCCCATCTCCCTCTTTGCTGCTTCCCCTTTTATTCATCAGCCACCAGTCCAGTCCACCATGCAGCCCCTGGCTAGCAGGGCCAATTTTTAGGTTAATTCTTAGGTCCTAACACCACTTGACAATATCCAAGCTGTCTGTGCTGTCAGGATCGCTGACAGATCACAGCTCCATATGTCTCCTTTTTTGGTGTTTTCATGCAGGTTCTTCTATTACTTGGAGTTTAGTCACTTCTGCATCCTTCCTTTCAAAGCTCAGGGCTCCAGGATTATCTTCTGTATCTGTGTTGACTGGTTTTCCTTTTCTTTGTTAAAGAGGGTCTGTGTAGTTTGTCTGCCTATTCCTCCATCTTACCGGAACTTCTGGGATTTTAACTTTCTTTGGAGCTTGATTACTCTGACAATTAATTCTAGGCCTGTTTTTCAGCTTCCTTGGCCCTCCTGCTATAGGAGATGAGAACTAAAGAGGCCTCTGGCTTTTACACCTAGTTTATAATTATTAATCTCCCTCAGGTTTTCCTATCTTTTTTCCAACACTTTATTCAAACTTAGCAACAGATACCAATTTTCATTTCTTCATAGTTACTATTTTTTCCATATTTTTTTTGTAGTTGATATTTCATAACCAGGTAATGTGTTCCTTTCCACTGTTTTACCATACCAGCTCACCACCAGTGAAAGATTAACAAATGTACTTCATCTTTGTGTCTGTGGTTCACCTACTACCAGGGATAGGGGCCTAATTGCCATTTGGATGGTGGGTGATACAACTCCAAATATCTCATTCCAGCATTTATTTTCTCAGATCACCTTCAGTATTCAGCTGTCACAAGTTGGGTTCCCTGGGAAGCAGAATCTGAGATGGAACTTAGCCTGCAAGAGGTTTAGTAGAGAGTGCTTTTTGGGATCAGCCCCTGTAGAGGAGAAGGAAGCAATATTTGGTAGGTATAGAAGTTGAGTTGCAATTCAATCTCAAGTGGAAGTCTCAGCTGACCTTCTTGGCAGTTATGAAGATGAGATGACCATTCAGAGCTGTTCTGAACTGGAGCAAGAATGAGCCAAACCTTTATATCTCTATGACCATCACTTATTATGTACTGATAACACCAGGAAGATAGTGTGGCCTTGGACTTTAGGGATCAGTCCTTAAAGGGGGATGACAATATAGCCATTGTGTAGTAAATTTGCTAACTTACACTTCTTTTTAAAAATTTTTTAAATTTTAAAAATTTTTTCTCAGAATCTTTTCATGGTGAGAGCTACCTGGAGCTCAACATCATAGAAGTTTCCTCAGAATTATCTCTTCAATTAAAATTTCAAATGAGTAAACCACAGGGATTACTTTTTCTCACAGTTGGGAAAAATGACTACTTTATAATAGAACTCCTATCAGGAAACTTATGGATATAATTTTTGAAAATATTTACAATATATAAGCATTCAATTACTAGAGAGAAAAATGACAAAGAGAACAAAATAGCTATAAATTTTTATTATAATTATTCCACTAGAATAAAATGATACAGTATTTTGAAAGATTGGGATCTTTTCCAGTTTTACTGATGTGTCTTAAATATCTGACCCCAAAAGTTTGTAAAGGAGTCTTTGGGTGATGTAAATGATTAACATGCTCAGCTCCTAACCCAAAGTTTGGGGTTCGAATCCACCCAGAAGAGCCTTACAAGAAAGACCTGGTGATCTACTTCTGAAAAATTAGCCATTAAAAACCCCGTGGAGCACAGTTCTACTCTGATAAGTATAAAGTCACCATGAGTTGCATTTGCCATGATGGCAACTGGTTTTGAAACTTTCTAATTCCAATATATAATTTCCCAATATATAATGGGGAAAGTTTTCACATCCAAATTCCTCTTTGTTTTGTGAAGGGTTCCATTTTCTCAATAAACCAATATGAGCTGAGAAATGAGACTAAATTGACTAATTATGATTTGTTCTCTTTCAGATGGAAGTAAATTTGGGTGCAGATTAACAAGTGTTTCTTGCCGAGCAAAGACTTCATATGGATGACTTGACTTGGCATTTGGTGGAATTACATTATAGTGAGGATAAGATCTCTCTGATTATTGACAAACATTATGAGACAACTTGCAAAATGGCTATTGGGATGCATAATTTGAAATTTCAACATGGAATCTATGTAGAAGCCATTGGTGGACTCACTGTCCCTTACCTAGATGGAAAGCCCTTCAATTTCTGGCAGGAAAAAGTTTGGTATGTCCATGATGGTTCAGAAGAACCTAGAGATTTTTTCACCTTTCTAGGTGAAAAAATGTATGAAGGATATGGTATTTAATCAAAGAGAGATCCTTACATCCCTGAGATCTGACCCCTATTTCAAGAAAGCTTTTGAGGTATCACTAGTATGCAATGATGAATTTTTTTTTTTTTTTTGGGTAATCTATTCTCTTTATTTATTTATTTTTTTAATTAGGAATTGGGTGAAGATTTACAAAGTAAATTCACTTTTCATACAACAGTTAACATATACTTTGTCTCATGTCATTGACCAAAATTTACAATGCAGCAGCTCCCCTCCCACTTCCTCCCCATAGTTACCTCCTCCCAGTGTCCATCCCTTCATACTCTTCGAGAGGCCCATTGTCTGCCAACCCTGTATATGAGCAATGATGAATTTTTTTGCAGGGGAAGATGAAACTATCAATTTATTTAGCTCCAGATCCTACATCAGCTTCCCAGAATGGAGGATACATAGAGAAAACGCAAACGCAACCACTGCCGTGGAGTCGGATCTGACTCACAGCAATCCCTCCTTGGGTTTCCAAGGCAGTATCACTACGGAAGTAGATTGTCCAACCTTCCTTTCGAGGAGTGGCTGGTGGGTTTGAACCGCCAGCCTTCTGGTTAGCAGTCAAGTGCCTTAGACACTATGGCACCAGAGCTCCTAGACATAGAGAAGGGCTGTTGGAATTTGCTTTGTAGACTGGAGCTTGACAAGCCATGCTTTTATTTCAGTCTGGAAGAGAAGGAGATTTTGTTGCTTGGGAAATAGATGAAAGTCTGTTGAAGGCTCATGTCCCATTGCTGTCAAGTCGGATCTGACTCATATCAACCCCTCCTTGGGTTTCCAAGACAGTGTCACTATGGAAATAGATTGCCCAACCTTCCTTCGGAGTGGCTGGTGGGTTTGAGCCAGTAACCTTCTGGTTAGCAGTCAAATGCTTTAGGTACTATGCCACCAGAGCTCCTCATGTAGGAAGGAGTAAAAGTAAAACTCAGCTTTCTTGTTTTGGCTTAGTTAGTGACAATAAGTGGCACAATATTCAACTCAAATTCACTGAAAGGCATCTGAACTTGATGATAGATGAAGAAGGGGTAAGAACGTTGCTACCTATGCAAAAACAAATCTTTTCTTTCTGAAGGTCCCCTCTATGTAGGAGGTCTTAATAACCATGTGTGGGAAGAAGTAAAGAAGTTAGAACTTGCCTCTGTACCAAGGAAATGTGCTCGAGGAGTCTCATTCAAAGGATGTTTAAGGGGCTTAGAAGCCAACTCAGAAAAGAGAGCATAAAGGGATGTCCTTGTTTCCAAAGGTATTTCAGTTGGTTTCAAAAGTAGGAGTATTAATAATGCAAATCCTTTAATAACAACATCAGAAAACCTGCTTCAGTCAGAAGTTTCTCTTTCTACTGCTATCCCTAAGATCATTAAACCTTTTCTTCAAGAGGAGAGTAGCTATTTATTGGTTTTGAATAACTTGGAGGTCCAAGAACGTGGACATGCCTTATTGGAACAAAGGCATATGAAAGTAAATACGGAATTTAAAGATTTTGGTATCCCTGATTCTCAAATACTATTTAAAATAAAAGAAATGCTTATTCATGGATTCCTTCGAGTAGATGTTTCACCTGAGCAAGAAATGGAGAAGGCTTTCATTCTGTTAGATTTGTGGCAGGAAGAAGTTTGGTATGTCCATGATGGCTCAGAAGAACCTAGAGATTTTTTCACCTTTCTAGTCTCTTTGAACAGCAATAAGGAAATGCCATTGTATGTACAAGGACATGTTCCACATATGTTTAACATTATTGTCATTCCAGTAAATGATCCCCTGTACCTTAAACTCCTGGAAGGGAACTTGCTTCTCTTGTTTGAGAACTCTAAGAAATGATTGATCCCAAATATTCTTCATGTGTCAGACCCTGACATAGATTCGCTAAGTCTTAGTGTTTCAGTTCTTGGTAACTTCAATTCAAATAGTGGGTTTTTAAAAAATGTCATTGATCCTGGGAGAACCATTAATGGTTTTACACATAAGGAGTCAAGATATGGCAACATTTTCTATGTGCAAAGAGGTTATTGGAACTCCCGGATTATTCTGAGAGCAAGTGATGGAGAGCTAGTCAGCAATACTGTGGTGTTACGGGTCATGGCTATTCCTTGGAACTTTGAAGTGGCCAACAGAACTGGTGTGGCCGTACAACAGGGTGCCATGGTTCTGATTGTAAAGAGTAAGTTGTCGGTTGAAGTTAATGGTGAATGGCAGGAGATGGTGACCCGCTATAATATCATTTATTTGCCTAAATTTGGCCAGCTTCAGTGGCAGGAGTCTAATGGGGGGGGGGGTTGAAGCAAGTTAGCATCTTTTCCCAGCATTCCATTGATCGGGGTTGGGTCAGTTACTGTAGTCATTCAAAGAATTGCAGCAAGAGAATGTTACTGATCACTTTAAATTTAAAGTCAGCATAGAAGGAAAAAACAGTGAAGAACTGATGTTTCCTGTTACTGTACAGTGGCTAAAGTTTACAATTCTGAACAATGTGCCTCTTGAGATCAGTAAAATAAACAAACAACTATTGAATTCTGATCAGTTGCAGACTGTGACAGAGGGTGTGGAAGTAGCTGAAAGTGAACTACATTTTAAGTTACTGACCCCACCTAAGAAAGGAAAATTGGCAATAAAGTTCTAAAAACAAACTCAATCTTTAGCCAAAATATATTACAGACTCTGCTATAAGTTATGAGCCACAGGAGAGGTGGGACGATGCACAGGATACCTTTAGGTTCTTGATTGTTGCAAAGCACATAGAATTCAAGGCTTATTCTTTCAGATATAAACAGATAAAACATGCATTATTTTAACTAACAGGATTAATCGTAAAAGAAGGAGAAGGGAAGTTAATTACAAAATCAGAATTATTTGTTCAAACTTTGGACAATCAGATCATCCAATATAAACTCACCAAGAGGCCTCAACATGGGAAGGTATTGAACATTTCTGATTCTCTGGGAAGTAATGACAATGTGATGAAGACATAGTGGGTGAAAGGCTGATGTATGTTCACGATGACTCTGAGACTTTGCATGATGAATTCCTTATTGTGGCCTTCATCCAAAGACCAGGGCAAGAGGGAGCAGTCAGGGATCTTAGCACAGAACATTTGTCTGCAGAAATCAAAGTCAACATTTCTGTTGGGTTAAAGAATGATGAGAAACCAGTACACGTGGTAGGTAAGGTCTTTCATATTGTGCGGAATGGCCAACACGTATTTATCCTGGCAGATCTCTGGTACCATGATCCTGACTTAGATTTTGATGATGGGCAGTTGCTATACACCCGACAGAGTATCCCAAATGGGGATTTGGTACAAGCCAGTGATCCTACTCAGAAACTCTACCAGTTCAGTCAGGAGGACTTGTAGGAGGGGTGTGTACTCTTCCAGTATCACTGTGCAAACTGCCTGCTTTGTGCTATTTGTGACAGATGACATCCATTACATGTAATCCCTCCTTGAGGTCAGTGTGTCAGAACCTTACATCCAAATAGCCAGTGACACCGGACTACTTGTACAGAGAGGAAAAGACAGTTGCCCCATAGTAGCTAATCTTAGTGTCACCACAAATCAAGATGTCAGAATGGACCACGAGATTGAATTCCACATTGTGCAGCCTCCAAAGCATGGCAGAGTCCTGGTGAGCAATTCTGTGTCCCACTCATTTTCCCAGCATGACTTGAAGCAAGGACATGTGATTTATAGGCATGATGGCAGTGGCAACTTTGACGTGTTCAACCTGAGAGTGAAAGTTAAAGATATATATTTAGAAGTGGGAATCTACAAGTGTATTTGGAAAACCACCAACATCACATCCAGGTTCTGCACAGCAAGACTCTTGTAGTGGAAGAAGGAAGACAAGTGAAATTGAGTATCGGAAGACTTCAGGTAGGTTGTGTCCTAAGCACCAAGCATTCTCACTCTCCAAGGACCACAAGGGCTGATTTATTTGTTTGCTTCTGAAAACTACTTAGGAGCTCTGGTGGCATAGTGCCTAAGGCATTTGACTACTAATCAGAAAGTTGGTTCAAACCCACAAGCCACTCCTCAGAAGGAAGATTGGGCAACCCACTTCTGTAGAGATACCACCTTGGAAACCCAAGGAGAGATCACTATGAGTTGAATCTATTCGATTGCAGTGAGTTTGGTTTTTTAGTTTTTTTTGGAAAGCCACTCCTTCGAAGGAAGATTGGGCAATCAACTTCTGCAGTGATACTGCCTCGGAAACCCAAGGAGGGTCGCTATGGTCGGATCCAACTTGACAGTAGTGAGTTTTTTTTTTTTTACTTGCATGTTGATTTGTCTCCTGGTCTTGTTGTTGTTATTAGGTGCAATCAAATCAGTCCTGACTCAAGGTGACCCTATGTACAACAGAATTACTGACCCCACTGCCCGGTCCCTCCTGGTATTAGGAATGGTTATTTTTTGTTTTGTAAATGTAGATACCATTAAGAAGAAAAATGTAAAGTTTTTTTTTTTCATTTTCCTATAGTTCCTAACTACTAATTTCCTATAGTTGGAAAATGGAATAAAAGCAATTCTAAGCCTTATTTTGAAGCTGTGTCCACATGTGCATGTATGTGTGTATGTATGTTAGTGTAACATGAAATAAGGATGGGGAGAGGAAGTATATTTTATGTTAAATTAAGAGATCAGTACTCATAGCAATGTATTTTGTTTTATTTATTTACATTTGCAAGGTGATAAAACAAGGTCTTAAAATTTAAAGTAATTTAACAAACATGAAAAGTTTTCTAAAACAGCCGAGGCTACTATTACACAGTTGATTTCCATAGCTCTGAATGTGACCTTATTTAATTTACTGAGTTTGAGCATCACAGTAGGCATGTTGTTGTTGTTTGCCGTCGAGTCGGCCCCGACTCATAGCGACCCCTCCTTGGGTTTCCGAGGCAGTATCACTACGGAAGTAGGGTTGCCCAACCTTCCTTCCGACAGTTGGCATAGGTAGGTGGAAAGCCAGGGGCAAGAGCTCACACTAGAAGCCACCTGGTTTCCTAGGGCTCCTACTTGGAAGTTTGCAGCAGGTACAGCACTGCTGATCAGGGTTAGGAGGGAATATTCTTTTTAGGGTAATCCTGTGCAGAGTGCATGAACTGTGATTTATGAGGTTTGGCCAGGAATGTAGGCTATTCATTTAGGCTCATGGGCCCTCAGCACTGCAAATAGGATTACCTGTTTGCTAAATTCAGTCAATTATATCAAGTAATAATTAACTCCAGTCAAAAACAGAAATGAGTTTAGAATAAGGAAATATGGGACCCACCAGCCTTTCTCAGTTCTTTTTTCAGGACCTTAAAGAAACCAACCAATCCCATTCCCGTTAGTTGATTCTGACTCATAGTGATCTTTCAGGACAGAGTAGAACTGTCCAACAGCGTTTCCAAGGCTGTAAATCTCTATGGAAGAAGACTACCTCATCTTTCTCCCATGGATCAGCTGGTGGGTTCAACCACTGACCTTTTGGCTAACAACCAAATGCTTTAACCACTGTGCCACCAGTGCTCCTCTTCAGGAGCTTAGAGAGTTTATGTATAAATTTCACCACAAGGGGGCATGTGGCGTTCAGTGATTATAAATCAGTTCCAGTCACAACTTGGAGATGGATTTTGCTGAATCAGTAAATCAGATAAGTACTGAAAATGCTAAGCTGATTACAGTGGGGGAAGAAAGAGAAACTTTCCTCTGAGGTCTTGCGATTTTAGTGACTTAACTGCTGCTGCTTCTACCACATTTTTTTCTTTCTTAATCTTTTTTTTTTTTTTTTCACCTCAACTTCCTGTGTTTCTGTGTTTCATGCTGCTTTACATGGGGACTTCTAATACTTTACTCTCACTCACTGCCGTTGAGTTGACTCCAACTCATATTGACCCCTCTTTGGGTTTCCGAGTTGGTACCTCAATGGAAGTAGATTGTCTAGTCTTCCTTCCGAGGAATGGCTGGTGGGTTTGAACCACCAGCCTTCTGGTTAGCAATCAAATGCCTTAGGCACTATGCCACCAGAGATCCCTCTAATACTTAGTAGCTACTCAAATGTTGTTGACTGTTGTTGTTGTTAGGTGCCATCAAGTTGGTTCTGACTCATAGCGACCTTAAGTATAACGGAATAAGTGTTGCCTGGTCTTGCACCATCCTGCCATTGTTGCAGCCACTGTGTTAGTCCATCTTTAGGAAAGTCTCCCTCTTTTTGCTGACCTTCTATTTTACCAAGCAGGCTGTCCTTCTCTAGGGATTAGTCCTAATAACAATAATGGTGACCATTGCTTTGCTTTATGACCAGGACAGATGTTCAATATATTAGCATGAGCATAAACCAGTCAGAATAGATCCTGGTTCAAACTGTATCAACCTGGGTTTTAACTTACACCATTTGTAGATACTAATAGACAACAATTCAAATAATCAAAGATTTTGACTCTTGCATGTGTTAATATGTTTTTCTTTTTGTATCTATGTTTCACCTCGGAAGGAAGGTTGGGCAATCCTACTTCCGTAGTGATACTGCCTCGGAAACCCAAGGAGGGGTCGCTATGAGTCGGGGCCGACTCGACGGCACGTAACAACAACAACAACAACATCTATGTTTCACATATGTGTTCACCTCAAAGCTGCGCATGAAGATAGTATTCCTTTGGAGGCAGTGTTCATAGTGAGAGTTCCACCAACGCATGGACACCTCCAAAGTTCTATACCAGAAGAAGACAGCTTGGGTGCAGATAAAAAGTCTCCTTTGAGTTTTACACAGCAGGATATTGATAATGTCAGTATACACTATGTGCAGACAACTCCTGACCAATACCAAGACCATTTTTTACTGGATGTGACTAATGATTTCCAAGCTGTGAGTGGAATGGAAATCTTGATAGAAATTGTCCCTAAGTGAATTCCTCTGGAGGTACATAATTTCATAGTCCAAGAAGGGGGTTCCAGAGCACTTCTGGAAGACTATTTCAAAATTCCAAGCAAATATTTTGTGGGACTTGACTGTGAATTTGTTCTACTCAATCCACCAAAACATGGCTATGTTGAAAATTCTCATTTTCCAAGAGTAAAGCTAATGAAATTTACCAGGAAACAGGTAATAAATATAAATATATTTGGGTATGCTGGGTAAGAGAGAAATAAAAATGTATATTTATCATTTAGGCTCATGATCTCTCAAGGATGATGGGATCTTAAGAGAGTATCTAGTCCAACCTCTCATCAGATGCCTGAAGCCCTTCTGCAGTAACTCCATAGAGAAGTTGTCCAGTCATTGCTTAGACTCTTCATTGCTGGAGAGCTCACCACTTCCTGACATGGACCCTTCCAGTTTTAAAGCACTCCAATTGTCAGAAAGTCTTTATGTTAGATGGAAATTTGCCATTTAGAAAATTCTTCAAGGTCTTAGTTCTCTTACTCCATAAAACAAATCTGGCCTCCTTATATAAAAGATCATTAAATATTTGAAAGAAATTGTCAAAGTCCATTAGCTTTATCTTCTTTGGGCTAAGCATTTTTAACTGCTTTAACTTTCCTCATATGCCACAGGTTTCTAGCTCCAGCACCAACCTGTCTGCCCAGTTATTGGTGAACTGTACATTGTCAATATCCTTCTCAAAGTGTTGTTGTTGTTGTTGTTGTTATGTGCCATCGAGTCAAATCTGACTCATAGCGACCCCTCCTTGGGTTTCCGAGGCAGTATCACTATGGAAGTAGGATTGCCCAACCTTCCTTCCAAGGAGTGGCTGGTGGGTTTGAATCGCCAGCCGTCTGGTTAGCAGGCAAGTGTCTTAGCCACTATGCTACCAGAGCTCTCAAAGTGTAATGCCCAGTAATTTAACACAGGCATGCTCTAGTCATTAGTGGATTTTTCATTCACTTGTTCACTCATTCAAATAATGGATGCTTAGGGAGTCCATATTATGTGCCATGCTCAACACTAGACTATCAATGATTAAATTGGCCTGGTCCTTACAATCAGAGAGCTAAACAAAATTGCCAGTCTGGCATCCAATGTTCATAAAATAGCCAAAGTCAACTCTGGGCTATTAGTAGATTTCTTTTCTTTGAACTATTATTGGTATTATTGACAGGCTTTGCTTTCTTATCATGAATTAAGGAATAATTTATATATATATATATATTAAAGAGTAGCTTGTAGATCTCCATAATTTCCTTTATAAGCTCTTAGGGATACAAACTCCTTAAGTTGGAAACCATTTACAATCACCTACTATCCTTTGGTCCTTGGGTGATGCAAACAGTTTGCCCTCAACTACTAACTAAAGGCTGGCAGTTCAACCCACCCAGCAATGCCACAGAAGAAAGGCCTAGTAATTTGCTTCTGTGAAGATTACAGCTAAGAAAACCATGTGGAGCAGTTCTATTCTGTAACACATGGGATTGCAATTAGTCAGAATTGAGTTGAGGGCAGTGGGTTTGATTTGGATTCCTTTGTGTATCTTTGTTCACTCAGCTAAGAACCCATGTGCACTGCTTCATTTTGCTTCTAAGGATTTCATCTCATCAACTCACTTGAATTGACATTCTAAACACTTACTCTTGAAGCTGCTATGTGGGGTTACTATGATAAGTAAGACATATTCTCTGCTCTGAAGAAATGCTGTGGAGGAACCAGGCACACCAACTTTTGCAGTGGTTAAAGCATTTGGCTGCTAATGAAAAACTAGGAGATTGGAACCCACCAGCCACTCCATGGGAGAAAGATGGGCAGTATGCTTCTGTAAAGATTTACAGCCTTGGAAACCCTATGGGATAGTTCTGGTCTGTCATATAGTGTTCATATGAGAATCTATGGCAGTGGGTTTACACTCTTCTTACCTCTTATGTAGCATTTTCACAATGGTGCTATGGAAAGTACAGAATTGGCAATAGTTGATTCTACTTGAAGAGAATAGGGAAGCCTTCACAGAGGGGATAACATTTAAGCTAGACCTTGAGGAGAGAGAGAAAGCACAGAGAGATAATAGAGGATCAAATAGAATAAAGCATTCCAAGGAAAGTGTCACACTGTTGCCTTTCCTTGGATTGCTTTATTCTGTTTGCTTAGGCACTATGCTACCAGAGCTCCTCCTTTCTTATTAATATCTATTAATTGACATGTAATTTTGTGTATTCTAGGTTAGGTTAGTAACCTAGGTATTGTTAGCGATTAAATTTTGGTCTTGTCTTGACCAGTTGTTTACTGATTGTGCTTAGTAAGAAGTGTTTATTTAATGATGGTTGATTGACTCTATGTCAAGACACATTGCTCTCTGTGCTAGCTCTGTTATCATGTAGTCTTGTTCTCAAATAAGAGTGAAGGCCACATGTCCTGCTAGATCAGGGGACTCCTTCACACTCTCCTATTTGATTCCTGAGGTCTCCAGGTTTTAAGACATTGTTATTTTTCACTTACAGTGACAATAAACCCTGAAAACTGTGGCTGTAATTCTAGTGCCTTGGAGGAGGACAACCATGATCATATTCATCTTTCCTTAATTAAGCATGTATTTACTGAGTACCTATCATATGTCTGGAATGCTAGTTCTAGCTAATGGGGATAAACAGTGAACTAAACAGGCAATAATCTCTCCCCTTCTGGAGGCTTTTTCCTGGAGGAAGGAGAAGGGAGAGCACTTGACAATAAATAAAATACAAAAGTGTGTGTTTGTTTTTGTGTATGTATTCAGCTTGAAATAGGATGG
Source organism: Orycteropus afer afer (assembly GCF_000298275.1). Taxonomy (NCBI): domain Eukaryota; kingdom Metazoa; phylum Chordata; class Mammalia; order Tubulidentata; family Orycteropodidae; genus Orycteropus; species Orycteropus afer. Next base: position 8,903,734 of record NW_006921709.1, read on the forward strand.
TCAGGGAAGGCTCCATTAAGGCAGCATGTGAGCAGACACCTGAAAGAAGTGATTGATAGAGATGCCAAGTGGATATACAGGAAGAGCCTTCAGCAGAGGGAATAGCAAGTGCCATAGCTTTGTGTTGGGTGCATGCCTAGCATGTCCGAGGAGCAGCAAAGAATGTGGCTGGAGCTGCATATATGTGAGGGAGAGCAGTATATGTGGTAAGGGGTAAGGTGTGGGAAGGCCAGAGACTGCACCTCTCACCCTGAGTGAGATGGGAAGCAATGGGAGAGGGTATAGTGTGAACAGAGGAGTGACACAATATGTCTTTGAACATGATTGATGACAGGTACCAAACATTTTTAAAATTTTCAAGATCTTCTATAAATATATTATATCTTTTAATTACAGGTGAGCAGATGTTTTTCTATTGGTAGAAGTCTAGGATTGGACAAATCCTACAAATTCTTCTCTTTCATATCAAACTCAAAAAACCAATCCCACTGCAATGAGTCAATTCCATCTCAAAGCAGCCCTTTAGGACAGATTTGAACTGCCCCATAGCGTTTCCAAGGCTGTAAGTCTTTATGAAAGACAACTGCTTCATCTTTCTCCCATAGAGCAGCTGGTGGGTTTGAACCCTGACCTTTTGGTTAGCAGCCAAATACTTTAACTACTACTTCACCAGAGCATTCCTTTCTTCTTCTTGTTGTTGCTGCTATTGTTATGTGCCATTGAGTTGGACCTGACTCATGGCTACCCCTCCTTGGGTTTCCAAGGCAGTGTCACTGTGGAAGTAGATTGCCCAACCTTCCTTCCGAGGAGTGGCTGGTGGGTTTGAACCACCAGCCTTCTGGTTAGCAGTCAAGTGCCTTAGGCACTATGCTACCAGAGCTCCTCCTTTCTTATTAATACCTATTAATTGACATGTAATTTTGTCACATGCCACTTCATTGAAATATATTGAAATATGCAATATATTTCACCAGGAAAAATACTTAAATGCTGTATTCTTAAAGTTTATTAGGTCAAAACATCTTCCACCCTCTGATCAGTGCCATCTTCCAAGTTTGTTTGCAAATAGCTTAAGATAACGTGTTCCAGGAATGTGGTCAGGCATATGATCAGGAAGTTCTCTGTCCATGGAGTTCCAAAGAAGTTCTCATAACACCTGTGTAGGAGTGGCCACAACTTTCTACGGAGACCCATCATGAACTTTTAAACTCTTGTCTGAACACCTCTGAGATCAAACATCTTGGCTCAAAGGAAGTGCACCATAGGAATGGGTGAAATAGAACTGTTAAAAATTTTGGCTGTATTTTATCAAAACAAATACAACCCCAGAGACTTTTTCAGAAGGTCAGCTATTCCTCTTGGGCTTTCAAAATTCTCTGCTGTTGTATGTTTGGGTCACAGAGTCACTGAAGCTAAGTTCCTTCTAGCTTTAAAACTCTCTTGGTTTCTGATTTTGACCCTGTGCTCTTCAGCATTTCCATCAGTGCACTGGAGACATGAAAGACATTCTGATCAAATTTGTGGTTATTACAAAGCCAAGAAGGATAACTAATTCATTGAATGACCATTTCAGAATTCTAAAGAAAAAAAAATACACCTAACAGGGATAAAATAAATATTTTCATTTGCATTAGTACAGTAAGGGACATCTGCCTTGGTAGAAAGCATAGTTTCAGAGAACTGACAGTTCCCATGTATTTAGCCATGTTCTGTCCACAGGAGCTATATATTAGGGTATGGTTATGGGTAGCATCTGTTAAGAGATGCACAAAAATGTTTGTCTTTTTAGGAAGATGAGCAGGATTAGGAGGTAGCAGTGTAACCTCACATATAACATGTAAGAAATAGTACACGCTTAGCTCAGAAAAGAGAAGTTTGGAGAAACTGAGTAGTTGACCTGGCCCATGTATTTTCCAAAAGAAGAAATCTAACCAGTAAGTGGAATTTTCAGACATTCAGAATCAGATTACGCTTAAATCTAACAGTTTAAATTGTCCAAGAAAACAATCAACAAGTTCACTTATCAGTCACTAAAAGTAAATAGTAGAGTGTCAATTTTTATTGGGTGTCATACCATTGGAAGAAAGACTTAGCAATCAGTTTCCATTAAGACTACAGCCAAAATACCCTTTTGGAGCAGTTCTACTTTGTAACACATGGGGTTGCCATGAGTTGGAATTGATTTGATGGCACCAGGATTTTGCGCCATTGGAAGAAAGGCGGGATTTAGCTATTCACTACAATGTACTTTAGTATTAGAAGTGATTACCAATCCAGCATTTGTTTTATTACACCACATTGCTTGATCACGCTGTTCCTCCTTAAAACAATTTATTCATATTTTAAAATCACATTACAATATGTTGGTGATTTTTATTTTGTTGTTGTTTATAGATAGAAAAAGAATTGATTTACTATTTTCATGATGATAGCGAGGAGTTTCTTGACAACTTCACTATCTTTGCAAATAGCTCAGAGCTTGGGAAATGGAGTTTGCTCCAAATTATTTTTGTGACTGTTGAATCAGTAAAATATGAGGCTCCAACTACAATCACCAATAAAATCCTCCAGGTAAGTGCTGCATGCTTTTAAATTTATAATAATAACAACATTGGGACTACTAATTGGATTTTGGCATAGTGCCTAAGGCACTTGACTGCTAACCAGAAGGCTGGCGATTCAAACCCACCAGCCACTCCTCGGAAGGAAGGTTGGGCAATCTACTTCCATAGTGATATCACCTCAGAAACCCAAAGGTCACTATGAGTCAGGTTGGACTCGACGGCACACAACAACAACAATGTTAAATAATAAGACATGTGACTATGTATATATAGTGGTCATGTTTCTATTGGTTTTAAACAAATGTTTATTATTATCAGAATATTCTGTTGGGTACTGTTGAGAAATGATAAAGAATCACACTGAGTTACTGCCATATGGCATTCTTCAACAAACACCACTCAAATTGTATTTGGTAATCATATTTGTTAAATTGTATTTGCTTTTTCTAGTTAGGTTAGGAAGACAAGGTATATGCACATGGGCAACTCCTGGCAGGGTGGTAGCATAGTGGTTAAGAGAGTGGGTTCTGAAGTAGTCATATCCTGGTTCCTCACTATTAGTTGTGTGATCTTGGGCAAGTTATTTAGCCCTCTAACTTGTTCTTATTTCTGTGAGGAAAATGGAGGCTAATAATGACCTTACAAAGTGATGAAATGAATGTAAAATTCTCACACAGAACCTGACATGTGGTTAGGACTCAATAAATGGTAGTTATTATTATAAGGAGTCCCTGAATGCAGAAGTTTAATGTGCTTGACTGCTAACCAAAAGCTTAGAATTTGAGTACACTAAGAGTTGCCTGGCAACCTACTTCTAAAAAAATCAGCCATTGAAGACCCTATGGAGCACAGGTCTAGTCTGACATGCAAGGAGTCACCATGAGTTGGCACTGACTCAATGGCAACTGAATTTTAAAAACATTATTATTATAAAAAAATCTAAGGCACATAAGTTTTAGAGTAAAATAAAGCCATTGCATCATCATGTGACAGCATTTTCCTGGTTCTGGGTGATTCAATCTCCCAATACTCTTTCTGAGAATTCCTCAGGGGTGGTTCTCAAGCATTCACAGATACACATTTTTTGGCTGCCATATGGTGTCTACCATTTTCTTCCTCCCCTGACCTGGAGCCCTGAGTTAATATTTGCTATTGTGGCTTCTATTGCCAGGATAGCCTGATGGCCAGGAAGCCTCCTGGCAGGGGTAGTGCTATTTCCTGCCATCCCAGCACTACCATTGTTGATGCTTTGGAACCCACTGGTATTGCCTTACATCTTACATTCAAGTATTCCAAAACCTTTATTTAATGTATTTTCTTGGATTTAACTCATCCTTTATTGCTATCCCTCCTTTTAGGGATTTGGGCATGATCCTACAAGAGTAGACTGGAAACTAATTGTAACTATTATAAAAGTAGGTGTTAAAAAGTAAATGTTAGCTATTACTATATTCCAGGTACTGCTTGACCACCATTTGTCTACTGGTTTTTTACACTGTGATGGTCTGTGTCTTGATGTGATACTGCAAGTTTTGCAACTGGTATTTCAAATATCAGTGGGGTCCCCTTTGGTGGACAGGTTTCAGTGGAGCTTCCAGACTAAAACACACTAGGAGGAAGGACCTAGGAATCTACTTCTGAAAAAGTTGGCCAGTGAAAACCTTTTGAATAATAGCAGAACATTAGCTGATATAGTGCCAGATGAGCCCATCAGGTTGGAAGGCACTCAAAATACAACTGAAGAAGAGCTCCCTCCTCGAAGTAAAGGTGACCATAATGATGTGGTTGGAGTAAAGCCTTCAGGACCTTCATTTGATGATGTGGCATGACTCAAAATGAGAAGAAACAGATGAAAACATCTATTAATAATCAGAATGAGAAATGTATGAAGTATGAATCTAGGAAAATTAGAAGTTGTCAAAAATGGAATGGAATGCATAAAGATCAGTATCCTAGGCATTAGTGAGAGGAAATGGATGGATACTGGCCATCTGAATCAGACAATCATATGGTGTACGGTCACGAGAATGACAGAGTGAAGAGGACTGACATCACATTCAACATCAAACAGAACATTTCAAATATATCCTGAAGCACAATGCTGTTGGTGATAGAGTAATATCCATATGTCTACAAGGAAGACAAGTTAATGCTACAATCACTCAAATTTAGGCACCAACTACTAAAGCCCAAAATAAAGAAATTGAAGATTTTTACCAACTTCTGCAGACTGAAATTGATCAAACATGTAATCAAGATAGATTCACTGATAATTACTGGTAATTGGAATGTTAGAGTGGAAAACAAAGAAGAATCATTAGTTGGAAAATACGTCTGGTGATAGAAACAACTCTGGAGATTACATGATATCATTTTGTAATACCAACAATTTATTATTGCAGATACCTTTTTCAACAACATGAAGGACGACTATACACATGGACCCCCTGGATATAATACACAGGAATCAATTTGACTACATCTGTGGAAAAAGACAATGGAGAAGCTCTGTATCATTGGTCAGAACAAGGCCAAGGGCAAACTTGCTCATATGCAAGTTCAAGTTGAAGCTTATATGCAAGATCAAGTTGAAGAAAATTAAAACAAGTCCATGAGAGCCAAAGTATAGACTGAAGTATATCCCACCTGAATTTAGAGACCATCTCAAGAATAGATTTGATACATTGAACACTAATGACCAAAGACCAGATGAGTCATGGGATGACATCAAAGACATCATACACAAAGAAAGCAAAAGGTGTTTGAAAAGAGAGGAAAGAAAGAAAAGGCCAAAATGGATGTCAGAAGAGTCGCTGAAACTTGCTATTGAACAAAGAGTAGCTAAAGTAAAGGAAAGAAATGATGCCATGAAAGAGCTGAACAGATTTCAAAGGGCAGCTGGAAAAGACAAAGTAAAGTATTACAGTGAAATATGCAAAGACCTGGAAAAGACAAAGTAAAGTATTACAGTGAAATATGCAAAGACCTGGAGCTAGAAAACTAAAGAGAAGAACATACTCAGGCCTTTCTCAAGCTGAAAGAACTGAAGAAAAAAATCAAATCTTAAGTTGCAATGTTGATGAAGTCCACTGAGTAAAAATGGCATGGCTGAGGTATCATATTCTGACCTCCTCTAAATTCACAAGGGGAAAGGAGGATCAAGATCAACAGCCGAAGGCTTATTCCTCTGAGGTGGAAGTCAGAAATGCCTTCATCCTCTAACCTTTTTACCAGTTCTGGTACCAATTGTCCCTCCCATGGCCCTCACTACTTCTCTACTGTGTTTGATGATTCATTGCAGTGGCCACACTGAAGACAGACCATACTCATAGTGTTTTGGTTACCTAATGCTGCTCTGACAGGAATATACCACAAATGGGATGGCCTTATCAAACAGGAGTTTATTCTCTTACAGTTCGGGAAGCTAGAAGTCCGAGTTCCAAGTGCCAGGCTCTAGGGGCTGGGTGAAAGCCCTTCTACGTTGGGCTTCATCTCTGCCTCTTGCTCCCGGCCCACTGAAGCTAGAGGCATTTCTTCACTCAGGCAGCTGTTGGCTACTGAGGCTAACAAGCCCAAGATCAACTAATAAAATGACACAGTCTCGATGTTACCAAACCACATGGCAGGCCATCAATTTAAGTCTATTTTAAGTCCCAAGGTCAGCAGAACATGGCAGGCTGCTGAACAATGACACGGCTACATGCAGGGTCCAAGTGTGCTGTAAGCTAGAGACCTTTCCCAAGGTTTCTCCTTACATACAGGAAGCAGACCACATCCCAAAGGCACATCAGCTGCTTGTGGTAGATCCCAGCATGGAGTTGATTGCCAGTCTCATCATGGGGAATAACTACCACCAGTTGCCTAGCCACTCTACCAGGTTCAACCAAGTTGACACACAAACTGAACTACCACACACAGTTATGGGGTTTATTAGGGAAGTTGTTGTTGTTGTTGTTATGTGCCATCGAATTGAACCCGACTCATAGCTACCCCTCCTTGGGTTTCCGAGGCAGTATCACTACGGAAGTAGATTGCCCCATCTTCCTTCCGAGGAGTGTCTGGTGGGTTTGAACCGCCAGACTTCTGGTTAGCAGTCAAGTGCCTTAGGCACTACACTACCAGAGCTCCCATTAGGGAAGTAAGAGGCTACAATTCAGGGTCAGAAATGATTCAGTATATAGTTTTCAATCAGGACAGCTTCCTCTCAGCTGTGCCTAGCAGACAGGTCTCTCTCTGGCCTTCAATCCCCTGCTTGGCCTCTGCCCTATTTGGGCAAGTATCAGAAAGCACTTTCAGCTCTGCTGATAAGTGCCAGAGACATTCTACTCTGCCAGCAAGGCTTCTGTCCAAAGGCACTCAGCTCTTTCACTCCATGGGTTGGGGAGCTTAGCTCCACTGAGTGCCTGGAGGCACCTCACTCTGCCAGCAAGCCTCCTGCCCAAAGGTGCTCAGCTTTCTCATTCTGGGACCTGGAAGTCCACTGCATTGTATCATGCCAGTCTTCTGGTCCTGCGGCTTCCACTGCCACCATTTCTCTGTGACTGATTTTTGCTGTCTCTTGTACTCTCTGGTGTTATAGCTCTCTGTCTCCTGGGTTTAGGCGGTTCGCACCGTAGGGATGTAGGGTCCAAACGGTGTGCTCCACTCTTGTCTCTTCTTTTCAGTGGTAGTCAAGTCCCCCTTTTCCACCTTTGTTGTTGTTATGTGCCGTCAAGTCAAACCCGACTCATAGCGACCCCTCCTTGGGTTTCCGAGGCAGTATCACTACGGAAGTAGGATTGCCCAACCTTCCTTCCGGGAGTGGCTGGTGGGTTTGAACATATGGGCATATTAATGACACAGGAAACTTTTAAAGAAGATGAAAGGTATACACAGAGTACATCAAAACGAATTGGTCAATATTTAACCATGTTAGGAGGTAGCACATGATCGAGAACTGATGGTCTTGAAGGAAGAAGTGCAAGCAGCACAGAAGACACTGGCAAAAAACAAGGCTCCAGGAATTGACAGAATACAAACTGAGATGTTTCAACAAATGGATTCAATGCAGCAGGTGCTCACAACTCTGTGCTAAGAAATTTGAAAGGTAGGTACCATTCAACTGACTGGAAGAGATACATGTTTGTGCCCATTCCAAAGACAGGTGATCCAACAGAATGTGCAAATTATCAAACAATATCATTAATATTACATGCAAAATAATTCACAAACACTTGCTGTAGGGCATTGACAGGAAACTGCCAGAAATTCAAGCCAGATTCAGAGGACGTATAGTGAAGGATATCATTGCTAATGTCAGATTGATCTCAGCTGAAAGAAGAGAATACCAGAAAGAAATTTACATGTGTTTCATTGACTGTGCAAAGGGCATTTGACTGTGTGGATCAAAACAAATTATGGATAATATAGCTAAGAATGGGAATTCCAGAACACTAAATTAGTGCTCATGACGAACCTGTACTAATATCAAGAGACAGTCACTCAAACAGAACAAGAGGATACTGCATAGTTTAAAATCAGGAAAAATGTGTGTCAGGTTTGTGTCCCATCCCCATACTTATTCGATCTGTAGGCTGAACTAATAATCTGAGAATCTGGACTATGTGAAGAAGAATGTGACATTAGGATTGGAGGAAGATTCATTAACAACCTGAAATATGCAGATGGCACAACCTTGCTTGCTGATAGTGAAGAAAACTTGAAGCACTTACTGAGGAAGATAAGACTATAGCCTTCACTATGGATCACACCTCAACATAAACTAAACAAAAACCTGCACAACTGTACCAATAAGCAGCATCATTATAAACAGAGAAAATATTGAAGTTGTCATGGATTTCATTTCACTTGGATCAATAGTCAATGGCCTTGGAAGCAGTAGTCAAGAAATCAGGTAACATATTTCACTGGAAAAATATACTGCAAAAGACCTCTTTAAAATGTTTAAAAGTAAATATATCACTTTGAGGACTAAAGTGTGCCTGTCCCAAGCCATCCTATTTTCAGTCACCTCATGTGCATGTGAAAGCTAGACAATGAGTAAGTAAGATGAAAGAAGAATCAATGCCTTTAAATTATGGTGTTGGTGAAGAATATTAAATATACCACGGACTGCCAGAAGAATGAACAAATCTGTCTTGGAAGAAGTACAGCTAGAATACTTCTTAGATGCGAGAATCTAAGAAAACTTTATCAAAGGCAAAACTTTGACCTTAATACTTTGGACATATTATCAGGAATTTTTGATAGGCAGAGGCAAGAATGTGCATGAGACTACATTTATGTGATAGGGAGAAAAGTAACCCATCTGGAGTAGAAGATTCATGTCTCACTGCATAAGTTTGAAAATGAAGGCCTTGAATTCTAGGAAAGTATTTGGATTTTAGTTTTGTGGTCATGGGGAAAAAAAATGGAGATATATTCTGTCTGCAATGGCTGGAGGACACAGAACTTTCAAAGCCACTTAATCTGCATATTTTTAAAAGGAAAATATGTTTTCATTATTTGAGGGATTTCCCCTTCCTACAGACAACCTTCAATTACACCTCAATATAAAGAAAACAAACATCCTCACAAACTGGACCAATAAGCAGCATCACGAAAAATGGAGAAAAGATGGAAGTTGTCAAAGACTTCATATTACTTTGTTCTATAATAAACAACAATGGAAGCAGCAGTCAAGACATCAGATGACATATTGCATTGGGCAAATCTACTGCAAAAGACCTTTTTCGGTACTGAAGAGAAAAGATGTCTCCTTGAAAACTAAGGTGCGCCTAACCCAAGCCATGGTATTTTCAATCACCTCATATGCATGTGAGAGCTGGACAACGAATAAGGAAGGCTGAAGAAGAGTTGATGCTTTTGAGTTTTGGTGTTGGCAAAGAATACTGAAAGTACTATGGGCTGCTGAAAGAACTAACAAATCTGTCCTGGAAGAAGTGCAGCTGGAATGCTCCTTGCAAGCAGGAATGACCAGACTTTGTCTCACCTACTTTGGTCATATTGTCAGAAGGGACCATTCTCTGGAGAAAGATATCATGCTTGGTAAAGTGGAGGATCAATGAAGGAGGGGAAAGCCCTCAAGATGAATTGGCACAGTGGCTGCAAAGATGGGCTCTGGTATAGCAAGGATTGTGAGGCTGGCACAGGACAGGGCAGTATTTTATTCTGCATAGGGTCACTATGAGTCGGAGATGACTTGATGGCATCTTACAACAACAATAGACAACCTTTCATTCTTTTTACAGTCTGGATCCAGATGACCTTTTAAAGTATGTCTTCATCTGGTCCACCACTGTCCATTTCTAAAGTTCATTATAATCATGGATGTTGTTTTTGTTTGGTTTTGTTTTGGTAGGTGCCATAGAGTTGGCTCTGACTCATAGCGACCCTATGTACAACAGAACGAAACACTATCTAGTCATGCACCATCCTCACAATCCTTGCTACATTCTTGAAGCCACTGTGTCAATCCATTTCATTGAAAGTCTTTCCTTTTCTTGCTGACCCTCCACTTTACCAAGCATAATATCTTTCTGCAGAGAATGGCCCCTTCTGACAACATCACCAAAGTAGATGAGATGGAATCTGATTGTTCTTGATTCCAAGGAACATTCCGGCTGGACTTCTTCCAGGATAGATTTGTTCATTCTTCTGGCAGTCCATGGTACTTTTAGTATTCTTTGCCAACACCACAACTCAAAACCATCAACTCTTCTTTGGTCTTCCTTATTCATTGCTCAGCTTTCACAAACATATGAGGTGATTGAAAACATTATGGCTTGCTTGGGTAAGGCACACCTTAGTCTTCAAAGAGCCATCTTTGCTCTTCAGCACTTCAAAGAGGTCTTTGCAGTAGATTTGCCTAGTGCAATATGTCTTCTGATTTCTTTACTGCTGTGTTCACGAATGCTGAGTGTAGATCCAAGTACTATGAAATCTTTGACTACTTCAATGTTTTCTACATTTATTGTGATGCTAATTATTGGTCCAGTTGTGAGGAGTTTTGTTTCCTTTATGTTGAGGTGTAATCCATACTGCAGACTGTTGTCTTTGATCATCATCAATAAGTGCTTCAAATCCTCTTCACTTTCAGCAAGCAATGTTGTGTCGTCTGCATATTGCAAGTTGTTGATGAGTCTTCCTCCAATCCTGATGTCAAGTTCTTCTTCATATAATCCAGCTTCTTGGATTATATGAAGCACACAGATTGTGCAAATACGGTGAAAGGATACAACCCTGACACATGCCTTTCCTGATTTTAAACCATGCAATATCCATTTGTTCTATTTGAATGACTGCCTCTTGGTCATGAATACAACTAATTGTTCTGGAATTCCTATTCTTCTCAATGTTATCTTTAATTTGTTATGGCCCACAAAATCTACTGACTTTGCATAGTCAATAAAATACAGGTGAACTTCTTTCTGGTATTCTCTGCTTTCAGCCAAGATCCATCTGACATTAACAATGATATTCTTCATTCTACTTCTTCTTCTTAATCCAGCTTGCATTCTGGAAGGTCCCTGTCAATATACTGCTGCAACCATTTTTTAATTATATCCAGCATAATTGTGTGTGACATCAATAATATTGTTCAATAATTTCCATATTCTGTGGGATCACCTTTCTTTGGAATGGGTACAAATATGGATCTCTTCCAGTCATTTGGTTAGGTGGCTGTCTTCCAGATTTGGCATAGATGGGTGAGTGCCTCCACTGCAGCATCCATTTGTTGAAACATTTCAATGAATATTCCTTCAATTTCTGGAGCCTTGTTTTCTGATTGTCAATCTGATTCCTGTGTATTCCATCTGGTGAAGTAATCATGGATAAAGGATAGGAAATCTGTGGAGCAGTTTCTGAAGACCACACAGTAGAATTTAGTTATGGCTTTTTAAGACTCCATCACAGTTTTTCATGAGTTTTGGCCATCTTGCATAATAACTAGCTAATGTAGATCAATTTATCTAAAATAAATATATTTATGTATTGCATATTATATAGTGTATATAATATTTATACAAGAATGCAGTAAATATTAAATGCCTAAATGCTCTCATTGAGCTTATGTTTAATGAGGAGGAAGACTATAAAATGTGTAATAAACAAAGTTATGATCTACTGTAATTTTCTGCATAGCCCTTAGGGGGACAAAAAGTAAGTGAGAAAGGATGGACAAGGGTCTCTTCAACAAAGGATATTGGAGTGAAGGCCTGTGTGTTGGAGGTTTTCAAGACCATCTCAGGTTGAATGATTTGCTAGGAGGACTTACAGAACTCAGTGTATCTATAGATATATTCATGGTGAAGGTTTATTACAGTGATGAGATCTAAGCAAAATCAGCAAAGGAAAAAGGCACATGGGATGAAGTCCAGAGGAAACCTGGTGCAAGAATTCTCTCCCAGTAGAGTCACACAACATTTGTAATTCCTCCAGCAATCAGTATGGCAACACATGCAAACTGTATGAGTTTCCTTTGGCTGCCATAACAGATTACCACAAACTGGTGGCTTAAAACAAACAAACAAAAAAATGTGTTCTTTCATAGTCTTGGAAGTCAGAAGTCCAAAATCAAGGTATCAGCAGGGTGGCTTCCTTCTGGAAATTATAAGACAGAATCTAGTCCATGATTCTCTCCTATTCTCTGATGGCTGCTGACAGTTCTTGGTGTTTCTTGGTTTATAGGCACATCACTTCAATATCTGCCCCTATCTTTCCATGGCCTTCTTTTCTGAATTTCTGTATCTCAAATCTCCCTCTCCTTTCTCTTATAATGACAATAGTCATTGGGTTTAGATGTCATTTCAAGATCTTTACCTACATCTACAAATACTCTATTTTCAAATAAGGTCATATTCACAGGTGCCAGAGCTTAGTGTTCTTTCTGAAGAACACTATTCAGCTCACTACCTGAAGTATAGTCTATGAGGGAAACTCAATAGAGACTCAGTGTCCAAAGTGTTATACTGGGGACTGGTCATGTATGTGTATTCTGCCTAACTTGTACCAAAATTTCAGAATCCTAGAAGGAAGTTAGGTGTTCAGCATAAACTACATTGTACAAACTGTTTAAGCAGAATGAATCATTCTTATTATTTAGAAAAAGCTTTATATTTGTGGTGTTGTTGTTTAGGTGCTGTTGAGTCAGTTCCAACTCATAATGACACTATGTATAACATAATACTGCCTGGTCCTGCACCATCCTCACATCTCCTGCTATGTTTGAGCCCTTTCTTGCAGCCACTGTGTCAGTACATCTTGTTTGATCTTTTCTCTCTTTCTTGTCTTCTTGATGACCTTTTCCTTTCTTCATGTATGATGTCCTCATATTAGTTTAGGAAACTATATACTAGCCTCATTCCCAGATGCCTGGCAGGAAGCCATATTGCTAGCAAGTCTTTCTAAGGAAAGGCAATCTTAGGTGGGGAAGTGGTGAGCCATCTGCTCATCAGAGAGAATATCATTCTGGCAAGGGAATAAACCAGAGTACCACTCATCTGTTAGTTTGTTGGCTTGTGTGTTGCTGTGAGGCTGGAGACTATGCCACTGGTATTTTCAATATCAGCAGATCACCCATGGTGGACAGGTTTCAGTGGAGTTTCCAGACTAAGACAGACTCAGAAGAGGAAAAGACCATTCACTTCTCAAAGAACTGGCCAGTGAAAACCTTACGAATGGCAGATACACTATCTGATATATTGCTGGAAAACTTCATGAATAGCCCTGAAACATTGTGTGATATAGTGCTGGAAGATGAGACTCTCAGGTTGGAAGGCTCTCAAAATACAACTGGAGGAGCTAGCTGCCTCCTCAGACTAGAGCTGCCCTTAATGATGTGTCTGGAATGAAGCCTTTGGGACCTCCATTCGCTGTAGCATGACTCAAATGAGAAGAAACAGCTGCTGACATCCATTAATAATCAGAACATGGCATTTATAAAATATGAATCTAGAAAAACTGGAAGTTGTCAAAAATGAAATGGAATGCATAAAGATCAATATTATAGACATCAGTGAACTAAAATGGACTGTTTAGGTTATTTTGAATCAGACAAACATATGATCTACTATGCTGGGAATGACAAATTGAAGAGCAATGGTGTGGCAGTCATCGTCACGGAGAATGTTTCAAGATCTATTCTGAAGTACAATGCTGTCAGTGATAGGAAAATATTCATATGCCTACAAGGAAGACCAGTTAATAGTACTGTTATTCAAATTTATGCACCAACTACCAAAGCCAAAGATGAGGAAATAGAAACATTTTACCAACTTCTATAATCTGAAATAGACCAAACATGCAATCAAGATGTGTTGATTATTACTGGTGATTGGAATGCAAAAGTTGGGAACAAAGTACTTGGAAAATATAGCTTTGGTGATAGAAATGATGCTGGACATTGCATGATAGTATTTTGCAAGACCAATGACTTATTTATTTCAAATACATTCTTTCAACAACATAAACATGAAGTGCTGAAGAGCAAAGATGTCTCCTTGAAGACTAAGATGTGCCAAACCGACACCATGATATTTCCAATAGCCTCATATGGATCTGAAAGCTGGACAATGAATAAGGAAGACCAAAGAAGAGTTGATGCTTTTGAGTTGTGGTGTTGGCAAAGAATAGTGAAAGTACCCTGGACTGCCAGAAGAACAAACATATCTGTCCTGGAAAAAGTGCAGCTGGAATGCTCCTTGCAAGTGAGAATGGCCAGACTTCATCTCACCTACTTTGGTCATGTTGTAGTAAGGAACATTCCCTGGAGAAGGATATCATTCTTAGTAAAGTGGAGGGTCAACAAAAGAGGGGAAGACCCTCAATGAGATGGTTTGACACTGCGGCTGCAAGGATGGGCTCAGGTATAGCAAAGATTTTGTGGCTAGCACAGGACTGAGTAGTGTTTTGTTCTGTTGTACTTAAGGTCACTATGAGTTGGAGCCAACTTGACAGCGCCTAACAACAAAAACAACACAGGTCTCTGTAGACCTAACATGCTTAAAGATTCAAAAAGTTCAGAGTGACTAGAGCAGATGGAGACAGGCATGTGGTAGGATGCTAAGTTCAATGATGAGAGCTGATTTCTAGGCATATGAACTCCCACAAAGCAAATCTGGCTGGTTGCATTCCATCACCTTCTGGAGATGGCAATGGGGTAGAAGGCCAGCATTTTTAAGCTCCTGCTGTAAGCCACACTTGGTTCTAAAAGCATCACATGTGATTTTTCATTAAATTTTGTAAACAACCTTTGAAATAGTTTCTTCACCTGTGAAATGAAGATTATAATTACACTTGGGGCTAGAAAGTTTAAGTTATTTGACAGTTAGTAGAGTCCTACTAGGAGCTCTGGTAGCATAGTGCCTAAGGCACTTGACTGCTAACCAGAAGGCTGGCAGTTCAAACCCACCAGCCACTCCTCAGAAGGAAGGTTGGGCAATCTACTTCCATAGTGATACTGCCTCAGAAACCCAAGGAGGGATCTCTGTGAGTCAGGGCCAACTTGATGGTACATAAAAACAACAACAGCAACAGAGTCCTACTGAGATTTGAACCTAGGCACTCTGAACACAGTCCATGCTCTGCCATATGTGATGAGAATGGTCCAGAACAGTATGTGTTTCCTCAGAAACTCATATATATATATATATGTAATGCTCACTGCTGTCAAGTTGATTCGACTCATAGTGACCCCTCCTTGGGATTCTGAGGTGGTGTTACTATGGAAGTAGATTGCCCAACCTTCCTTCTGAGGAGTGGCTGATGGGTTTGAACCGCCAGCCTTCTGGTTAGCAGTCAAGTGCCTTAGGCACTATGCCAAGGGCTGGTGGTGTAGTGGATAAGGCACTTGACTGCTAACTGGGAGGTCAGCAGTTCAAACCCAACAGCTGCTCCATGGAAGGAAGACTGGGCAATCTACTTCTGTAAAGATTTACAGCCTCAGAAACCCAGTGGGTGTCTCTGTTGTTGTTATGTGCCATCCAGTCATCTCCGACTAACAGCAACCTTGTGTACAACAGAACGAAACACTGCCCAGTCCTGTGCCAGCCTCATGATCCCTAATATACCTGAGCGTATTGCTGCAGCCACTGTGTCAATCCATCTTGTTGAGGGTGTTCTCCTCTTTTGTTGACCCTCCACTTTACCAAACATGACATCCTTCTTCAGAGAACGGTCCCTTCTGACAACATGACCAAAGTAGGTGAGATAAAGTCTAGCCATCCTCACTTCCAAGAAGCATTTCAGGTGCATTTCTTCCAGAACAGATCTGTTAGTTCTTTTAGCAGTCTATAGTATTTTCAACATTCTTTGATGATACCACAACTCAAAAGCATCAACTTTTCTTTGGTCTTCCTTATTTGTTGTCCAGCTCTCGTATGCATATGAGGCAATTGAAAATACAATGGTTTGGGTTAAAAAACAAAACAAAACAAACAACTCACTGCCATTGAGTTGATTTTGACTCATAGCAATCCCTTCTTGGGTTTCTGAGGAGGTATCTCTACAGAAGTAGATTGTCCAGTCTTCCGTCCAAGGAGTAGCTCGTGGGTTTGAACCGCCAGCCTTCTGGTTAGCAGTCAAATGCCTTAGGCACTATGTTACCGGAGCTCCCTTGGATTGGGTTAGGTGCACCTTAGTCTTCAAAGAGATATCTTTGCTCTTCAGTGCTTAAAAGTGGTCTTTTGCAACAGATTTACCTAATGCAATATGTCTTTTGATGTCTTGACTGCTGCTTCCATTGACGTTGATTGTAGAACCAAGTAATAGGAAGTCTTTGACAAGTTCAACCTTTTCTCCATTTATTGTGATGCTGCTTTTTGGTCCAGTTGTGAGGATTTTTGTTTTCTTTATATTAAGATGTAATCCATACTGCAGATTGTGGTCTTCAATCTTCATCAGTAAGTGCTCCAAGTCTTCCTCACTTTCAGAGAGCAAAGTTGTGTCTTCTGCGTATCTCAAGTTGTTAAGATT